>NC_030819.1:9019798-9322829 GCF_001704415.2 Capra hircus
AACTCAAATATTTGAGAAAAATCTATCGGTCATTAAAAATTAGCATTCCTAAGACAAATCAGCTGTGTGTTTACTTTTCCTTGTTTCTTGGCAAATAGGCAATATTCAGTTTCATCCTATCAGTTCGGTTTAGTTCAGTTGTATCCAACTCTTTATGACCCCATGGACTGCATGCCAGGCCCCCCTATCCATCACCAACTCCTGGAGTTTACTCAAACTCATGTCCATTGAGTCAGTGATGCCATCCAACCATCTCATCCTCTGTCATCCCCTTCTCCTCCTGCCCTCAATCTTTCCCAGCATCAGGGACTTTTCAAATGAGTCAGCTCTTCACATCAGGTGGCCAAAGTCTTGGAGTTTCAGCATTAACATCAGTCCCTCCAATGAACACCCAGGACTGATCTCCTTTAGGATGGACTGGTTGGATCTCCTTGCAGTCCAAGGGACTCTCAAGAGTCTTCTCCAACACCACAGTTCAAAAGCATCAATTCTTCAGCACTCAGCTTTCTTTATAGTCCAACTCTCACATCCATACATGACTACTAGAAAAACCATAGCCTTGACTAGACGGACTTTTGTTGGCAAAGTAATGTCTCTGCTTTTTAGTATGCTGTCTCAGTTCAGTTCAGTTCAGTTGCTCAGTTGTGTCCGACTCTTTGCGACCCCATGAATCGCAGCACGCCAGGCCTCCCTGTCCATCACCATCTCCCGGAGTTCACTCAGACTCACACCCATCGAGCCCGTGATGTCATCTAGCCATCTCATCCTCGGTCATCCCCTTCTCCTCCTGCCCCCAATCCCTCCCAGCGTCAGTCTTTTCCAATGAATCAACTGTTCACATGAGGTGGCCAAAGTACTGGAGCTTCAGCTTTAGCATCATTCCTTCCAAAGAAATCCCAGGGTTGATCTCCTTCAGAATGAACTGGTTGGATCTCCTTGCAGTCCAAGGGACTCTCAAGAGTCTTCTCCAACACTACAGTTCGAACGCATCAATTCTTCGGCGCTCAGCCTTTTTCACAGTCCAACTCTCACATCCATACATGACCACAGGAAAAACCATGGCCTTGACTAGACGGACCTTAGTTGGCAAAGTAATGTCTCTGCTTTTGAATATACTGTCTACGTTGGTCATAACTTTTTTTCCAAGGAGTAAGCGTCTTTTAATTTCATGGCTGCAATCACTATCTGCAGTGATTTTGGAGCCCCAAAAAATAAAGTCTGACACTGTTTTTACTGTTTCCCCATCTATTTCCCATGAAGTGATGGGACCAGATGCAATGATCTTCGTTTTCTGAATGTTGAGCTTTAAGCCAACTTTTTCGCTCTCCTCTTTCACTTTCATCAAGAGGCTTTTTAGCTCCTCTTCACTTTCTGCCATAAGGGTGGTGTCATCTGCATATCTGAGGTTATTGCTATTTCTCCTGGCAATCTTGATTCCAGCTTATTTCTTCCAGTCCAGCGTTTCTCATGATGTACTCTGCATATAAGTTAAATAAGCTGGGTGACAATATACAGCCTTGATGTACTCCTTTTCCAATTTGGAACCAGTCTGTTGTTCCATGTCCAGTTCTAACTGTTGCTTCCTGACCTGCATACAGATTTCTCAAGAGGCAGGTTAGGTGGTCTGGTATTCCCATCTTTTTCAGAATTTTTCCACAGTTTATTGTGATCCACACAGTCAAAGGCTTTGGCGTAGTCAATAAAGCAGAAATAGATGTTTTCCTGGAACTCTCTTGCTTTTTCCATGATCCAGTGAATGTTGGCAATTTGATCTCTGGTTCCTCTGCCTTTTCGAAAACCAGCTTGAATGTCAGGGAGTTCACAGTTCACATATTGCTGAAGCCTGGCTTGGAGGATTTTGAGCATTACTCTACTAGCATTTGAGATGAGCTGTGATAGGCTGTCTAGGTTGGTCATAATTTTTCTTCCAAGGAGTAAGTTTCTTTTAATTTCATGGCTGCAATCACCATCTGCAGTTATTTTGGAGCCCCAAAAATACAGTCTCTGGGCTTTGGGCTGGGTCCCCAGGGGAGGGAGGAGAGCTAATGGAGGGGGTTTCCTTGCCTCTTGTCTTTTTAGAGACCAGGGCATCGGCCCCAGGGTGTTCCCTGAGGATACTAGCGCCACTGCAAGATTTTCTTTCCTGGAAGCATTGGTGAGGATTTCAGATTGCTTGAGTTCAGATTGCAGAGTGTCAAAGAGGGACGGCCAGGTGTCCTTGCTACTCCTGCTCATCCGGTGAAGCCAGAGTTTATGCTGAAGGAATCAGGTGGTGAAATACCTCCCCCTCTTCCCTCATTCCTTCTATGGCTCCCGCACAAATCGTGCCCAGTAGGGAAACGCCACCACCTTGTCTGTTACGGATTCAGGGAATGGCGGTGACTTCCCCAGAAAACTCTGTTGGGAGTGTCTCAGGTTATTTGTAAGAAAAAAAAAAGTCTTTATAAATAGCTTTGCCTGAAAATACATATTAATGCAAATAACAGAAAAGAAAAAAATCTCTTTGTACCCATGCACATTGGCCAAACAGTTCAACTCAGTACCTTCTTGGAATAGCCTTTAAAATATTCTTCCTGTAGAATCTCTTTCTGCCAAAAATTCACTGAAGGACTAAATACTCTGTACACTGAAACACTTGTCACACTTTTTTTTGAGACTTATTTTCTTTTTTAAATTACTTTTTATTGGAGTATAGTTGCTTAACAATTTTGTGTTGGTTTCTTGTGGTATAGCAAGTGAATCAGTTATCCTTACACATATATCCCCTCTTTTTTGCATTTCCTTTCCAGTTAGGTCCCCAATGAACACTGAGGAGAGTTCCCTGTGCGATACAGTAGGTTCTCATTAGTGCCATGCTTTTTAAAACCTGTTTTTCTTCATGTCAGATGATGTAATGTACATTCCTTAAGACCTGGGAGTGTCTTCACTTAGCCAAAGGCAGAATGTTTGTTTTAAAAATGAGTTTATGATATTTAAAGTTCATTTTAGTGGAAATCTTTTTTTTTCTTCCAGATTTGGATGATTTACAACATTATATGTTAGGGAGAGTCTTTAAATGTACCTCAGCTGCTCAGATAATGAGTGGTTTAGGCTGGCCTTTTTGCCTCTACCCCTGGTATTTAACCAAGCCACTTCCCTCCCCTTCACTCAGTTCAGGAAGCCTTGTTCTCTGACCCTCCACGTTCCCAGCCCCTGCTTCCCAGATGCTCTTGCTCTCAGGACCTTCTTGGATGCCCTTCTCTGAGTTGGCTTCTCTTACTGTCTCCTCTGAAAGGCTGTGGGATGCGGAACCATCCTCGGGCCCTGTGAAGAGCCGCAGCTGGCAGATGCTGCTCACACTTCTCTCTGGTCCTGATGGGAGGCCCACGGCACCATCTGCTTCCTCCATCGCTGGCCGTGGAGCCGCAGAGCCCACACCTGCTTCTCCCTAAGCTGCTGTGTCCTTGGTCCACTGCTCTTTCCCCCCGAATCCCTCCAACTATGTGTCCCTGTTGGATTGACAGTGAACCAGCACCCACTGTGGGCCGGGCTCTGTCTGTGGGGTCTCATTGCATCCTCGATTTCACCGCATCTCTGAGCAGGTTACAGGCCAGAGGATTCCAGAAGTCTCATGATGTATTTGCTACCTTCGTGAAGTAATCATTCCATTTACCCCTCCAGCACACTGGCCTCCTTGGCCCAGATCTGTTGAACCTGTATTTGTCTTTAGCTTCCTTCCCGGGAGGAAGTTTTTTCACGTGCCTGGCAGTCACAGGTGGGACTCAGCTGCCAGCCTTCTTAGTGATCGCGTCCCCCGGCGTCAGGAGCTCGCCATCGGATGGGTGTTTGCCTCGCCAGCATCGGGAGCCACACTGGTTGGATGGAAACTGCTCCTAAAAGGCATTCCTTTTAGCTGTGACTTGTACATGCCCTGGGCACAGAATATAAATATAGTGATTTTCACATTCATTGTGAAATATACTCTCTTACCTCTGTTTGTAGGCTAGACTTTACTTTGGATCCAGCATCACACTTCTCACTTTAAGATGAGCTTCCCAGGAACTAAAATGAAACCTTGAGAGTCACAGTGCAAGCTCTGATACATGTCCTGTCCGGGTGCTAGTTAGTAAAGGATGCCACATAGACTAGACCAGTACTCGGGAGCACAATTCTCTGTCTTTGGTTGACCTGAGACTTTTGGAGAACAATTGTTGGAGTAATCAGCTTGAAAGAAAGGAAGCACCCATTCTGTATTGCTTCTTTAACACTAAGGTGGAGAAAAGGGCCATCATCAGATGCAGAAAATGGGGAGGGGCAGAGAAGAAATGATGGAAATCGTACTCTGTTTTCATCTTACTGGTCAACCTCTTTTGAAGCCTTCCACTTTCCAGGTTAACCTGCTTAATTGGTTTTGGTCTAAAGGGAGGGAAAGACAGTGACAGAGGCTTTGAACCCCCTGTGTCCTATTCTCTCTGCTTGATGACGTGTAGCGCTTACTTCCCACCTGTCTTTCATGTCTCCAGTCAAATTTTCTTTCTTAAATATCATGCCTTTTGAGCTTATAACATTTTCCAATTGAAAAATGCACCCTGGGCACCTGATCAGGGCAGAGGTATCTAGGGCTGTGGGCACAGAGTGCCAAATGACAGGGTTTTCCCTGCACATGGGCATTGCTGCCTGTGTGCGACCCACAGAAGAGCCACAGTAGGTCAGAGTCAACCCAGCCTTCCCATGGAAGCAGCTGGCCCAGATCCTAGACCCAGAGTGAAGAGTCAGTTGTCAGATCACACCACAGTTACAGAGTTTATTTTAACAGATGGCTGAGTCTCATAAGGTTTTCTGTTTCTAAGGATGTTTTTGTGTTTCCAAAGTTTCATGTAAATGTTTTTTTAGCATAAATCTCTTTCCTCCATCTTCTTTGAAGGTTGCTGGTGTCGTCGGCCGTGCAGACCTCCTGGGTGCGCTCTTTTTTCTGCTGTCTTTCCTTGGCTACTGTAAAGCGTTCAGAGAAAGTAAGCATGATGTTTTACCCTCTTAATTTTGCATCTTCTTCGTGTTTCTGTTCTGTCGAGCGTGTTTTAACAGATGGGAAGGTGTCCGCTCGTATAAGTTTATCACTTTGGAGGAATGTAGGTCAAAGGTATCAATTGTTTTTAGTGATGTCTGTTAGTCAGGTTGCTCTTTTCACGACACAAAGGTTGTGCTTCAGCGTTCACAACGTTTAGGAAGCATCTTGCTGAGCAGTGAAACCAAGAGCTCCTGCTCTTAGTGCTAAAGCAGTTGTGATTGATTTTTGTGATATTTGTTTTATTTCCAGTAAAATTGAAGAGGGGAAAAGCTTTTTGTTATTTATTTTTAATGAAAACATGTTGGAGGAAAAATATAGAAAATTATAAAAATGTATAGCTATGAATATGCACCTGGAGCATGAGGTTCTTATTTTTTCATTGTCATGTTAATGATACTTAGAAAGTCTTTGTTGCTGGAACCAATGGAGTTGAAATGACCAGTTGTGTGTGTGTGTGTGTGTGTGTGTGTGTGCATACATGCATGCAAGTGGCGGGGGTTGAACTGCCTGTTTGTTAGCACCAGTGCATTTATTGAGATTCAGTAGAATCCCCGTATAACTCTACTAATTATATGAATTCTGATCGACTCCAAGTGACATCATCCCTTCCCAGTTGTCTTACAGTAGAAATTGGGTATGATACATTTATACATGTTGGCCCTGGCAACAGTGTTATAATTTCAACTTCTGTTATAAATTCAGTTCATGACTGTAGAACTCTCTCCTTATATAACACAATCAATTGAAAAGGGAAAGTGAGAGGAACAATTTCTATGGGATGCTTGACAGGGCTGTTTCAGCAGAGTGAGTGAAAGTCACTAAGTTGTATCCCACTGTTTGTGACCCTCCCATAGACTGTAGGCCACCAGGCTCCTCTGTCCATGCGATTTCCCAGGCAAGAATACTGGCGTGGGTTGCCATTTTCTTCCCCAGGGCCTCTTCCCGACCCGAGGATCAAACCTGGGTCTTCTGCATTGTAGGCAGATGCTTTACTGTCTGAGCCACCAGGGAAGCTGATATAGTAGTACATTGGTTTCCTTGAGTTTTTTCCACAGCACTTCTCAAAGCTTAGGTGTGGTCCCCTGCCAGGGCCTTAATGTT
The DNA here is from genome assembly GCF_001704415.2 of Capra hircus. Lineage (NCBI taxonomy): Eukaryota > Metazoa > Chordata > Mammalia > Artiodactyla > Bovidae > Capra > Capra hircus. The sequence continues at coordinate 9,025,947 of NC_030819.1, forward strand.
ATTCTTCATGTACTAATGCTTATACTTGGATTCCTCTTGTAAGCTGATATCTTATTCATAAGCAAGGACAGACCACTCATTCAGGATTTTGTCTCTGCTGGGGCTGGTTGAAGTGCGGTCACTCAGGACTGGTTTTTGCAGAGTTAGGAGTTTCCATAGAGGCTGCCTGGCCTATGAAGCCTGAAATTCTTACTGGCCTATCCTTTGCAAAGTTTGCTAATCCCTGGGACAGATGACTGACACGTAACTGTCACCGTGCTAGTGGTTCCAAAAGATTTTTTTAGCTAAGATTAATAGGGAGTTTCCAGCACGAAATTTTTCTTTACTCATGAAGGTAGAGGAGTTTCCTGTAACATAAGTTACCATTTTTTGACTGTCTGCTGTCACACATATGTGTGTGTGGTTGTCAATTATGTTACAGTCTTCAGTTCAGTCGCTAAGTTGTATCTGATTCTTTGAGACTCCATGGACCGCAGCACACCAGGCTTCCCTGTCCATCACCAGCTCCCTGAGCTTGCTCAAACTCATGTCCATCAAGTTGGTGATGCCTTCCAACCATCTCATCCTCTGTTGTCCCCTTCTCCTCCTGCCTTCTATCTTTCCCAGCATTAGAGTCTTTTCCAGTGAGTCAGTTCTTCCCATCAGGTGGCCAAAGTATTGGAGTTTCAGTTTCAGCATCAGTCCTTCCAATGAATATTCAGGATTGATTTCCTTTAGGATGGACTGGCTGGATCTCTTTGTAGTTCAGGGGACTCTCAAGAGTCTTCTCCAACACCACAGTTCAAAAGCATCAATTCTTCAGCCCTCAGCTTTCTTTATAGTCCAACTCTCACATCCATCTATACATGACTACTGGAAAAACCATAGCTTTGACTAGACAGACCTTTGTTGGCAAAGTAATGTCTCTGCTTTTTAATATGCTGTCTAGGTTGGTCAGAGCTTTTCTTCCAAGGAGCAAGTGTCTTTTAATCTCATGGCTGCAGTCACCATCTGCAGTGATTTTGGAGCCCAAAAAAAACAAAGTCTGACACTGTTTCCCCATCTATTTGCCATGAAGTGATGGGACCAGATGCCATGATCTTCGTTTTCTGAATGTTGAGCTTTAAGCCAGCTTTTTCACTCTCCTCTTTCACTTTCATCAGGAGGCTCTTTAGTTCCTCTTCACTCTCTGCCATAAGGGTGGTGTCATCTGTGTCTCTTTGAGATAGGTGGAGTTACTTTCCCTGCTGTCCACATGTAAGACACAGAGTTTAAGTAACTCACCAGGATCACACGGCTATATATGGCTGAACTGGGTTCACCCTCTGTGTCTAACTCACTTCAAAGCCAGCCCCAACTAAATTGTCTTCATCGGCTTCCCTGTCCTCATGGGACCAGTGAGGCAAGCTTGTCAAAACAACCATTAAAAATAAAGAGAAGGTGCATTCAATTCTGTTAATGAATTATTTAAATGTTAAGTGTGGTAGAAACATCAAAAGTATGATTTAAGAACTCCCCCTGCTACTCACGTTGCCCACGTAAGTGTGCAGCCAAGAATCAAAGCTCTTTTGTGGAAGAAGTTCAGTCTGGTACTTATTGAATACAAATAATAATAAATGATATTTGTTGTTTAAACCTGTGATTTAAGTTACCTGGTCTTTGTTCTTTCAGATCTGAACATCAATTCAAAGAACAGTCAGGCATTCATTCCTCATAAACTTGAAGTTTAAGAGAGGTTTTTTACAGAGGAACAAATTTAATATTTTTTATAAGGGAACAAAAAATTGAGTGTTCTGAAGTGAACGATTTAACTAGGTAAAAAGATCTTTTGGAGAATACATTCCTTTTTAATAACCTCATTAGCTTTTTTTAATAGATGCACTGTCTGTATTATAAAGCTCTGGACAATTTTTAACTGCCTGAGTTTATTGTAACAAGCAATTCTGTGCTAACCTCTGGAATCCTGGCATTTTTTGAGAGTGAAAAAAGAGTCTCATGTAACATTTCTGGTTGTTTTTTGTTGTTGTTATGTAGAATAGCTCCAAGTGGGCTCTTTTAGAATAGAATCTTTTTTTTTTTTTAAGAAGAAAATAGCCTTATAGAAAAGGATAATTATTTTAAAGGGAAAAAGAAAGAAAAACACTAAGTCGATGATGTGCTGGTTATTATTTCTGAACACCCAAAATGAAAAGTATTGTTCTAATGATAAGACATCCTTCTCTGTTAAAGCCTAGTACATATTTTGGATTGGAAAAAGGTAATCTGTCTGCATGGGCTTCCCAGGTGGCGCTAGTGGTAAGGAATCCGCCTGCGCGTGCAGGAGATGCAGATGTGGGCTCAATCCCTGGGTCGGGAAGATCCCCTGGAGAAGGAAATGGCAACCCACTCCAGTATCCTTGCCTGGAGAATCCCATGGTCAGAGGAGCCTGGCAGGTGTCAGTCCATGGGGTCACAGAGGTCACATACATAATCCTTCTGCACAATAAACTTGATAGAAGAGCCAAAACAATTTCTTTTTATAAATGAATACCTTAGAATATTGTTTCATGGGAATTGGAATGACAAAGAGAAATTTCATTAGTCTCATTTATATAGTGGGGAGGAGAGAACCTTTTCAAGAGGAAAGGAAATGGGTACATTTCTAGAATAACCATTTTAAATCCTAAGCTATTATGAAACACAAGATCTCAAGTCTCAGTTGTTTTAAGTTCTTCAAATTTATTTTAGTCACTCTCCCTACCATAGTTCAGGGCTTCCCAGATGGCTCTTTAAGAAAGAACCAGCCTGCCAATGCAGGAGACGTGGGTTCGGCCCCTGGGTCAGGAAGATCCTCTGGAGGAGGAAATGGCCACCCACTCCAGTATCCTTGCCTGAAAAAAATCCCATGGACAGAGGAGCCTGGGGGAATACAGTCCATGGGGTCGCAACGAGCCGCACACGACTGAAGACAAGACAGTCGCACCATAGTTCAGGCAGCTAAAACAGGATAACTGTCGACTCTTGGGATATCGTTTCCTGCTCTTTTCCACTCTTGATTCAAGACACGTTTGTCTTTGGCTTACACAAAGTCACACAGCTTAAACGAGGGCAACTGTGTAACTCACATAGTCTAGGACGCCTTTTTTTTTTTTTTTTTTTTTTTTTAGATTTGGGGTTGCTGCCATCTGAATTGTGACCGCGGTATTCACGTGGGTTCTCTTTCTCAGGGGTTGTTACACTGGCTCGATTCTCCCAAAATGTCCCCTTCCCCCATTATTTTAGTTAGGAGAGCGGCCTCCGAGTTGCCTCATTCCGCAGGTGGAAGCGCCGCTTGCTTGGCTCCCACTCCTGGGAGGAGAATCCGATGCGTGTTGTGCGGCTCTGTGCTCCGACCGAGGGAGCCGGGGCCGCCTGACTGAGTCCAGTGACTTCCGCCCACGCACCGCGACGCACGCCGGCTTCCGGGCGGCTAGACGCAGGCGTCGACTGGGGAAGACGGTGTCTCCTGGCATGCGACGCTTTTTCTTTTCTGAAATGACAGCTTCCCCATCGAGCGCCGTGCCAAGTCCGCCACGCAGCGCTTCCCTGAATTGCCCGCGTCTGTTGGGCACTTGAGGGTGTTGGCGCTGGCCAGGGTCTTGCTGTTAATGCTTGTGGGGTTTTTGTTTCCCTCACCGTGCTCCTTCCCCTGGCCACCGCCCCTGCTGCCCCTCAGGCTTTGCCTCGGTTTACTGACGGGATCGCCTTACCTAAGAGACAGACACGGAAGCAAAGAAAGCATTTTCCAAGCCAGTCTTTCTGAAATTCTGGATTATAAAAGGTTCATGTTTGCGAACGCTGTACAGTTCTCCTAGAGCAAGTTGTGAGAGATGTTGCAACGCTGTAAGAATAGTTTTTTGGGTGTTTTTGTGTTTGCTTTTTTCGTTTTCTCTCCTGGACCATTGTTGCTTAACAGCTTAGCAGACTGGACGGATTTGAGATGGAGAGTTCTTAGCCTGAGACACTTACACAGTTTCGCTTCCCGCAGTGGCTCAGGGGTGAAGAATCCGCCTGCAGTGCAGGAGACTCGGGTTCGATCCCTGGGTGGGGAAGGTTCCCTGGGGAAGGAAATGGCAACCCACTCTAATATTCTTGCTGGAAAAATCCCATGGACAGAGGGGCCTGTTGGGCTATAGTCTATGGGATTACAAAAGAACTGGACACAACTGAGCGAGTAAGCAGCAAACGATGCATCAGTTAGAACTCCCTATTTGGGGGAGACTTTTTGAATAAAAGTACTCATAAATGCAGTTGTACTGGAAGTGATACCCACCTCTCAGGATTTATTTTTACTGTTTTTAGCTGTTAATTCTAAAATGAAAATGATCCATTTTTCCTAAGTCTTTTTAATATTATGTAATTTTTAAAAAACAATTTTTTAAAAAAGATCTCTTACATGACAGATTATTCCATTGTGAGGAGTTTCAAAGACTAAAAATGAGAGGAGGACTTCTGGCTGTATTTATTCACATTAACAAATTACTGACTTTTCAGTGTTAATTACATCTCATAATTGCCTTTGAAATATAGTAATATAGTAAAGCTTCTAACAGACATCGAAATAAAACTGTTGACTCATCCAATATTTATTGAGTGCCAGCTATATGCAAGGTGGCCTACTGTTTTCAGTTTCAACTGTCTTATTGAAATGATCAGGCAACTTCCCTGGTGTTCAGTGGTTAAGATTCTGCGCTTCCAACGCAGGGGGTGCAGGTTCCATCCCTGGTCGGGGAACTAAGATCCCACATGCCTCGGAGGCATGACCAAAACAAGAAAAATTTTTTTAAATAAATAAAATGCTCAAAGTTGGGAATTAAAAAAAAATAGCTTACATTAGTTACTAAGTAAAAACATATAAAAACACAAGTCCAGATTTATCTAGATTATGCTGTATATATTTGCAGCTGTTCACATTAGTCACCTTGACAAATTAATACTCAAAGAAAATAATAATTTGACAAACTAAATGGTAAAACTGCTAGAGGAGGTCTTATGACCATAAGTCTACTGGGCTGTGCTGTCCCTAAACTCAGGACCACTTTCCCAGGACCACTTTTTTATAAGGCCTTTCTTGATTGTCCCCAGTACTAGAGATACTTTATCAATACTTTGTAGGCTGGCCTTGGTTTATCATGCACCTCCCTTCCACACATTTGTAAAGAGGACCCCTTTGATTTATATGAGATAGTTTAAAAGTACAGTTAGTGCGTGGGTTGAACTGCACAAGTCCATTTGTAGGCGAATTTTTTTCAATATGCACTTCAGTATTGCAGAACCAAAAGTTGGTTGAATCCACAGATACAGACCAGCAAATACCAGGCAACACAGTGGGGGCTGACTGTGAAGTTATATGGAAGGGTTGGGCCCTGACTCTCCAGTTTAAGAGTCAACTGTTAAGCTCAGCTTTCCAGTTTGAATTGTGGAACAACTGAAGTGTGTGTGCATGCTGTCTTATGACTCCTGATAGCAAATCAAGTGACTAATCTGGTAGGAGTTGGAGAAGAAAGAAGTGAATTTTAATAAGCAAGTCACTGCATATTTTCTGAGTTTTTGAAGGCAGACTTGGATTAGAAACAGCCGTGTAGACCATTTCATGGATGAGCTGGGTCTCTGAGCATGTGTCGTTGACAGTGCTGTGTAGGAAATACGATATGAGCCCTTCAGGTCATCGCAAAATTTCTAGTAGCCATGTTATAAAAAAGAAAAAACAGATTAGCTGAATTTTAATGATAGTTTCTTAGCCTAATATATCAAAAGTATTTGCAACATGTAATCAGTATACAGATTATGAGCTGTTTGACATTCTTTCATATGGAGTCTTCAAAATTAGGTAGTGTGTTTGACCCTTCCAACATGTCTCAATAGGGACCAGGTAAATTTCAAGTGCTCCCCAACCACCATGCCTCCTCTTGGACCATGGTGGTCTAGAATTGGTTTTCTGGATGTAAAGCCATTGCTCGGTTTATAACTGAGCCCTGAAATTACCATTGTTGAGAAGTGACCTGCCTTCCTGCTAAGTTGCTTCAGTTGTGTCTGACTCTTTACGACCCCATGAACTGTAGCCCACCAGGCTCCTCTGTCCATGGGATTCTCCAGGCAAGAATACTGGAGTGGATGGCCGTGCTCTCCTCCAGGGGATCTTCCCGATCTAGGGATCGAACCGGGATCTCCTGCCTTGCAGGCGGATTCTTTATTGCTGGGCCACTGGGAAAGTGACACTCATATTTAATAATCACTGAAACTGAAAACACTTCTTCAGCACAGAATCATTGTCATCCTCTTTCACAAGTTTCCATACTGGAATCAAATCGGAAGTATAAGGCAAGTTAAGAGTAGGATGCTCCCAGAACAATTTGCTGAGGATTTGAGAGGTGGAGGGAGCCTGAGTCCCTTAAAGAAACTTGGAGTTCGAGCTGTATGGTGGAATTATGAGGTGAGATTAGAGAGAAGGCTGTCAAAGAACCAGGAGGTTGTGGTTTTTTAATGTGTTTTTCTTCTTCTTTTGGTGAAATCTCAGATTGAGCCATCTAAGGAGAAATCCACTTTAAATTCCAGGCAAGTGGAGTGTGAGTCTTGGGGTAGTTTACCTTTGTGTTCACAGAGTGCTTTCAAGAGCAGTCCTTTGGGTGTTTTAATGGAGGAACTGGGAATTTTTTTCCTATCCAAAACTACTGAGCCGTGGAGGATGGGGTGGAATTAATCCATGTTACAGTCAAGTAAAACACAAGCTAATTCAGTTTTTCTAGGAAGAAATGTAAAATGATCAAGGGACTAAAATGTTAAGATCAGGGAACATTACACTGGGAAATCATAGTATGTTTCAAGACGTCTGAACACAAATTGTGGGAATAGAAGCTTAAAAAATCAAATTCCACTAAAGGGGTGAGGAGGGAGGCGGTCCATTTGTTTTTTGTTTGTTTGTTTTTGGAAGGGTTTTCTTGGCCGCTCCATGTGGCTTACTGGATCTTAGTTCCCCGACCAGGGATGGAACCCATGCCCCCTGCAGTGGAAACCTGGAGTCCTAATCACTGGACCCCAGGGAAGTCCCTCCATTATGGTTTCTAGAGAACTATTGAACCTAATGCCTAGTGGATATGAAAACAACAGCTGGGTCGGAGGTGGGGGTTTTCGAGGGTGCAGGAGCCAGGGTGGGAGACTCCATGGTAATCAATGTGTTCATTTATAATTAAAGGGTATCTATTTGCTTATAAGGGATTCCTGGGTGGCTCAGTGGTAGAGAATCTGTCTGCCTTTGAGTTGGGACGATCCCCCAGAGGAAGAAATGACAACCCACTCCAGTATTCTTGCCTAGAAAATTTCATAGACAGAGAAGCCTGGTAGACTACAGTCCATGGGGTTGCAAAGAGTCAGACATAACTGAGCACACACACATTTGCATCTAAGCTGCTGATATGAGCAAATCCCGAAAGTGGTTGGATGCAGACTCAGCACGACGTGTTACAGGAGGAAGGGCTGAGAGAACACCCTCCACTGAGAGGAGAGGGCAAGCCCTGTGGGGTCACCCTCCGCCCATCGCTGTCGTGTGGCAGAAGGTGTGGGGTTCCATGCTCTGGCATGGTGTGGAGTGAGCATGACCCCTCTGCTTGGCCTGGACCCTTGTGCTCACCTGCTAAAACTTGTGGGACTTTTCTCAAAATTATATCCTAAGAGGAATTAAGTGATCCATTAGCTTTGCCTCTTCTTTGGCCGTATTTTTTTTAAAGGTCTCAATGCCTTGGTGTCTATAAACACTTGTCTGCTGCTGATTGCTAGCAGATGCTCAAAGTAAAAGTCGCTCAGTCATGTCCAACTCTTTGCAACCCCATGGGCTATACATAGTCCATGGAATTCTCCAGGCCAGAATACTGGAGTGGGTAGCCTGTCCCTTCTCCAGGGGGTCTTCCCAACCCAGAAATCAAACCGGGGTCTCCTGCATTGCTGGCGGATTCTTTACCAACTGAGCTATTGAGGGAAACCCCAAGAAAATAATAAATCCCAATAAATATATGAATACCCCAATGAAATCATGTCTAATGTAACAGGGCTTTGGGCTCATAATTGTGATCTCTTGGTGTTACGTGTATAATGTAATTAATTTCTACAAGTGGAATTATCCTTAGTTTGCTTGATAGAACTAAATACTCTGATATACTGTGGTTTTCAACAAAGACAACTTGGCTTCTAGGCACTGTGCCGCCTGGGATATTGGAGAGATGCTGCTCAGGATGGTGGGAGGCATGTAGAAGGCAGGCATGGGCTCACTTGAAGTTAAAACTGAAATGGACTATCCGTTCTCGAAGTCACAGCCATTGGCCCCCTGCCTGCAGCGTCTTGGGAGGGATTCCCGCTCTGCCCTCGCTGCCAGGAAGATCACAGGCACGACCTCCTGAAAGCGCTGCAGCTGTTCCTACATTATGGCTCTATGATTTGTCAGTTCCTTGCCCCTCCTGATAGGTAATCAGGTACCCCAGATTCTGGAGCTTGGAGAAGATGCTCCAGTGAGCCAGACCTGGTACCCGGGATGCAGCTGTGAGCAAGCTTCCCACCGAGGTTGATGCTCCTCGACCCGTGGCATCCGCATCACCTGGATGGCTGGTTAACAGGCTTCCGGTGTGGCTCCACCCTTGAGTCTCTGAGTCCAAGGGCCTGGGTTGAGCTGGGGTGGCCTGAGCATCTGCCTTTCTTAGAAGATCCAAGGGCAGGACCACACACTGTGAGTGGCACTGGTTAGTTTAATGGTCTCCACTGGGTGTGATCCCCTCCCACCCAGGACATCTGGCAAAGCCTGGTGTTTTGGGTCATCACAACTGAGAGCTAGGAGGGCTGCTGGCTTCTCGGGGCGGGGTAGAAACAAGGGAGGCACTGAGCATCCTACAATGCTGAAAATTGACCCACATGTCAGCAGTGCCAAAGGTGAGAGCTTAAAATCAAGCATTTGTAGTGACGTGTGAAAAGAACACGCTGGCAGATTGTGCTGAGGGCCGTCTAGGGGGATACCGCTGGGCCTGACTTAATGTAGGGGGTCAGTTAGGGTCACTGCAGTGCATGGGACAGACCCTGCTACTGGGCAGTCAGGTGTGCACACAGGGGACCATTTGCTATTGTTGCAACTGTGAATAAAACAAGTGAATCAGAAGGGAGGCTGCCCAGGAGGATGGGTTGCACAGCCTGAGTGACCTTTGATGGCCACAGGATTCTGGGGCGTTCTAGCTTAAGAGAAGGGAACATGCAAAGCCCAGTGAGAGTAGATTGGCCTGTGTGCTTGGAATTTAGACCCAGGGAACCTGGAGAGGCTGTGTCACTCCATAAGGAAGGCCTTAAGTGCCGTTCTCAGCATTGGGACCCCTTCATCCTGTCGACCGCAGGAAGAATCAGATCAGAAAGACTTTAAACAAGGGTGCTGGTTGATTCGGGACAGTGGAATCCGAATCAGTGAGGCTTTACTGTTTATTGATCAGTTGGGCTGGTGAAAAGCCTCCGGGTGCCTCGACTGTACAGCCAAAGAAAACTTTTTTGTATTCCGTCAGTTCTGCCTATTTGTACATTAATCCCGGAAATCCAACAGAGATTCCCAAGAAAAGCTGAAAAGAGCAGACAGTGTCAGCCTGCGTGTCCTTTTGCTTGACTTCCAAATCTCCAGCCCCTGAGGCCTATGTGTGTGAGGACGTTTTCCCAGCCAGCCAACTGGGCCCTCAGACAGCACAGGGGTCAGTCCTGCCCACAGTTTGTTGAGAGTCCAGGGGGCTTGGCTGGGTGCAGCCCCTCAGCATCCTGAGAGGGGTTTCCAGCCATACGTGGGAAGTTCCCGGTTAGCAGCATCCCCTCTCCCTGGCTCCAGACCCCGCAGCTGATCCCGGACAGGGAGCCCAGGACTTTGGTCTGGGGCTTTGCTGATGACTCCCAGATACCCACTTCATTCAGGATTGCCTCTCTCTGTCTCCCTGTCTCTCTCACATATGTACTTTAATTGTTGGTTTTCTGCTCAAGCAGTTTAATGAGAACCACGGCATATCTTGTCACCGCATAGCGAGCTTGGCACATTTTGGTGACAGCATGACGGATCGGTCACCCCCTTGCATCAAAGCCCCATTGGAGACCCTCTCCCTTGAACCTGGGGTGGTTTTGTGATTTATGTGCAACAAACAGTGAATGCTTTCTGTGGTCCCAGCAGTCTACCAAGGTTTTTTGTTTGGTTTTTTGATGTTTAGTTTTTAGTATGGCTTTTAATTCATGCACATAGTTTTTTTAAAATGTACATGGTATGAAAGGTTTTGCAGTGAAAAGTAAGACTTCTTCCCTCTCCTTTCCAAGGTTTTCTTCTTAAAGTTGTTTGGAGGGAATTCACTGGCATGCCAGTGGTTAGGACACAGGCACTTTGGCTGCGAGGGCCTGGGTTTGATCCCTGGTCAGGGAACTAAGATTAAGCTGCATGGTACAGAAAAAAAAGCAGTTTGGAAACTACTGTGTTTTCCATGTGTTCTCCAGAGATATGTTTTGCATGTACAAGCAACTTTTTTATGTAACTTTTAACACAAATGGGCAGGTATTTCTTGTATACCTTTTTTCTCACTCGAGTAGGGAAGATACAGTTCTTGTTGCACCCATTTTATTGATGAGGACCCTGAGGCTACAAAAGTAGCTTGCTCCAGGTCACACGGTGAACGGCGGTGCTGGAATTTAGGCCAGGAGTTCTGGTTTTAGGCAGAGCTAACCCAAGACCCAGGGGCACCTCCTCCAAGCAGGTTCACTTTGCCCCACCTCACACTTAGGTCTTTATAAAATGTTTGTTCACCATTGACCTCGGTGAGGAGCTGAGGGCCTCACAAAGGACAGAGAGGAGTATCACACGAGCCCTCTCCACTCCTGCCCAGAGCAGGTCAGCTCTGGTCTCCGAATTGCATCCTCCACACCCCCTGCTGGTAGAGAGCAGACACTCCTTCCTCAAAAGGTGTTCAGTTCAGTTCAGTTCATTTCAGTCGCTCAGTCGTGTCCGACTCTTTGCGACCCCATGAATCGCAGCATGCCGTGTTTCCCTGTCCATCATCAAAAGGTGTTCAGGGACCATCGGTTATTACTGGAGCCCAGCCACACCCAAACCAAGCGGCTTACTGCCGCGGTCACATTTCTGCCGAGGTTTCAGTTTCCTGTTGATGCTTGAGTGTCCGTGTAGGTGAGCTCAACAGTCCAGCATCCTTCAGAACTAGTCCACGCTGGTAGCAGAGCAGGTGTTCTTAAGGCATCTGGGGTTGAAAGAGCCCAGACTCCACCTGGAAGTGGTAGACGCTCTCAGAGCAGTGCTGGACCCCGACCCCGGGAGTTGTAGAGATTCTCAGAGCAGAGGTGGGTAGCCAGATGCAGCACCTCCACCACCAGTGGGAGTCCTCGGCACAGGCTGTCAGGACAGCCTGTTAGGTGACTGGTGGGCTGGGAAGAAGGGCCTCGCCCCTGAGAACTCTGCCTTGAGATGTCTTTGTAGCAGGGCTGCATTGCAATGCCTCCTGAAGGCTCTGGGCTCCTGCTGGGGGACCCTTGAGAAGGAGATGTGTATGCCACGAAGAAAGTGAAGGTATTAGTCACTCGGTCGTATCTGAGTTACAAAAAAAGTCCAAACTGTCCAGCTCTTTCCAACCCCATAGCCTGCCAGGCTCCTCTGTCCATGGAATTCTCTAGGCTAGAGTACTGAAGTGTTGCCATGCCCTCCTCCAGGGGATCGTCCCAACCCAGGGATCAAACCCGGGTCTCCTGCATTGCAGGCAGAATCTTTACCAGCTGAGCTACCACCATCTAACCAGAAATGTGGGTCTAACACCCTGGCCCACAGAGAAATGCCGTCTGAAGACCAAACTGTGTTTTTAAATGGTGACTGTCGAAGGTGCACACTGAGAATTTGAGTTCCAGGAGCTCCCAAGACTGAGCTGAGTCATGTGACTCTATGTTTGTCATTTCTCCTGGTTGGCAGCTAACAAGGAGGGGACCCACTCCACGTTCTGGGTGTTGCTGAGCATCCTCCTGGGAGCAGTGGCCATGCTGTGCAAAGAGCAAGGGATCACCGTGCTGGTAAGACCCCAGGCGCCCTCACGGGGGTACCCATGCTCCCTACGCCCCTTTCCCTCCCGTGAAGACACTTTGCACTGCCCGGCCTGTGGGACCCCTCAACTGCACCCCTATTGCCGGTCTTCACCCTAGCCCTCTCTGGACTGATTACAGGTGCCACCATGCTCCCGGTGGTTCAGGTGGGAATTGACTGTCTCGGTTGATTCATTAGAGCTGATGGGCACAGAGAGGGGACAGCTCTGAAGAGCAGGTGACTAGGCCCTGTGGAGAGGTCCTGGAGGAAAGAAAGAGTGCTGTGGCCTTTCTGGGGTGCTCTCATGTTTCAGCAGTCCTAAGTACAGCCATGTTGTGACCCTACTGCTGTTTCTGGTCCTGATTAGCAAGCATTGATGTGTGTTATGTTATATTTGCCTTTGTCCGGAAATGTCAGGGAGGACAGGAGAGGGCTCTGAAGGGTCCAGGTGTGCACCCCCTACGTCTGATCTGAGTAAAAGCCCCTGGAAGGGAGAGGCGTGGAAATGCACTCTTTTTCTCTGTTCTAGCTAATTTTCTGCCTTACATTATCAGAGGGAAACTGAGACATTAGGGATGTGAAGAGATGTAGGCAAATGGAAAATAGCAATGTGGGGTGTGCCCATATAGGAAGCCGTGGGAAAGGATCTTCCTTTCCCAGGTCCAAGCTCTTTGGGGCTGGACACCAGCTGAGGCAAAGATAAATGGTTTTATTGGATTCAATCTGTACGATTAAGGTCAGCTAGCTAGGAAATAGTATAGAAAGAATTGCTGTGCAAAGATACTAGAACTTCATGAGTTACTTTTTTAAAAGTTTGCTCTAGACCAGTGTTTCTGAACCTTGGCATTATTGGCATTTGAGGCTGAGTCATTCTTTCTTTGGGGTGTGTCCTGTGCATCATAGGATATTTAGCAACATCCGTGGTCTCTACCCACTAGATGCCAGAAGGACACCTCCTCCCTCAGTTGTGACAACCTCAAATGTCTCCAGACATTGCTAAGCACACCCCCCTGGTAGGGAGTGAAAATCATTCTGTGAGAACGGCCGTCCTGAAATCTTGCTTGTCTCAAAGTGTGGCTTGAAGCCCAGTGGCGTTGACACCATCTGGGAGCTTATTAGAGATTTAGGATCTCAGACCTCCCACCGCCACAGGCCTGCTGAATCAGCACCTCCATTTCACAAGGCCCCCAGGTGACTCCCACCTCCTTTAAGAAAAGCACTAAAAAATTAGGTTGACTTTTCATGAATAAAGATAGGGTGATGTTGAGCAGGTTTCCAAAAATCTGACTAGAATATGGCCATTTTGATGACATGTTTAAATGGGAAAGGAGAGAGAGAGCCAGACTCATGTTGGGCTCAGTCCTCATGAAAGCCTGACCGCATCAGCACTGGGTGACTGTCCTGTAGCTCCCAGGCAGAAAAACGCATGGCATAAGAAGACAGCACAGCTCAACAGGGAGCTTCCTGCCTTCTAGAAAATGGTTCACACCCGGGCAGAAGTGGTCCTCTGTGACCCAGGAAAACCGTGCATCACACGGGTGAGTAAAATGAGGATTCTGTGAAGTGATTAACCCAGCGCTGGCCCGTGTGCTGGATAATTAATAGCTCCGAGCATGTGTGGGAGGGGGCTGAGGAGAGATGTCACCCTTGCGCTAAAAACCACAAATTACCACTGGCTTCTGACGACTTAGGATTGATCCTCTTTGCCACGAAGCTCTGTGTTTGGAGGCCCCACGTCATCGAAGGGCAGGTTGAATCATCCGCACAGTGTATATTCTGACCACTCTGCCTAGTTCCAGCAGGGAGTTCAGCTGCATGGCGTTGTCAACAGCAGCCACGTTTATGGAAAGTCCACTGCAGGGTAAAGGGTAGAGCCCAAGGCCAGATGAGCCCTCAGCTTGTGACCACAGGTGTCAGAGCTTTAAGAGCAGCCATACCTACTAGAAAGGAACGATGGTGCTGCTGCTGGAAGCTGTTAGCATCAGTGCGGCTGCAGTATCACACTTCCTAGAGCCGGGGGTTTTGCATACTTGGAGTTATTGATCTTCTCCCTGAAGGTCATGGGCAGAGGTGGTCATGATTGGAGTTATTGATCTTCCCCCTAAAAGTCATGGGCAGAAGTGGCCATCCTCCACACAGTGGGGCTCTGCCATCCTCAGAGTATGGTTTCCAGTGCCACTCCAAACACCTCCGTCATCTCCTCCACAGCCAACTGGACGGGAAACCAAGGGTGGGGCGTGCTCTGGTCCATGACCAAACCTCCAAGAGGTGCGTGATCACTTCTGCCCACATCCCATTGGCTAGAACTCAGTCACATGACCATACTCCCCTCCGGGGCTGGCTGTGTGCCAGGCAGGAAGGGACAGCTGGCGGATGATGAGGAGTTTGAGCCTGGGATGTCTCTGCAGCCCCACCAGGGTCTGTATGTTCTGTTCCCTCTCTTCCAGGGCGTATGCCCTCATCAGGCAGCACCCCAGGTTCCTGAAGTGTAATTATGTACATGGCTGGGTTTTCAAGGTTGCTGGCTGCATTATTGGCTTAGGCATAGCCACTGCACAGGTATTGGCTCTGCTGCAACTCTGGGACAGTTTTAGGGGAAAAAAATGGAAGGGGGGGCCTCTGCAGAACTTCTCCTGGGAACCCCAAAGCTCTAGCTCTCCTGCCTCTTATCATACTCTTGCACGCAGGCTATGAAACTGTGACTAACGGGATTTACTAGACGACAAATCTGATGGGACTTTCTTGGTGGTCCACTGGTAAAGAATCGCCCTGCCAATGCAAGGGACATGGGTTCGATCCCTGGTCCGGGAAGATTCCACATGCTACAGGGCAACTAAGCCTGTGCATCACAACTACTGAGCCTGTGCTCTGCAACGAGAGAAGCCAGCGCAATGAGGAGCCCCTGCTCACCGCAGCTAGAGGAAGTCTGTGCACAGCATCAAAGACCCAGTGTAACCAAGAATTAAATAAATAAACAAGTAAATTTGATGTGAATATCATGAGCTAATTTCACAGGAACCGTAGGATTTGTTTTGTTTTGAGAGCTGAAGAGATTATCTACGGTGATCTAATCCAGGATATTTCTCGTCTAGATTATGCAGTAGAATTGTGGCGTATCCTGGCTACCTGATCAGTTAGGCTGTCCCATGGCTGATTCCTTGCTTTGCTTTCTTAGGGTCTGAATGCCATCTTCGACATCTTGGTGATAGGCAAATTAAATGTCCTGGAAATTGTCCGGAAGGTCCTCCGTAAGGACAGATCGTTAGAGGTGAGTATCTGCTTTTGTCTCCAGCCGAGATGTGGAAAATGTCACGTACCTGCTGGCTTAAAACACCATTTTCAAAGTACTTCTTGCAACTTTGAATTCTAAAACAGGCAGCCGTTTAAAGCCCAGTGTCAGCGAGGTTCAGCCAGAATTGCTGCACATTTATACCTGGCTTGGCCACACTTTTATTTGAAAAATCCTCAACATTGTGGGCCTTGCGCTGTCCTTTCAGAGCCCTGGCATGCTCCGGACAGGGGGCCTCCTCTTCAGAATGACCCTCCTGGCTTTGGGGGGAGCCGGGGTACTGTATGTACGCTGGAAGATCATGGGCACCGGCCCACCCGCCTTCACCGAGGTGGACAACCCCGCCTCCTTCGCCGACAGCGTGCTGGTCAGGGTGAGTCCCGGGTCCATCCTCTGCTGGGTCATCTTTGCCCACCAGATCCCCAGGTCTTCCCTCCCTCTTCCTCCTCACCTCCCTCCCCAACATACCCACAAAACCCTCCCTTAATCAGAACACCTCCACACGTGTTTCCGTTCATCAACGAAGTTCTGGGGTGAAACCAGGGTTTTATCAGGGCTTTGAAAGGGTGTAAAGTCTTTGTATTTCCTTGTGGCTCAGATGGTAAAGAATCTGCCTGCGATGCAGGAGACCTGGGTTTGATCCCCGGGTCAGGAAGATCCCCTGGAGAAGGAAATGGCTACCCACTCCAGTATCCTTGCCTGGAGAATTCCATGAACCAAGGGGCCCAGTGGGCTGCAGTCCATGGGATCACAAAGAGCCGGACACGGACTGAGCAACCACTGTTTTCACTTTCACTCTAAACGAAATCAAGAGGAGTGGTTTAGAAAATGTCAGGTTTCTTGCCAGACTCCTTACATCGTCCCCTAACCTACTTTTGGTATAATGGAAATGGACGTGTTGAGGTTAAGATAAAATATAGCAGCATTGATGGTATCTTTTTAAAAAGTCACTTATTTATCTTTGGCTGCACTGAGTGTGTTGCTTTGTGCGGGCTTTCTCTAGCTGCAGCGAGCCGGGGCTGCTCTCTAGCTATGGTGCGCGGGCTGCTCATTTTGGTGGCTTCGCTCCTAACAGAGCACCAGCGATAGGCGCCCAGGCTTCGGCATCTGCGGCACGCGGGCTTCATTGCTCCGAGGCACGCAGGATCTTCCTGGACAAGGGATCGAACCCGTGTCCCCTGCATTGGCAGGCGGATTCTTACCTACTGTACCACCAGGGAAGTCCCTACTGGTGGTGTCTTTAAAAGTCTTAACGCTGTCCAGACTTTCTTGTCAAGGTTTGCTTTTTCTGAAGGCAAGGGTGTCTTAGCTGTGCGTTTCATACAGACAGAAATCTAACACCATAAAACCCTCCGCTTGTATTGTCAGACACGTGAGAGACCCCTGGACAGCAGGTTTCCTGGGTCACAGACTGGGGGCATCAGTGAATAATTGGGACATAGCATTCCCAGAAATACAACAAATGTAAAGCAGAGTCTGGTGGCTTTACTGTACTTTTTAAATCTATTTAAAAACAAAAAAATCTCAGTGTATTTAGTCAACTGCACACTTCAGCCTGGTGCCCAGGGCAGAAAGTGGCAACATTTTATTTTATACAACTGGGCTCCTTGAGCAGAAACATATGAAGGCCTCCAAAGGGAAGCTAGGAGATACATATATGTATAAATGTATTTTTTTTCCAAGTTCAGTATCAAATGTTTGTTTTTCTTTTGACTGGCAGGCCATAAACTATAATTACTACTATTCATTGAATGCCTGGCTGCTGCTGTGCCCTTGGTGGCTGTGTTTTGATTGGTCGATGGGTTGCATCCCCCTCATTAAGTCCGTCGGGGACTGGAGGGTGATTGCTCTGGCAGCGCTCTGGTTCTGCCTAATTGGCCTGATACGCCAAGTCCTGTGCTCTGAAGACAGCCACAAGAGAAGGTAAGAGGCCGAGCTGAATTTTAACTTCCACACCAGGTGGAGTCTGAGCATGTTGCTAAATCCAGCACCGCGGATTATCATAATGATTTTGTGCAAGGACGGGTGTTTCAGTAGAGATGCTCACGTCTGGGCAGGATGAGCTCTGTCCACTCGGAATCCATGGCTGGCTTCAACTCAAGGGGAGTGGACTGGAGGGGGCGCCCGATGACTGTTTCATCTCCCCACCCGCCCCCCCAACCGTGATGTTGCATTTTGAGATCCTTCTCGCCATAGGTGGTAAAGAGTAATTTATGGTCTGAACGGAGAGTGTAATTGATGTGTGTTGTGCCCATCATTTCACAATTCCCCTTCAGAAAGCCCTAGTGGATGCGACAGCGATTCCTTCTCTTGTTATTTGTACAAAATAAGCTGCCACCCCAAAGAGACTCTTATTTCTCACCAAAAAAAAAAAAAAGCAGGAGGTGGGGGGAGGGAAGGGTATTGAGAAAATAATTGGGAGGAAAAACCTGTTCTGTGGAAAAGAAAACTATTTAAGATGATTTCCTTTAGGCATAAGTGTTTCTGGAATGAGATGAGTAATTTCTCAAAGTAAATTCTGTTCTGAGTTTACCCTGTGCCTTAAATCGGTTCGTAATTCTAAAGGGTGACACACCTCTGTCCCAATTCGCTGTGCGTGTGCCAGTGGGATTTTTCTAACACTGCAAGCACAGATTTGTGGGAAGGAGCTATCAGATTTGACCGGCCTTCTTTTGTTTGGTTTTTAATTTTGTTGACGTGTAGTTGAGCTGCAACGCTGTGTTTAGTTTCTTTATACATCTGTGTGTTGCTTTTCATAGTCTTCTCCATTACCATTTATCGCTGGATTTTGAAGATAGTTCCGTGTGCTGTGCAGAAGGACCTTGTTGTTTGACCCAGCCTCTGATTCATCCTCTTAACATCACCTGGGACCCTGGGAATGCTTACCTGCTTCCACAAGTGTCCCGCCGCTCTCAGCTTTCTTTTTGCTCAACTGAAATTTATGCTGGAGCATCCCCAAATGATGCGAGTTTATTTCAGATCTTGTAAAGTTTAAACCAGTTAAGTGACATTACATCCTGTTAAAGGTCAGGAGACTAAATTGGACTAACTGGGACCAATATCCCAATTAGCCCAATTGGGATATTGTAGGTGTTCAGCTATTTGACACCGACATGGTTTGAGATATAGTTAGAAGTAGGCAACTTCATAAGACCTCGCTAAGTAATCATTCTAACTTTATTCATGTGAATGTGAGGACTTCTAAGATTTATTCTTATGCTTAATGCTAAGATTTTTCTGTCTTATCTTAATGGTCCTCGGTTAGACCCTCTCTACTGATGCCTCTTCTTAATTGCTGGCATGAAAAAAAAAGAGAAAAAAGGGAAGGGGCGTCTTTATCATGGATTTCATGTAGAGTAGAATACTTTTCTTGAAAATTCTAAAAGTAGCCATTCTAACTACTTCTCGTCTTCCAGGATCCTCACGCTGGGCCTGGGACTCCTCATTATCCCATTCCTTCCCGCAAGTAACCTGTTCTTCCGAGTGGGCTTTGTGGTGGCCGAGAGGGTCTTGTACCTCCCCAGCGCCGGCTACTGCATGCTGCTGACGTTTGGATTTGCAGCGCTCAGTAAACACACGAAGAAAAAGGTATTGGCCCGGTGAGGTGGGTGCCGTTCCTGACCAAGACGATGGGTAGGTTTTACTAATGACATTTCCCGTGTCCCTCTCTTCTTAAGAAATTGATTGCTGCTCTCATCCTGGGAATTTTATTCCTAAACACGCTGAGATGTGTGGTTCGCAGTGGCGAGTGGCGGAGTGAAGACCAGCTTTTCCGAAGCGCCCTGTCTGTGTGTCCTCTCAATGCCAAGGTATGTTGGCTGTCACGTTTTTAAGTTCGACAGCGGAGTGAGGAAAATCTGGAATATGACCTTGGTCATAGACTTGGAGGTTTTCTTTTTCATTCTTTTTTTTTTCCCTTACATGATCTTGACAAAGTTTACTACAATTACACTTTAGGCAAAATAATTAAAAAGGAATCATTAAAACCAGACAATGCCAGGGAAACAGCATATTTCTTAAATACGTTTCTATTCATCTTCCAGTTGGTCCAACCATGGATCGAGGTGGTGGCAGGGTGGGCAACTCCATGCATTCAGGCTCAGGTCTGGGGAGACCCACAGTCAGACCTCTTAGAGCACACTTTTTGAAACATGCACTCCAGCCTCCTCCATTCTATAACTGGAAGATGATAATACCTACCAGCGGACAGCAGTTTGGTTTAGGAATTTAAGGATGCTCTGTGGGGTGCAGTACGCACGTTTCTATCACCTGTGGCTTCTTTGCCTGGAGTTGTTTTTGCCAGATTAGGTAAAAATAAAATGCATAGACTCTAAAATTGGCAGTGTTCTTGTTGACACAGTCTGGTAGGAATTTGTTTCACTTGTATCCTTGATGAACTCCATCTCTTCACTTACCCAGCTGTGCATCTTTGGGCAAAATGGTTTTGAGCATTGAACACCCTTATCTGTAACAAGGAGGGGGATCATGGCTGTCCCCTGGGCTTGTCGTGAGGCCTTCATGAATGTGGTCTCTGAAATGTCCTGACATGGTACTTAGAACATGGTAAGTGCTCAAGAAATGTTTGTTTTCATAGGTTCCTTTTTAGTATCGGCTGTCCCATTACATGAAAAGAAGGGAATGATACTTGCTCAAAATGGGAGGCCAAGGAGTCAGGTGAGAATATTTTCTATTAGGCGCTAATGGTGAAGAGCCCTCCTGCCAACCCAGGAGACATAAGAAACTCGGGGGTTCAATCCCTGAGTTAGGAAGATCCCCTGGAGGAGGCCATGGCAACCCACTCCAGTATTCTTGCCTGGAGAATCCCATGGACAGAGGAGCCTGGTGGGCTGCAGTCCATAGGGTCACAAAGAGTTGGACGCAACTGAAGCGTCTTAGCATGCATAGATCATTATGTGATTAATAATGGTGTCTTTCGGTGTCATCAGGATTGGAACTTCCTCAGATGCTTAAAAGCAATCCTCTTTGGAGCAGGGTCAATAAAAGCACCATGAAGTTCTATATCATTTCCACATTCTATGCTTAAGAGAAAGCAGTGATTTCAGGTGAAACTATATGAAGAAATCTAATGAATAGCTGATGTCTTACTGTGACCCTGGAGTGAAGGATAGTATTATATAAAACGTGTTGACTCTTTGTTTGTCTTTCCCTTGGTTTAAAAAAACTTGTTCGTGTTTTATAGTTAAGAGGCTTAGATAAAAGAGTGAATTACTTCAGTCTTTTATTGTCTATTTGATTTGCTGACCTAACCATTTATGTTATGCTACTGAAAATAAATCAGCCTGTGATTTAATTTCATAAATGTTAATAGATTTGCTTTGTTTTTACTTTTCTGTTTGAATAGCAGTGATTACCCCTTCTATTTCCTTCTTCCCCAGAAGGAACTCACATTTCTTTGTAGAGGTTCTGTCATTAATTTCCATTATCCTCCCTCGAAGGCTTTTAGAGAAAGGTTATTATGTTCCTTAATTTTCCAAATGTGAGAGACTGAAGCATAGAAGGACGGAGCTGATGGTATCTGGGTTAGTGACTCAGGTGGTAGGTAGAGACCGGGTATAGTCCTGCACCCAGCTTACCCTGGGGAACAAGCAGGGATGGGACCGTGTGATGTCTGAGCCCACACGGCTGCCCCAGTGAGTGACTTCATATATCACAGGCTAGAAAACTCAGGGGCTGTGCAGACGGACACGCACACAATCGTGTTCCTGTGTGTGCAGTTCTCGCCTTTGAATTTAAGACATGCACATAAGATCTCATCTTCAAAGTGCACCCAAGAGTGACAGGCCTCTCCAGGAACATTTTTTAGTGATGCCATTCAGTATGGGGCTTCCCTGGTGGCTCAGACAGTAAAGAATCTGCCTGCAATGCGGGAGACCTGGGTTCAGCCCCTAGTTTGGGAAGATCCCCTGGAGGAGGGCATGGCAACCTCCTCCAGTATTCTTGCCTGGAGAATCCCCATGGACAGAGGAGCCTGGCGGGCTGCAGTCCATGGAGTCACAAAGAGTCGGACACAACTGAGCAACTAAGCACATTTAGTATTTATGAGCAAGATAGAGTTGGTTTTGTGTTTGTTTGTTTTGTGTTTTTTGTTGTTGTTTTACTTGGCACGATAAACTGAAGTGTATTAAAATTCTCTAAACTTCTTTTTTTTTTTTTTTTTTTTTTTGGAAAAAAGATAGGTTGATTTCAGGGAAGAGATCTCCTTTAGGATGATTTCATTTGACTCTGTTGCAGGAGATGCATTTTCTGCACTCGTTCCACTTTCCATCCATTGACTGTTAACTTGGCACTATGCTGTAGACCAGGCCCAGATTTACAAATGCGACTCGGTGCTGAGCCTGGTCAGGCATTGGAATTACCCACAGTGCCTTGCATCTGGTAGGAACTCGTGATATTAGTGACTGAACTGAGCCAAATAGAAATTAAATTCCTACTACAGATGAGATACCAAGTATCTGATTATACTTGCAGCCATTCTTCGTTTTCGAGGCTTGAAAGTATGAGGCATTTTATATCAATCCTGGGATACAATGCTAAGTTTGTTTAGCTATGAAAGGGATCATTTACTACAATGAGATATTTCCTTAAGGATGAGGCAGGGTGGGTTATAGGACTTTTATGTGGTTAAAACATTTTAACGTCAAGTGTTAACAGGAAATTTGAAACCGCTGTGTTGAATGTGCCTTCTTCCCTTACGGATGCTTTCACTTCGTTTGTGTTTACATATCCTTGATCAGGGGTCTTATCTGTGGCTTCTGTGCTGGTTCGTTGCCTTGGCGTATGAATCAAAGGCTGGAGGGAAGGTTCAAGGATCAGCAGGCTTTTTCAATCCTTTACATTCCATGGAAACAAAAATCATTCTTTAAACTCTGTTTTAAGTAAACTGTTCCTGAGCGTTTTGCTTTGGTTTTTCAAGTGGGTTTTCTGTTCAAATATGTCCCTGCATATAACCCATAGGATAAGGCTGGCCTCTGGGTAAGCCTGTTCTGCAGTCGTAATTATGGGCAGCTTGCCTTCTAGGCGGCTCTCTGATCTTTAACTGGTTCCACTGACTTCCCTGCAGTCTGATTCTGCAGAGGCACCCTCCTCCCTCCACTGATTTCCGGGTCTAACAGAACAGCGGCTCTACTGCAGAGGGCAGTTCAGCTCTTTGTCTGAGCATTTGATTGAGAAAACAGAATTTCCCAGGAAGTGGCAGGAGCTCGCTGAGTTGAAGTCTGTGTAGGAGCTGTCTTTGTATTCTGGGGACCATAGGCACGTCCACATTCGCAGGTTGGAGCCTCCCTTTGTGTGCAGGACAGGAGTGAAGTTAACACTTCCAGCCTGGGGCTGGGACTGGGACTGGGACAAGCCCCAGATCAAACCATTTAGAGCACACTTTTCCAAACCCAGGATCCAGCCATAGCCTCCTCCAACCTATAACTTGAAGATGGTAATACCTATGGATAGACAGTAATTTGGTTCGGGAAGTTTAAATTATATAGCGTGCTGCACAATATTACACATTTCTGTCACCCATGATTTTCTTGTTTTCTGATTCCTTGTGCGCAAGGAGATAAAAATAGAAATATAGACTTTAAAATTGGGAGTTAAAAAACAAATCTCTGCTACATACGTGCTTAAAGAATATCGCACCGTTCTATACCCTTCTAGAAATACTAGTATTTTTTGAAGACGATTGATAAGGCAGGATGTGGTTAGACTTTTAGAAGGGCTTTTGAATGCTCAGATATAATGCTACTTGACTGTACTCAAACCGTTATTGTAATTCACTACATATCAGTCCACTGTTGTTGTTCAATTGCTAAGTCATGTCCAAAGCTCCGTGACCCCATGGACTGTAGCACACCAGATTCCTCTGTCCTCCACTGTCTCCCAGAGTTTGCTCAAATTCACGTCCGTTGAATCAGTGATGCTATCTAACCATCTCACCCTCTGCTTTCCTCTGCTTCCCTCATCCCCAACTCTTTGCGACCAATCCCTTTGCCACCCTGTGAACTGGGGCCCACTAGGATCCTCACCATGAGATTCTCCTGGCAGGAATACTGGAGTGGATTGGAATTTCTTCCTCCGGGGGACCTTCCTGCCTCAGGGATCGAACCTGTGTCTCTTGCATTGACAAGTGGATGCTTTACAACTGAGCCACCTGGGAAGCCCTTGTATTGGTCCACTAGGGCTACCATAACAAGACACCATGGACTGCGTGGCTTAAACAGTAGAAGCTTATTTTCTTACAGCTCTGGAGGCCCGAAGTCCAAGACCAAGGCATCAGAGGGCTGGCTTCTCCTGAGGCCTTTGTCCTTGGCTGGCAGACTTCTTGCTAAAACCTCACGTGGTCTTCCTGTGTCTTTCCTCTGTGTGCGGGCATCCCTGGTGTTTCACTGTGTGTCGCCATTTCCTCCTCTTATAAGGACACCATTCAGATTGGATTAGGGCCCGAAGAACCTCGTTTCAACTTAAGGACCTCTTTAAAGACCCTATCTTTCAATTCAGTCACATTCTGGGGTACGAGGGGCTAGGACTTCAGCATGAACTTTGCAGTCACCGTGCAGCCCGTAACACCCCTAAGAAGCGTTATTTTACCTGAAGAGAAATAGCGGAGTGAGTGGGTCTAGAAGATGCCTTGCGCAGCTGGCCCGTCTTCGCCTGGCCCCCTCAGACGTGGGTGTGATGCAGGGGGAAGAGACACAGGCTTTGGAGCCTGGGTTCAAATCCAGCACCACAACCTTGGGTAAGACGTTTAGTGACAGCGAAGCAGCGCGTCAGCACCTGCAAGTCACCTGTGGTACTGTCGCTATCAGCATGCAGCGTGTATTTCTGTAGCATCATCTTCTCTGAGACTCCTGTTGACCTTTTACATTGTACACCTCCAAACAGAACGTTTGATGATGGAGAAATACTTTTGACCCATTTCCCTGATGGCTCAGTGGTAAAGAATCCTCCTGCCAATGCAGAAAGGAGATGCAGGAGACATGGGTTCAATTCCTGGGTCAGGAAGATCCCCCCGGGAAAGGAAATGGTAACCCACTCCAGTATTCTTGCCTGGGAAATCCCATGGACAGAGGAGCCTGGTGGGCTACAGGGGGATGAGCGACCATGGAGTCGCCAAAAATGTTGGACACGACTGAGCGACTAAACAACAACAACAATCCTTTGCTTTCAGTTAGAAGGTATGATGGGCCTCCCAGGTCCAAACAAAGAAGCCTGGCAGCTGACAGCCAAGTTTTTCCTCTCTTTGCAGGTTCACTACAACGTTGGCAAAAACTTGGCTGATAAAGGCAATCAGACGGCGGCCATCAGATATTACCGGGAAGCGGTGAGGTACTGCGAGCGGCTTATCTCGCAGAAGACATGCCGTTTTTACAGTATCTGTGTCTTATTGTAACTTGCTAGCGCTAAAAACCTGCCCCCGCGAGGACCCTGACTTTAGGTTTGCCAGTGCCTGAGAGCTGGGTGAAGACTGCGGGCTTGGTTTCTCTTTCCACTTCCAGATTAAATCCCAAGTATGTCCATGCCATGAATAATCTGGGAAACATCCTGAAAGAGAGGAACGAGCTTCAGGAAGCGGAGGAGCTGCTGTCGTTGGCTGTGCAGATACAGTAAGCGTCCTCTTACAATTGGGTTCACGGCGAGGACGGGCGCTCCCGCCTCCTGGGGGCTGACGCTTTCTTTTTGCCTCGTTCACGTTGCAGGCCAGACTTCGCTGCCGCGTGGATGAATTTAGGCATCGTACAAAACAGCCTGAAGCGGTTCCAAGCCGCGGAACAAAGTTACCGGACGGCGATCAAGCACCGGAGGAAATACCCGGATTGTTACTACAACCTGGGGCGTTTGGTGAGCTTGCGGTACTCTGCGGCTGCGGAGGAAAAGCATGATTTTGTTTCCCTCTTTACACAGTTATCATTGTAACGTCTGTTTGGTACTTGCCCTCTTAGTGAAGTGAAAGTCGCTCAGTCGTGTCCGACTCTTTGCGACCCCATCCATGGGATTCTTCAGGCCAGGATACTGGAGTGGGTAGCTTGTTTCTCTCTCCAGGGGATCTTCCCAACCCAGGGATCGAACCCAGGTCTCCCGCATTGCAGGCGGATTCTTGTCCTAGCACTATATCCTCCGTACTTTGGGGGAAGACAGAGATTGATCAGGAAGAACCTAGTCCAGCCTCATAGGATTGACTGTCACCAGGCAGAAGAAAGTGATTAGGTCATTTGAAATATTGTATTACTTCAGATGGGATTTTACAGGCAAAACTGATGAAACTCATTCAAGTGGAAAAAATAGGAATCCACCTGGCAATGCAGGGGACACGGGTTTGATCCCCTGATCAGGGAAGATCTGACATGCCTCAGGGCAACTGGCTTAGTTGCCACAACTGCTGAGCCTTGAGCTCTAGAGCCGGGGAACCGCAGCTGCTAAAGCTCACTCACCCTGGAGCCTGTGCTGGGCAACAGGAGAAACTATGGCAGTGAGAAGCCCACGCCCCAGAACTAGAGAGATGCCCCCACTCACCGCAGCTAGAGGAAAGCCTTAACTGCCATGAAGACCCAGCACACCCAAAAATAAATACATAATTTCTTTAAAAGACACTTAAAGAAAAAAGTGAGAATAGCAACACCCATTCTTGCCCTCTACATCTTATGAAGTCCTTTCACGGACGTTTATCTCAGTTGAAGGCAGCTATTTGATTTCCTAATATGTGGGGTTTTTTTTTTTAAAGCTCTAATTAGAGAGCAAGCCAACTCGAATTAGCCAAGTTTAAGAGATCATAAAGGCAACAGGTTAAACTAAGGAGTAAATTACAATTTTTAAAGTCCCTTTGTGCCCTGTAAAATGGTGTTCCAAGGGGTTACTTCCTGATAAACATTGGCTTCTCTGTTTTTTAAAACACGGATAAAAACTGAAATTTAAAAAAACAAACCCATAATGTGATTTCTGAGCTTTCCTTTTCTCCTGTCTCAAGGGACGGTTCCCTGGGTTTTTACAGGGAACCACCCCTCACCCCTATAAAAGAAAGCTCAGGAGCCCACAAAAGGGCTTTGAGATTATTTAATGGAAATTTTGGTTACTAACCCACTCCAGTATTCTTGCCTGAAAAATTCCATGGACAGAGAACCCTGGGAGGCTACAGTACTTGGGTTGCAAAGAGTCAGACACAACTGAACGGCCAACACATACACACTCACACACTCATACACTCATACACACTCACAGACAAACTCACACACACACACACACACACACTCACACACAAATAATCTGGTCCTCTGTATCGTTTTCTTGGAGAGAAGAGAGACAGTACAACTTCTCTGTAATGATATCAGTAGAGATCAGAAAATCCAATCACATATAACGCAGGTTAGATTCTTACAAAGTTCGTGAAATGAGAAGAGGTCTGGAAACAGGTTGGCTATTATCCAAATACCTGCCTTGGTGGTTATGGCAGAGATTACTGTTTACTGTGTCTACACCAGGACTTGCATTGACATAGTATTCTTGAGATCCACATGAATTCTTCTTTGTTTTTTCCCCGACTATGGTTCATTACAGAATATTGAATATGGTTCCCTGCGCAGTACAATAGGACCTTGTTGTTTATCCACTGTCTGTATAATAGTTTGTATATGCTAGTTCCAAACTCCCAATCCGTCACTCCCCCAGCCCCCACTGAATTCTTTGATTCTTTTTTGTTCCTCCTTTTTGGAGGCAGCTCTTTTGTTTCTCATTATTGTTTGTGAAGTGCGTGTATCTGCCTGGAGTCCTGGGTTAATACTTTAAAGCTCTAATACTTAGCAGTCTTCTTCCTTCCTGCAATAGCTACTGGTCGCTGCAGTTCCTTGGGGTTTGCGAAATTGAGAATTTATGGTAAATGAGCCAAGTTAACGTTCAAAGAAAGGAAGATGGAATATAAACTAGAGGATTCTAGCACTGTGCTCCAGGCCCTGGAACTCATCCCCTCTCTCACGCAGATCATCCTAGTCTTCACTGTATGGAGACCTTCTGCCACTCTCTGTGTATTGTTTACCAATTATGCTGGATGAAGTAATCTTCCTGCATTCTCTCCTGCCAGCTGTTCTTGCTTATTTAAAGATTTTGTCCTCTATTGTGGTTTAATTATCTAGCTTTTGCCTGCTTGACAGCTTAAAAGCATTAAGAGCTTAATTTTTAAAAGCTCAACCAGTATATTTATATATCAGCAAATAATAGGGACTTACCGTAAGAGTTTCTGTTTGGAAAAAAAATCCTCCTTAGTCACTCTTTAGTAGTGGGAGACAGAAATGTGTTTTGATGTCTGGAACCAGATAAGAAGGGAATATAATGCAGTTTTCATGTGACATAGGAAGTGGGAAGGAGCTGGATTATTTGGGACCCTGGTCTCCTGCATTGCAGGCAGATTCTTCACAGTGTGAGTCACCAGGGAAGCCCTTACTTGGGACACATCACTGATATTAGAGAACTATGGTAATGGTGATGGGACACAGTTCACTGTGCAAGGACTGACTGTATCAGTCAGGAGCCATTCAGGAAAACCAAAACCATGCTACGTATGTTAGAGAAGATTCAGTACAAGGAACGGGTTATACAGCTGTTGGAAAAACACTTGTGGAAAAATGATATTAACTTGGGGAGTAAAAGGAAACTGCGTGGGGTTAGGGGGACAAGCGGGATGAGGTGGTGCCCCCAGAATTTAAGAGTTCATGGAAGGCAGCACATCTCAGGAATTATCATCACCCGAAAATTGAGATGTGAGACATGAGAGCTGGACTATAAAGAAAGCTGAGTGCTAAAGAATTGATGCTTTTGAACTGTGGTGTTGGAGAAGACTCTTGAGAGTCCTTGGACTGCAAGGAGATCCAACCAGTCCATCCTAAAGGAGATCAGCCCTGGGTGTTCATTGGAAGGACTGATGTTGAAGCTGAAACTCCAATACTTTGGCCACCTGATGTGAAGAGCTGACGCTTTGGAAAAGACCCTGATGCTAGGAAAGATTGAAGGCAGAAGGAGAAGGGGACGACAGAGGATGAGATGGTTGGATGACTTCACTGATTCAGTGAACATGAGGTTGAGTCAACTCTGGGAGTTGGTGATGGACAGGGAGGCCTGGTGTGCTGCAGTCCATGGGGTTGCAAAAAGTTGGACACGACTGAGCAACTGAACTGAACTGAAGACTGAGATGGTGATAGAACAACCACAGTCCAGCCCTGAGACTGTGGAGGAGGGCACATGACCACTGTAGAGATGCTGCCAATGATAATAAGGAAGGAGAGAGTGAGAATGAGGGACAGGGCTACTCCTTGTCCAACCATCTGATCATCACTTGTGACTCCTATTGGCAAAGACTTAACTGGGAGGAGCCAAATAGCAAAGCACCCTGGGAAATGTAGTTTGCAGAGCATAGAAAGCTCAGCATGAGTATTAGGAAAATAATGTGCTTATTTACTTGTTTACTTTCTGGATGAGTGGTTCTTATTAAATCACCATTTTTATCTGTTTCACTTAAAGTGCTTGTTCACTTTGTATAGATGCTATAAAGGCAAGTGTGTAAAAGTAAGTGTTAGTTGCTCAGCCGTGTCCACTCTTTGTGACCCCATGGACTATATAGCCCACCAGGCTCCTCTGTCCATGGGATTTTCCATGCAAGAATACTGGAGTGGGTTGCCATTCCCTTCCCCAGGGGATCCTCCCAACCCAGGGATCAAAGCTGGGTCTCCTGCATTACAGGCAGATTTTCTACTGTCTGAACCAATTCAAGGCAAAATAAGAGTAAATGTTAATCTGGTTCAGTCAGGTGTTACTCTTTAATAAATAGTAATAAATAATAAAATACATAAAGAATGTTCATGTAACGAAGTTATGCTAGTTTTCCTGAGTGCTTTAGAAAGAATGTCACTATGAGTCTTGTCCATGTGACTCAAATGCATGTTACTTGCTGGAGA
The DNA here is from genome assembly GCF_001704415.2 of Capra hircus. NCBI lineage: Eukaryota > Metazoa > Chordata > Mammalia > Artiodactyla > Bovidae > Capra > Capra hircus. Next base: position 9,055,249 of record NC_030819.1, read on the forward strand.
GAATTGGCTGAGAAATCAATGGAATATCAAATATAAAGAGGAAATTAACTGTTGATATAATTGACTTCCCTGGTGGCTCAGATGGTAAAGCATCTGCCTACAATGCGGGAGACCTGGGTTCCATCCCTGGGTCGCAAGGATCCCCTGGAGAAGCAAATGGCAACCCACTCCAGTACTCTTGCCTGGAAAATCCCTATGAGTCATATCCGTGTGACTCAAATGCGTGTTAGTTGCTGGAGAGAATTGACTGAGAAATCAATGAAATATCAAATATAAAGAGGAAATTAAATGTGATATAATTAGGCAACCTAAATTATTTGAAGTTTTTTAACTTTACATATTTCCTCATTTAAGGGCTAAACTACTTTAACCAGAGTTCTGAGTCTCATGGGAGATTTCAACAACATCTTTAGCAAATGGATATTGACAGATGTTTCCGTAATTCATTCAACATTTCTTTTTCTGGCATAAGATGTCACCTGTTTGCCGTGTGGGTCACAGGGCAAGTCACAGTGTTTCTGTTGTCTAAGGAAAAGACAGACTTGATGGTAAATAAGGAAAGAGCCTTAAATTCTGATAAATTGTCATCACGTGCACTTTGTTTGCAGTTAAAGGAACCATGTTCATTCCGTTGAGATGTGCATTTGAACTGAATTAGAGAGGGCCAGGTAAAGAATCCACCTGCAATGTGGGAGACCTGGGTTAGAACCCTGGGTTGGGAAGATGCCCTGGAGATGGCAACGGCTACCCACTCCAGAATTCTGGCCTGGAGACTTCCACGGACTGTATAGTCCATGGGGTCGCAAAGAGTGGGACATGACTGAGCGACTTTCACTTTCAGAGAGGGCCAGAGGGTCACCTGCTAAAAACGCCCATCACTTTCTCCCTCCGTGTGCTTTTATTAACAATGTAAATTGAGAACTAGCCATTTTATATTCTGTTGTCAGTGTTAGCATTCTCTCTCAAAAGGCAGCAGTGTATCATTCTCTCCTTCCTGAGGGAGGCAAACAGGCTCCAGATTGACAAAGGGGTTTACGTCCTTGCTTAAGACTTTTCCAGCGATTCATAAAGTATGTCTGGTATACTCATAGTTTCATAGGAAGCTTAGGTAGAGGCAGGAAGACCATTTTTCACAAGGTGAGCTTGACACATGGAGCTTAATCACATTAAACGTTTTGTTTGCCATTTAAAATAATACCTTAAATAATACCTGGACTATATGAAGTCTTTCTAGAAAAATACTAATGATTTCGTTTTTTTCCTTAACCTCTCCTCAGTAGTATGCAACATAACTTGACACCTAGAATCACTAAGTTATGGGTTGTAGTTAAAAGGTTGTAGGCTGAGGAGCTAAACCACCTGGTCCCATTCCCTGCTCTCCCATTCCTAGATGTGGAACTTTGGGCAAGTTACTTCCTCTTTGTGTGCCTCAGTTTACTTCATCTGTGAAATGGGAATAGTTCTCTTCATCCGTGAGATTTTTTGGAAAATTAAATGAGTTAATGTGAAAATTTGGAAGCTCGTTACATGCAAGTTTGGTTTGGTCTGGGTTGGTTAGATCTTGGAAAGAGAAAGCAAAAGAGAATTGGAGTATTGATGGATTGCCAGGAGTCCATGCTTTCTTTTCAGTACGCAGATCTGAATCGTCACGTGGATGCCCTGAACGCGTGGAGGAACGCTACCGTGCTAAAGCCAGAGCACAGCCTGGCCTGGAACAACATGATCATACTCCTCGATAACACAGGTGCGGAGTAGTGATTCAGTCAGTCCCCAGTACTGCACCATTGGATAATTAAGGAATAAAGATGGTTTTTTTTTAATAGTATGTTAGAGTTCTTTTTTTTTTAACATGAAACTAGGGTTCAGTATTTTGCATGGCAAATATAAAATCTAGAATATGGAGTTTCCTTTGACATACTGGAATATGAATGTTTGGGAAAGTGACCCTTTGCTTAGAGGTGGTGTAGAGTAATGGGGCCGGTGTGCGCTAACATCTCATTTCATCTTAAGCCTGTCATGTGACAACGGGCCTCATCCAGGATGCTAGAGGTTCCCAGAAACGAGTAAGGATGCCTTCCAGGCTTATGAAATGGACGGTGCTGAGTCCATGCTCTAAAGTTCATGGATGGTACCCAAAGGAGATGCCCTCAAACCTACCCTCAGAGATCCTTATTTTTGATACAATGATAATAATAAACTTGATGATCTGGTTTTCTTAGCATGTGGAAGACTGGATCAGTTAGAAGTTTCTCTGTTCCCCAGTTTAAAAAATCTAACCATCCCATAAGAAATGATAGTTTTCATTTGGCAGAATTTAAAGCTAGTCAGCCATCTGTACAGTGTGGAGAGAGAAATGCACTTGTTTCTAAAGGAAGTGTAGAATGTGAGCTTCAGTACTATAAATATTCAGTTATTAAAGGGTTGCTGGGATATTCTTATTCTGCAGGCTTGTTTGCTCCTATTTGGGTAGACCTGGTATCTGGGGGGAAATTAAAATTAGATTTTACATGCTGTGACAGAATTTAATCCAAAACTGTTAGTATATTATATCAAAACTGTGCTGGACTGCCATGGCTTTGCAGCTGGTAGGTCGTGTGTGTGTGTGTTGTGTGTGTGTGTGTTGTGTGTGTGTGTGTTGTGTGTGTGTTGTGTGTGTGTTGTGTGTGTGTGTTGTGTTACATGTTCCACATTTATTTTATTACAAAGTTTACTCATAATTATGCACATTATGCACAAAAGCCTTGTTAATTAGACTAAAACACTACTACAGTGCAAACGTATTTTTTAAGTTTTCCATTTTTCACTCATAGGTAATTTAGCCCAAGCTGAAGCTGTTGGCAGAGAGGCACTGGAATTAATACCTAATGATCACTCTCTGATGTTCTCCTTGGCAAACGTGCTGGGGAAGTCCCAGAAATACAAGGTGTGTGGACCCCAGGCCATGATTTCTTGCACTGAATGCCAGCAGCTGACAGGAACCATAAACGTAACTTCTGCCCAGTTAAGTTGAGAACGCGGCCTGAGCCGTGCTAGCCGCATACCAGCGTGGCTTAGTCCGTCTGCATCCTGGAGAAGCTGCCCAAGAGGTGCCTCTGTGGCCCCAACTCCACATGCTTTCTGGCCCTCAGACGTGGGAGGGAGGAGAGGCCCACGAGTCCTGGCGGACTCCCCAGCCCCCTCCCCAGCACAGAGCTGTGACGCTGTCCTGGCAGTGGGGCTGGTGGTCTTTGCACAGAAAGAATACTGGTCCAAGGCGAGATAGGATTGGTTCTTCCTGCTTCCAGGTTTCTCCTCACCTGCAGGAAGTTACAGATCACCTGCAAAGCCCTAGAAATTTCTGACCAATGAAAACTGATTCAGCTGATTCCCAGGAGAGGCCAGTAGACTGTGAGTCACAGGGCACATCACTCCCTGTGTACTGAAGGGGACTCCGTTCCCAATGGCACTGATCTCAGACTTTAATTCTGTGTGTCAGAACCACCGAGGGAGCCTGTGAGATTACAAATACTTATTCTTCCCCATGACTCAGTTGGGTAAGGTCAGCAAATAGGCATTTTTAACCAGCATCCTGGCCTCCTAACACAGATGTTACAGAAAACACACTTTTAGAAGCAGCGTCTTAGTCCTTTCATGAGAGAAGCACTTCCTTCCCTAATCAAGGACCGTACGTGATTTTGATCGCTCTAGGCCTAGAAGTACTGATTAATTCCCGTTTGTCCCATGTTATTTACTTCTCTTCAGCTCATGAGATAGCATTCAGTTCAGTTCAGTTCAGTCGCTCAGTCATGTCCGACTCTTTGAGACCCCAACAACCTCAGAGATAGCATGGTCAATATAATTTTCTGAAACAACACGCAGTTAAGATATTTCATGCATTTCTCTCCTTTTCAAGTTGAATACTCAGGGAGTTTCATGGCTTCAGTACACACTTTTGAATTCTAGATTTTGCTGACTGATAACCTTTTAAGGGGTATCGTGTTTATTTTTTGCAAGTCTGCCTGTGCAGAGGGGACCCAGTTGTAGCTGTTTCTCCCCAGTTCTCTGCTCATTTTCTCCAACTGACTGGGCTGCTTCTGGGTTCCCCAGGGGGTTGTGGGCTCTTTGGGGAGGTTACCCAGACCCCACCTCCTACCCTGGAGAATCCCGGAGATGAGTTCACCGATGGTGACCGGATGTGACCCTTCCACAGGTGTTCTCAGAGCCCAGCGCTTTCCTGCTTTGACCTTTGTTCATCCTTCCCTGCACCCTGAACTAGCTGCTTGCTTGATGTGGCAGGATTCCCGCCACTTCCGGGAGGCAGGTGGCAGAGTCCTTAGCGTATTCATCCTCTTTTCGGCCACTGTCCTGACTCCGCTGTCACCTTTGCTCCGTCACACCCTGTGGTGGGTCACTGTTCCCAGCCTCTTCTCAACACAGTGTGGCCCTGCTGGGCCTCCTCAGTGTTGGGAGGAGAATCTGGTGGAACAGAAAGAGCATGTTCAATGTTTGAAAACCGCAGGTGATGAAACTGTGCATGAAACCTTTGCATTGCGTGCCGTACCTTATCTTGTATGTGTTTCATCTTCTAGGAATCCGAAGCTTTGTTCCTCAAAGCAATTAAAGCTCATCCAAATACAGCAAGTTACCATGGCAATTTGGGTAAGGAAAATTTTCAACTTGAATCATACAGGAATTCTATATAATCTTAGTGAAATTGGGCTTCCCTGGTGGCTCAGCTGATAAAGAATCCACCTGTGATGCGGGAGACCTGGGTTCCATCCCTGGGTTGGGAAGATCCCCTGGAGAAGGGAAAGGCTACCTACTCCAGTATTCTGGCCTGGAGAATTCCATGGACTGTAGAGTCCATGGGGTTGAAAAGAGCTGGACACGACTGAGCCACTTTCACTTCGTGAAATTGGTACATTTTTGTAAAATCACTTGGGAGAGTTGTTTTTCAAATCTAGCCTGTGTTGGCCTTGGTGAACTGAGAATTGCTTTGGAAGTTTGCAGTCTGACCTGTGTATGCTTGCCTTTTCTGTAGTGGACCTTCCTTCTAACCTGGTCTTCCTTGCAATCGTATGTTCTCTATCTTGACTAAGAATGCATTTACAGTGATCTATTCCCTAGAATTCCTTTCTTCTATTTTTATATCCCAGTAATTCAGATTTTTAAAAAATAGCTATTTGGCTGCACTGAGTCTTAGTTGCTTCTCTCTAGAGGTAGCATGCAGGCTTGGTTGCCCTGGGGCGTGTGGCTGCGCTGCAAGGCAGATCTTAACCACTGGGCCACCAGGGAAGTCCCAGTAATTCAGATTTTTAGAACAAGGCTTGTTGATATTTGGAAGGCTCAGTCATGTGAATGTTTTTCCTACCAAATCTCTTCCCTATAGATTCTGTAGCTTCTCCTTGCAAAAAAAAAAAAAAGTGATGAAGCATCAGTGGTTGCTGTACTGCTCACATCGAAAGTTCATTTTACTTAGAAAATCATTATAATCACCAGAGGCTTACTATTCTAATAAGTAGATTTATTTTACTGTTACTCTATGGTCAGATCTCGATGTGAGAGCCCTGAATTCCAGCTGGCAACAAGCAAGCTATGATGTTGCCAAAAGGTGTAAGGGAATCTTTATTAAATAAACAGCTGGTCTTGGGGCGTCCCTGGTGGCTCAGTGGTAAAGAATCCACCTGCCAGTGCAGGAGACAGGGGCTTGATCCTGGTCCCAGAAGATCCCGCATGCTGCAGAGCAGCTAAGCCCTTGCGCCCGCGCCTACCGAGCCCGTGCGCCCGGAGCCCGTGCTCTGCCGCAACGGAAGCCACGGCAATGGGAAGCCCATGCACTGCATGCATCGAGGGGTGAGTGAGTGAAGCCGCTCAGTCGTGTCCGACTCTGCGACCCCGTGGACAGTAGCCCACCAGGCTTCTCCGTCCATGGGATTCTCCAGGCAAGAATACTGGAGTGGGGTGCCATTTCCTTCTCCAGGGGATCTTCCCGACCCAGGGATTGAAGCCGGGTCTCCCGCATTAGAGGCAGATGCTTTAACCTCTGAGCCATCAGGGAAGCCCAAGGAGTAGCCCCCGCTTACTGTAACTAGAGGAAAACCCTTGAAGCCTCTAGGACGCAGCACAGCCAAAAATAAATAAATAAAAATTATTTAAAAAAAAAAAAAAAAGAACAGCTGGTCTTCTACATGGTGGCTTTGTGCTAAGTGGTGTGGCAGCCCAGCCCTATCCAGCCCGGCTTCCAGGAAATTTCAGGACAGCATCACCAAACTTAAGGAACTTTTCTTTTACTTCTTTATGTAACACTGTTTCTGTTGGGAGATGGTTCAGAACCCCGGGAGTAACTGGGAATGGTTAAACGGATGATCACCAAGGGGCACGATTACAATAAATAAAGTTGGCAGTACAAACAGTATTGTTTTAAACAATGGTTTTGGAAAACTGCTTGCAGAGGTTCTGTTATATTTCTTTGTGCAAGTGGTTGGGAATGCCACAAGTTATTCAGAAGCCTTTCCAATGAAATTGATCTCTTGCTATTTCAGCTGTGCTCTATCATCGTTGGGGCCATCTAGACTTGGCCAAAAAACACTACGAGATCTCTCTGCGGCTTGACCCGACAGCGTCGGGAACTAAGGAAAATTACGGTCTTCTAAGAAGAAAGCTGGAACAAATGCAAAAGAAAAACGTCTGATCCCTTTTCCTTCATTTTTTGAGTTTGTGTGTGTGTGTGTGCATGAGGCAGATTGTCCATCTCGTGCTTGCGTTTAACCATGTAAAGTCCCACGTGTTGTTTACTTCATTGTTTTTCTTCCTGTGAAAACAAAGACCTGCAAAAAGATTATAGCACCAGCAATTTACTCCTGAATGCTTGATGTGGTTTTTGCATTGAAATTGTATTTTTTCAGACAATTCAAACATAACTTCTGAAAAGCCAAGAATAAAGTCTTTTTTAATTAAAAAGAAAAAGAGGAAAAAAATTATCTTGAGCGACTTACAGCAGAATTAAACCTGCATTTGGAACGAGTCGTGTTGTATAGAGACTCATACTATTAAACATTGACTGTGAACAGAAAATGACAAACGGACTCCTACATTTATATAAATACCTAATGTGTCTGTATATTAGAATTTTTATTTAATGACGAGTAAATTAAGATTTTTTTTTTAATTTTTTTTCCAAACAATATGCTATGTACTTCATTTGTAAGGAAATATTTATTTGTATTTTTATGTTTTGACCAGGGCAAATAATTGAATGAAGAGTGGAAATTTTAACATCAAGTATATTTACACTTTTTCCATAGGAAGAAATTCACTCCTCCAATATTTTTTGGATTCTTCAACTTGTGCTATTTGTAGCATGCAAAATTGTGTAGTATTCTACAAAAACTGTCACTCTTAATAGAAAATTCAAGCTATGCTTTAGATAAAAACAGCCTAATGTCTTTATTTTTGTTATATCCAGTATTAAGAGGGCTACACATCTACGTAAGTTGTGTTTTTATATGTTTAGCTGGAAAGCCGTTTTCCATTTAGCTTCATAGAACCACAGTCATATCCAAAAAATGCAAGAGGTAAACTTCCTCTCAAAAGGAACCACATTTGAGGAGTTTGTGCTATTTTTAAGAATTGGTTAATTTATCATGTTTTATCGGGTCAGAATAATCATATTCATTTTGTTTTATTCTTCTGTATTTGCTGTTGACCTAATGATTTATGCAATCCGTGTAATTTCTTATGCAGTAAAATTATTACACAAACCAGTATAAAAGTGTCATATTGCCTCCTTAATAGATGATTTTCAAGTTGCTTGGTTGGCCAAATGTTTGTTTGGGTTTTTCCTTAAGATGTTATGGAAAAACTCAAATAAATATTTTGAGCAACCTAATATTTGACTCTTTGTCTTCTTTCCTTAAACTGAAATCAAAGTGACCAGTTCATTCTTTCTAGAATATGGCTTCTATTTGGTTTTTGTTGTCATTGTTTAGTCAATAAGTCGTGTCCGACTCTTTTGCGACCCCATGAACTGTAACCCCTCCACTATTTGGTTTTAGGCACCGATTAATAGTAATCCAGGTTCAACAAACGGGGTGAGTAGATCTCACATTGAGATGAATTGATTGTCTACACTCGCTTGTGGGGAGTGGGGTCCGAGGCCAACCAGCATAGAGTTGTAAATCGGTAATTGTAACCTACGACGGTTGAGATCCTCAGAAGAGAAAATTCTGTTTCAAACCTTTCAGAAATGGTCCCCAAACAACAATAACAGTTTATAGAGCTCTGAGGAGCAGGAGCTGCTTTATTGTTCATTGTGTTCCTATAGCACTTAGCTTGGGAGATAATAGATGTACTGTATGCTTGTTGATTTTTCTTTTAATTTCTTTCTTTAAAACAGCGCTTGTCTTTTGAGAGTAAAGGAAAACCATTTCTTATAACAGCCTGTTTGTGATTTTTTTTTTTTTGGTACTGATACTAAAACTTGTGTCAAATCAAGACGCCCTGCCTGCAGAAGGAACCCCCATAGCTCTCACTGCTCCATCTCAGGACTTCCATCACAGCTGCCTTCGGCCCAGAGAAAACAGTCATTCGCCTGATTGACATTTCATGGAGCCTTTTATCTCGGCAGATTTTGGAAGTGGGCCATGCTGTTCATCTTTTCTTCCTCCTTTTTTCCTTCTTAAGGCAGCCACCTTCTTTATTTCTTAGGTTTCCCTTCTAACAAGACTAAAGTGGAGATCTGACTCCCAGTTCCCCCTCGTTTTTTTATATTTTTCTTAAACTTGTGTTTGTATTGCTCAATCATGGTATGGGGTTCAGTTGAGGGTAGGGGTGGTATCAGAACAAACACAGCGATCGTTGCCAGTTTGGGAAATCAGAGAGTCCAAATAATTCTCCACCTCTCTGATAGTAAACATCACAAAGCCTCAGAAGATACGCTGGGGCTATTTTTTATTTCTCTGTACATCTCTTCCCTATTAAATGCAATGTTACATTTATTTCTTAAGACCTGCACCGTGTAGACGTAGCCCACTGAGCCTTCACAGGGCTCTTTGGGTTTCTGATTCTATCACATTTCTTAAGCATGGTCTTTACATTTTATTTCAGATGACTGAGTTAAAATCTCACAGAATAGACCAAGCCCCACAGTAAAGCATTGGACACATATGTTCATATTCACACCTATTGGACTTTGAGGTGAAAAAAACTACACTTGGTTCTTGGCTCTAGGGCTTTGATGTCATAGGCAAATCATTTAGCATTGCCTCAACTCCAGTTTCCCATCTGTAATGTGGGCATAATAAGACCTCCCTCCCAGTAATGAGGTACTTGACTCAGTACTTGCCTTAAATGATAGACTCGACTTTTGGAGGAAGGTATAGGCAACCCACTCCAGTATTCTTGCCTGGAGAATCCCGTGGACGGAGGAGCTTGGTGGGCTACAGTCCATGGGTCACAAAGAGTCGGACATGACTGAGCAACTTCACTTTCACTTTCATAGGTTTCTCAACAGACAGGTTTGACCTATCTGTTATGACTGCATGGTTACCAAATAGCCATAGCTGGTGGGGGAAAATATTTTTCTCTATTGACTAACTGAAGCTAATAAATGTTGAAAGAATGGCAATTAGAAAACCATTTTTTTTTTGTCCCCAGTGAATTAATTGATTGAGGCAAAGATCAGCAGTGAATAAAATCACTAGATGAAAGATCAGTGGAGAACTTTTTAGTGGAGGGGACAGCTCTGATTTTATCACAGGTAGATTTGTGAGGTCACTACCGTCGAGTCCCCTGGGCTTCAAGGAGATCAAGCCAGTCAATCCTAAAGGACATCAATCCTGAATATTCATTGGAAGGACCAACGCTGAAGCTCCAATACTTTGGCCACCTGATGTGAAGAGCTGACTCATTGGAAAAGACTGAGGCTGGGAAAGCTTAACGGCAAGAGGAGAAGGGGACAACAGAGGACTAGATGGTTGGATGGCCTCACTGACTCAATGGACATGAGTTTGAGCAAGCTCCGGGAGAGTGTAGGACACGGAAGCCTGGTGTGCTACAGTCCATGGGCTTTCAGAGTCAAAGACAACTGAGTGACTGACCAACAGTCAAGATACAGAAAAGTCCCGTCACAAGGGGCCCTCAGACTACTTTTATGCTATTATCTTTTTCAAAATATCTCCTTGAGCACAAACTGTGCACTGGCAGTGTGCTAGCTGCTGAGTATACGATGAATGATCACAGGTGATGCCTCCCCTGTGGAGCTTACAATCCAGGTTACTTCAACCCTTGCTGTGTGCGCAGGTTAGGCTTGCTGGTGTAGACATCAGGGACTGAGCATTGTTACCAGCACCCCCCTTGCAGGGGCCTCTTGGGGACTCTCCTTTGTAAATTACTGCATCATTTGAAATAACTTTTCTTTGTAAATAAAGGAACATGTGTGACATCACAGATTCCTCTTTTTTCAAGAGAGCCATGGATGAGTTCATAATACAGCTGTGATAAGGTGCCTTAGTTGTAAAGAGACACCATATGGGAAAGTCGGGTAATGGAAAAGTAGTTGCTAAATTGCTCTGCCCAAAAGGTGGGGGAGATGCTGGGGGGTGATGTTCCAGAGTGATGCTGAGTGAAAAGAACTCAGGAGGCTTGGATTGTTGGCTGAACGATGGGGTGTGCAATGCAGGCTCTTCTGAAGCAAGCTTTTAAGTCTTCAGGAAACTGTGTATGCTGTATGGCTCTCTCGGTAATCATCTAGAAATAGTTGGCCTTTGGGGGCATAATACTTGAGTGTGAAGGGAAAATCTGTGTTACACCCAAGTTGGAACCTCACAGACCTTAGGCAAGTGTAGGGAGTGTCGACTAGCATCCCCTGCTAAAATTCATATCCACCCAAAATTTCAGAAGGTGATTGTATTTGGAAATCAGGTCTTACAGGTAAAATTAGTGAAGGATCTTGAGAGGAAATCATCCTGGATTTAGGGTGGGCCCTGAATCCAATGGTTGCTATCTTTTAAAACAAAGAGAAGATACATAGAGCAAAGAAGGCTGTGCCTAGGATGGAGGCAGAGACTGGAGTGAAGACAAGCAATGCCAGGAGTCACCAGAAGCTGGAAGAGACAAGGATGAGTCCTCCCACTAGAGCCTGCAGAGGAGTATGGTCCCACCCACACCTGGACTTCAGACTCCTGGCCTCCAGAACATTTCTGTTAGTTAAATATTTATTTGTATTTGTTTACTTATTTGGCTGCACTGGGTCTTAGTTATGGCATATGGGATCTAGTTCCCTGACCAAGGATGGAACCCAGGCCCCCTGCATTGGGAGTGCTGAGTCTGAGCTGCTGGACCACCAGGTAAATCCCACATTAATGTTATTAGGGACTTGTGTAGTGGCTCGGAGAAGGCGATGGCACCCCACTCCAGTACTCTTGCCTGGAAAATCCCGTGGACAGAGGAGCCTGGTAGGCTGCAGTCCATGGAGTCCTGAAGAGTCGGACATGACTGAGCGACTTCACTTTCATGCATTGGAGAAGGAAATGGCAACCCACTCCATCATTCTTGCCTGGAGAATCCCAGGGACAGGGGAGCCTGGTGGGCTGCCGTCTATGAGGTTGCACAGAGTTGGACACGACTGAAGCGACTTAGCAGCAGCAGTGGTGGCTCAACTGGTGAAGAATCCACCTGCAATGAGGGAGACCTGGGTTTGATCCCTGGGTTGGGAAGATCCCCTGGAGAAGGGAAAGGCTACCCACTCCAGTATTCTGGCCTGGAGAATTTCATGGACTATTCCATGGGGTCGCAAAGACTCAGACACGACTGAGCAACTGTCTGTTACTGCACACAGACTGTCCAGTATTCTGGCCTGGAGAATTCCGAGGACTGTATATCCCCTGGGGTCCCAAAAAGTCAGACAACTGAGTGACTTTCACTTTCACTTCTGGGGCTTCCCTGCCAGCTCAGACAGTAAAGAATCTACCTGCGATGGGGAACACCCAGGTTCGATCTTGAATATTATTACGTGCCAAGCTTGGGTCTAGGGCTTTATATACGTTTTCTCATTCAAACTTTTCAATAAGTCTGTGAAAAAGGTAGTATTATCCACCAATTTAAGGACTTCCCAGGGGCTCATTTGGTAAAGAATCCACCTTCAAGCCACCCAGTTTGTGGCCATTCCTGGCCGCCTTAGAGATCCAATCCAGCAAGTAACTCAGAACCTCATCTGTGAAATGGTGGATGCTGGTGGTTTAGTCACTAAGTCATGTCCAACTCTTTTGTGACCCCATGGACTATAACCCTCCAGGCTTCCCTGTCCATGGGATTTCCCAGACAAGAATACTAGAGTGGGTTGCCATTTCCTTTTCCAAGGGATCTTCCCTGACGCAGGGATCGAACCCGAGTCTCCTGCATTGCAGGTGGATTCTTTGCCAAATGAGCCAGGGAAGCCCTTAAAATGGTGGATAATACTACCTTTTTCACAGACTTACTGGAAAGTTTAAATAAGAAAACATATATAAAACCCTAGACCCATACTTGGCACATAATAATATTCAATAAATAACTGCAGGAGAGCTAACTCACTTGAGGTTTTTATCCTCAAGACCTTAAGTTACCCAGAAACAATCTCAGGTTTATAGTCTTATCACCTGATTAGTTCTATGAGTTCTTGAAACCTGTTACATGGTTTATCAAAACCGTCTTGAGTGTCCTGTTTCTAATCGTTTTGTTTTTAAATATGTGGCGTTTTTCCAAGGCCAATAAAGCTTTCTGCTTCCTACTGGTGATAAGTGTTTGAGAAAATGTGTTCCCTGTAGATTTAAATTCAATTTTACCTATCACTTAAAACCAGTTTGGGGGACTTCTCGGGCAGGCCAGTGGTGAAGACTTCACCTTCCCTGGTCAGGGAACTAAGATTCCATATGCCTCGTGGCCAAACAAATAAAAGCCATGTTGAAACAAAGTCAATAAAGATTTTAAAAGTGGTCCACATCAAAAATAAACTGTAAAAAAAAAAACTACTTAAAGTTTTGTTTCAGCAGTTAATTTCAACAGCATTCATTTTGATGAGTAGACTTGAGACTTGTTTCAAAAATTTTCAAAACTGCTCATTTCTAGAACTTTCTGATAACGGGTAGGGATGACAGCTTTTATAGTACTGGTCTAGGAATCTGCAGACCTCAGCAAACAAGGTGGTACGGTGCAAAGAACAGAGACCAGGAGTGTGAGAGCTACCCTACGGGCAGCTTCACTGGCGTAAGTCATCTTTTTAAGCTTCAACAGTTCAATTAGACGTGAACCCTTCCCATCCGGCCATTAGTTACCAGGACTCTGAAATGAGTCATTTAATTACTGCATGCCTCAGTTGCTTCTAATAAAAATAATGCTGGTGGTGGTGGTGGTTCCTTTTGTTATGAGTTTTTCTTCCATGAAATGAGAGGGTTGGACTAAGCTAGTGTTCTTCAAATATTCATAGATGCTTAACCTTTAAAATATAAAACCTAACTCTTATATAGAAGTCCACTATAAAAAGTTATAAAAGTGACCTGGGTGCTTATATAAATCCTCATAAAAATCTGTTGTGTAATGTAAGAATTTTTGAAATTCCAACACTCTTGTGGAAATAAAATATTTTGAAGCTTTCTATCCTGATATATTCTGATATGGTTAAAAAGTCCCTTAGACTGAAAAAGTACATTTCTGCTCTGCCATTCATCAGGCTGACATAGCACAGATGAAGGCAGTGGGGAGTGAAGAGAAAATCACATTTTTTCCCATAGAAATGCTGAGGTTTTAATGTGTCAAGGAACCCACTTCTAAGGGTGACTGCTGCTCTATTATATATGGAGAAACCTTCTTCTGGAAAAGCACTATCAGAAATGTTGCTGTTTTAAATCATTAGGAAGAATGAAACATCACAAGCACCCTCAGTTTCCAATCCATGTGCAGAACTTCATTTAAAGCGCTTCTGGACACATCCATTCACATCTCTTAAAAGTTTTAGTCTCCAAGCTCATAGGATCCTGATCCAGCAATTGGTTCTGCTGCCCAGACTGTGGAGCCCTGTACCAAGGTCACAGGATGAAAATCTCTGAAACTGACCAAGCCCCATAGCAACTGTTGCCATGAGCCTCTGATCAAACCGGCCAGTTACTTGACCCCATATTAGGTAAAGTACCCACCCTATAGCATTCTAACCTATCACCTAATGCCCCCATTCCAGTAGGAATTTTCTGTCTTGCTGTAGAAATTGGCTGCTGCTGCTGCTGCTGCTAAGTCGCTTCAGTGATGTCCGACTTTGTGTGACCCCACAGATGGCAGCCCACCAGGCTCCCCTGTCCCTGGGATTCTCCAGGCAAGAACACTGAAGTGGGTTGCCATTTCCTTCTGCAATGCATGAAAGTTAAAAGTGAAAGTGAAAGTGAAGTTGCTCACTCATGTCCGACTCCTAGCGACCCCATGGACTGCAGCCTACAAGGCTCCTCCGTCCATGGGATTTTCCAGGCAAGAGTACTGGAGTGGGATGCCATTGCCTTCTAGAAATTGGCTACTAGCCCACAAAAGGGTTTGGCTCGCCCTTGAGCCGGCCCGCTGTTCTCTAACAGCGTCTCCCACTCTGATAAACTCTATTCTCTCATTCTGCCTCATGTCTGGAAATTCCTTCCCAACCCACGCTTGGGCCACAACACAGGCCTAATGGTGACCCTTGGCACACAGCCCTGTTCTGCCTTCAGCCTGTGAAAACACTATTACCTTTAAATTCCACCTAACCTCTCCCTCCCCTAAACCTCCTGACTGCGTCTTTGTTTGGTGAGTCATCTCAGGGCAGTGAGAGAGTGTAGAGCTCATTCTTAGCTTACAAAACAAGTGGTGGCCTGGATTTTGGTTGCAGGATATTTAGAGTCAAGGATGGTTATTTGTAATAATTTACTAGAATGATTTGATAACATTTCAGTCAATTTTATAGTGTTATTCAATTAGACTTCAAGCTCTGTACATAGCACCCAGTTTCTGTTGTTTATTTCACATTATAACTATCTTTTCAAGAGATGAAGAATATATTTTCCCATCTACTGTGTAGTACTTACAATGCTGGAGATGTGGGGGAGGGGTCAGAAGGAATGAGGTGGGCCCCTTTTGCATAATACAAAGTGTCTGTGCATTGCCTCAAATCTATATTAGCCTCTAACACCAACTTCCCTGGTGGATCAGAGGGTAAAGCGTCTGCCTGCAATGCAGGAGACCCAGGTTTGATCCCTGGGTTGGGAAGATCCCCTGGAGAAGGAAATGGCAACCCACTCCAGTATTCTTGCCTGGAAAATCCCATGGATGGAGGAGCCTGGTAGGCCACAGTCCACGGGGACACAAAGAGTTGGACTTCACTTTCACTTTCTAACACAAAAGTCTGGAAAACAGAGTTTGGCAATTACCTGCTGGTATTTAGAAAACAAAATGACCAAACTGGATAATTCCAGTAAGAGACAATTTGACAGTTTAAATCCTTTGAGTTGATAAAGCGTTTGTTGAGCTTTGAACCTGGGGTGTAGCAGTTGGCCAGCTGCTTGACCCTGAGCCTGGAGGGTATGGGAGACTGTGGACAGCAGAGCATCAGACCAGAATGAACAGAAAAACAGCTGTTAGTGGGCTGAATCCTTTCTAGCAAAGGACTCACCTATACCATTTGCAGGCAACTGACAGCCTCTGTGAGTCAACTCAAGTTATTAAACCCACTAGAGCAGTTGGCTCTGATGTAACCCACCAACCCAAAACTGAAGCCAAGACTTGTCTGAGTTGATCAATCAGTTTCCTTGAGAAACTGATTTTTCTAACATAACATTGTAGCTTTTCTAACGTAGTATTGTAGGTCAGTTACACTTCAAAAACAGAGAAACATAAAAACTCAACAAAAAGTGGATCAAATTTGTGGTTACATCAGGGCGGGTGGGGGAATTGAAGGTACTGAAAACTTCAAGTTGTAAAATAAACAAGTACTAGGGGTGTGATGTACAAGATAATAAATATAATTAATACTCCTGTAGGAAAGTTATTAAGACAAGTATATCCTAAGAGTTCTCATCACATAAAAATTTTTTTCTATTTCTATTTCTTTAATTTTATATTTATATAAGATGCTGGAAAGTGAAAGATGATGAAAGTGAAAGAGGAGAGTGAAAAAGCTGACTTAAAATTCAACATTCAGAAAACCAAGATCATGGCATCTGGTCCCATCACTTCACGGCAAATAGATGGGGAAACAGTGGAAATAGTGACAGACTTTATTTTGGGGGGCTCCAAAATCACTGCAGATGGTGACTGCAGCCATGAAATTAAAAGACGCTTAAACTCCTTGGAAGAAAAGTTATGACCAACCTAGACAGCTTATTAAAAAACACAGATCTTACTTTGCCAGCAAAGGTCCGTCTAGTCAAAGCTATGGTTTTTTCAGTAGTCATGTATGGATGTGAGAGTTGTACTATAAAGAAAGCTGAGTGCCGGAGAATTGATGCTTTTGAACTGTGGTGTTGGAGAAGACTCTTGAGAGTCCCTTGGACTGCAAGGAGATCCAACCAGTCCATCCTAAAGAAGATCAGTCCTGAGTGTTCATTGGAAGGACTGATGTTGAAGCTGAAACTCCAATACTTTGTCCACCTGATGTGAAGAACTGACTCATTGGAAAAAACCCTGATGCTGGGAAAGATTGAAGGCAGGAGGAGAAGGGGACAACAGAGAATGAGATGGTTGGATGGCATCACTGACTCGATGGACATGAGTTTGAGTGGGCTCCGGGAGATGGTGATGGACAGGGAGGCCTGGCGTGCTGCAGTCCATGGGGTCGCAAAGAGACAGACACGACTGAGGGACTGAACTGAACTGAAGATGATGGATGTTCACTAAACTTGTGATAATCATTTCATGATGTCTATAAGTCAAATCATTATGCTGATTTAATCATTATGCAAATTACCTTAAACTTATATAATGCTGTGAGACAATTATAACTTAATAAAAATGGGGAAAAAATAAATGATTATTATGAAGAAAAAAGAAGCACTTGTTAAAATGCATTTCATTTTGCTGGGTATCACCCCCAGAGTTGGTTATTCAGAAGGCTTGGGGTGTGGGCTTCGAGTTTACATTTCTGAATTTCCAGGTGCTGCTCATGTTGCCCATCTGGGACCATATTTTGAAAATTACTATTATAAATTATTTTTCTGTGGGTGATTTTTTGACAGTTAAACTGAATATCTCATCCCACAGAGCCTAATCCATATTGGAACAGACTCTCCCAGCCTTATCTGGCAATAAATGCAATTTAACACTCACCTCCTTACCATCTTTAATCTCCCTTTATCAGGGGAATTATTTATTCATTTATTTCCCTCACACTTTCTTTTGCTGACATGACCTTCCTCCTTCAAAAAATTAATAAAAATGGAACCACTCTTCCTTTTGGAAGAGAAAAATTAAGATGATTACAGCTACTCTTTAAAAATGATATGTTAAAATATACATTAGATGTGGCTTTTTTATACTAATATAAATTTAAATTTAATTATGAACTTCCCCACACAAGAAAGAACTCTATGAAAATTATGGTTTATGAATCTGATCTTTTAGATTTCTTTAGAAATTGCACATCTGTTCAAAACACAACCACATCAGCATTATTGGAAATGTTTGGGTAGAAACCAGATTGTAAAAGCCACATGAGTCCAACCCCATACATGAGAGAGTGGAAAGGCAGAAAATGAGTAAGGGGGATTATTTCTAGTCCAACAACTAGTACTTAGGCATTTGTCTTTGGGGTGGGGGCAGAAGTGGCTCCCCTCAAACTCTCTGCCATTCTTTTCACCCAGGTCCCCAAAGTAGGACTGCTTAAGCCCAGAATAACAAAGTCTAGAAGGAAAAAAAAGAGAGTCTTCACTCCTCTCATTGCTGGGGCTCAAATCTAGTCCTGGGATCCAGGGAAGAGATGGTAAGTGATCCCGGGGAGGAGGGCATGGCAACCCACTCCAGTATTCTTGCCTGGAGAATCCCATGGACCGGGGAGCCTGGTGAACTACGGTCTACAGGGTCGTAAAGAGTCAGACATAACTGAAGTGACTAAGCATGAACTCCTCCAACCACAGTTTTAAGTGAAAATGGAGAATTGGTAAATAGTAGCAGATGGTAAGTCATGATCCCCTGGAGGAGGGCATGGCGACCCACTCCAGTATTCTTGCCTGGAGAATCCCATGGCCGGAGGAGCCTGGGTGGCTGCAGTCCATGGTGTCGCACAGAGTCGGACACGACTGAAGTGACTTAGCAGGAGTATCAAGGTTACACAATTACCTGTATCCAGTATCAATGTCGAGTGGAGTGTGGCTGCTGGAGTGAGGCCTTGGTCATCACTTTGTCCATCTGTCCTACAGGATACGTGGGCTCATTTCTGTGTGTGTGAGTGTGTATGTGTGTGTGTCCAGGTGGGTCTGGGTCCAATATGGAGTCAAGACTGATCCTGGACGCCCAGGCGGGCTACCTTAGAGGGTGTGTGTGTGTTCAGGTGGGTCTGTGTGTGTGTCCAGATGGATCTGGGTCCAACATAGACTCAAGGCTGTATGTGTGTGTGTTCCCAGGTGGGTCTGGGTCCAACGTGGACTCGTGTGTGTGTATGTGTCCCCAGGCGGGTCTGGGTCCAACACGGACTCAAGGCTGACCGTGGACGCCCAGGCGGGCCGCCTTAGAGCGCGCACGCAGCGGTAGAGAAGCCCCAGGTGTGCGTCCTCGGGGCTCCCGGCGCGTGCTCGGGTGTGTGCGCGCGGCCCCCGCGGGCGGGCGGGTACCGCGTCCCGCCTCCAGGGGGCGCCCTCGGAGGCGGCCTCCCCGGGGCGGCCGCCCCAGCCACGGCCGGCCGGGATTTCCGCTCGGTCTCTCGGGCCGGCTCTCGCCGAAGGGCGCCGCGCTCCGAGGCAGGTGAGTCGCCGGGCGCGGGCCGAGCCCGGCCCCTGTCCGTCCCCGCCCCCGCCGCGAGGGGGCCCCGAGGCGTGGGGGCGTCGCACGCCGGCGCGTCTCCGGGGCCCGCGCGAGCCGGGGACGGAGGGCGGGGACAGAGCCGCGGCCGTGGCGGGACGCGGCGCCCGCGGGAGCGGCTGGAAGGGCGGCGCCCCGGGCCGTTAGCGCGTCCGCACAGTGTCCGGCGCAGCGCGACGCGGACGCCTCGGCCAGTTACCCAGGTGTAGACGCCTCCTCTTCCCAAAGAAGACGTGATGACCCATCAGAAGGGTCCCCTTGAAAAGGATCTCCCGGTCTGATGCTTCTGGTTTTAACTTTGGAGATCCCTTTTTGCGAGGAGAAAGCTGCACAAGAAAAGAGACCATCTGGCGCTTGTCAGTTTCTGAGTTCGGGCTTCTTTGGAGCTGTTAGTGACCCCGCTGAGTTTTTGAAGAAATCTCTTTTACTGCCTTGATTAGGAAATATGCTTATTGAGCTTTCACTCTATTGGCCAAAGAGAACACCGCAGCCGCACTGGTAACGCTAAAGAGGTGCACGATTTTTTTTTTTTTAATAATTAAATTTATTGGTGCACGATTTTAAAACACACCTGACTCCAGGCTGTTAATATTGAACTGATAAGAAAATGAGACTTGGAGCCACGTCTTCTTAAAGCAGGATATTAGTTTTGCTTAATGTCCCAGGGAGAAATCTTGGATTAAAAACTAAAAGTTCTCTGTAAATCAGTTGGATTTGACCAATATAAAGTGTAGGTCTCACACACACGTTTTTATGTACTTTTTCCTGTAACCGAAGACCGTTCTCCCTGGTCTCACTCAATTTATTGAAATGCTAATAAGAGACCCCTGCAGGTTGCCCACATTTTCCCCAAAAGCCTTGTTTTTCCTAAAACGACTCCCTGGAGAAACCAGAAGTTCCTGAATAAGCAGACTGCCTGGGTAGAGAGCATTTGTGTTTCAAAAGCTGAGTTTGCAAAGGTAAATTAATTTCTAATTGGTGGACCTTTGTACAGAAGTGTTTTGGACTGGCTGACCTTGCAAACCAGGGTCCTGACTATTGGCACTAGACCTAGAGAAGGTGGTTATTCACGCTGACCTTAGGTAGCCAATTGTGGGCAGAAGAATAGAGCAAAGATAGAACATGGTATTAAGTTTTTAAAATGATCTGTTCATTGCCCTGTTATTTTATGTAGTAAGATCTTGAAAGTTCCAGTCTGGGTCAGCTCTTGCAGGTGGAGTCAAGGCTCTGTACTTGAGGGCTTTGTACTCAAGTCCGCTGGGCCTTTCCAAGGGGCTAGGGCACCGGTGGGCATGGAGATTAGTGCAGCATTGTTTGCAGACAGACGGTCCCAAGGAAGGTGACGACAGGAGGACAAAATTCAAGCGATCTTACTCTTTCCTAGGACCTTCTTCATCCAAGAGGTAACGCTCAGATTAGAGATTTTATGAAGAGAGTGTTGGTTAAACAGGGCCGGCATCTTGTGTAACAGGAATTCGTTCTTTAATTGAAGCTCTCTCTGGTCAGTAATACTGCTCAGGGCAAAACGACCTTGCCTAGATTGGATCTGAGAGCTGGGCAGAGAGTAGGCAGAGATTACAATGTGGAAGGTGTTATTATGCCCCCGTATTATACCCCCTGAAACTGGTTTACAGTTAGTAGAAGTCTCGGGTTTGTATAACATCACAAGGTAATGGACATGGTAAATAGCTAACATTTCTGGAGGATGAAATAAGTGCCCAAGGGCAGTTAGAGCACTGGGAAATGAATTCCTGGCAGAGGACTGGGGGAGGTCATAGTGAGGCTTCACCTTGGACCCAGGGTAGAATTTTTACAGGCAGAGGAGTGGAATGGGGACCAGCATTCCTGGTGGCAGACTGTGTCTGCGTGCGTGCAGGCTTAGGTGTGTCCCACTCTTTGTGATTCCATGGACTGTAGCCTACCAGGCTCCTCAGTCCATGGGATTCTCCAGGCAAGAATACTGGAGTGGGTTGCCATTTCCTGCTCCAGGGGATCTTGTAACCGTGTTGGAGAAATAGGGATGAAACTCTGTAAGGACGGTGCGGCCGGAGGCCTGCCTAGAGAGAAAGGCCCTCTGGAGATAAACTCTAGTTTTTTATCAGAGCTCTGATTTTTAATTTGCTTTTTATTAAAGCAAATTTAAAAGGGAAGGGAATGGTATAATGATCTTCCATATATCCATCAACAATGGTTGATTAAAACAATTTCTTTTTTTTTTGGCTGTATCTGCTAATCTTTTCGTTGAAGTAGTTTAAATTGCAGATAACATATTTCACCCCTGTCTAGGGTAGTTGCTTTTGTTTAGTTATGGCTAAGGTCATGCCTGACTTTTTGCGACCCCATGGACTATGGCCTGCCACGCTCCTCTGTCCGTGGAATTTCCCAGGCATTAATCCTGGTATGGGTTGCTGTTCCCTTCTCCAGGGGGATCTTCCCAACCAAGGGATCGAACCCGGGTCTCCTGCATTGGCAGGCGGATTCTTAACTACTGAGCCACCCGGGAAGCCCGACTAGTGTGGCCTGTACCTCCAAAAAGGCATTTTCTTGTATAACCATAATACCGTTGTTATCTCTTTATCAAATTGACAATAATCCCTTCATGTTTTCTAGAACCCAGTCCACAGATTTCCTTGATTGCCTCAGAAATGCACTTTTACCCTTGGCTTGTGTAACTCAAAATGGGCCACACAGGGTGTTTTGTTGAGTATCTATTGTCTTTTAGTCCAGGACAGGGGGTTGACAGACTTAGTGAAAAGGGCTAATGACTAACTCTAAGCCTTCTCAGGCCATGTGGTCTCCGTTGCAGCTACTCAGCTGTGTTGCTGTAAAGACTCAACCATGGATGATATGTGAATGAGCATGGCTGTGTTCTAGGAAAATTGTTTCCAAAGGTTTTTGTTTTAAACTCCGCCTGCAGGTGGGAGTTATCTGAAGGCCGTAGTTTGCTGACTCTGGTCTGAAGCAGTCCTGTGGGTTTCTTGAATGCCATGATTCGCTGGTATCGCCTGGTCGGCTCTGGACGGCTCGCATTCTGGGTTTATTCAGCTTTGTATAGAGTGTAGTTTAGCTTGTTCCTCTATCTACTGTGTCTGCATAAACTGCAAGGTAGATCTAAGGCTCAATTAGAGTCAGAGTCACCATGTACGGCAAGTATGCTTCAGATGTGATTTGGATGTTTTTTCTAACTGTTGAACGAGTCACTACCATGCAGCATATGGAATCTTAGTTCCCTGACCAGAGGTCGAACCTGCGCCCCCTGCATTGGAAGTGTGCCATCTTCTTGGACTGCCAGGGAAGTCCCTGAATTTTTCTTTTTTTTTGGTTCTTAATTTAGGACTTTAAAAGCTTTGAGCTTCCCTCTTAGCTCAGTTGGTAAAGCATCCACCTGCAATGCAGGAGACCCCGGTTCAATTCCTGGGTTGGGAAGAGCCCCTGGAGAAGGGATAGGCTACCCACTCCAGTATTCTTGGGCTTCTTTTGTGGTTCAGCTGGTAAAGAATCGGCCTGCAATGCGGCAGACCCAGGTTTGATCCCTGGGTTGGAAAGATCCCCTGGAGAAGGGAAAGGCTACCCACTCCAGTATTCTGGCCTGGAAAATTCCATGGACAGTATAGTCCATGGGGTCGCAAAGAGTGGGACATGACTGAGTGACTTTCAATTTCAAAAGATTTCCCTGGCAGTTCAGTGGTTAAGATTTTGCTCAATGCAGGGGGATGAGGGTTTGATTCCTGGCCAGGGAGATAAGATCTCTCCTGCATTACAGCCAAAAAACCAAGACATAAAACAGAAGCAATATTGTACAAATTCAATAAAGACTTTAGAAATGGTCCACATCAAAAAAAAAAAAATATTTTTCTATAAAAAGACTCAAATCCACGTCCGGGAAACTCAGTATTCCTAAAATAATCTTACCCTGATGGCTG
This sequence comes from Capra hircus, assembly GCF_001704415.2. NCBI lineage: Eukaryota > Metazoa > Chordata > Mammalia > Artiodactyla > Bovidae > Capra > Capra hircus. Next base: position 9,078,147 of record NC_030819.1, read on the forward strand.
AAGATAGACTCCATTCTTGTTTTCCTTATTTGAAGGAGAGTCTATAACTGCTGTTTCTCAAAGTCGAGAGCTTTGGGCCCCTCTGCTACACCAGTGCGAGCTTGCCTCTGTTCTAGGAATCCTTCAGCCCCTTGGGTCATGTTTTTCTACTGAATGGCAGTCCCTTCCTTCTGAGCCGCACACCCAAGGTCTGAGATGCCATCCAGGGGGCTGGGTGCTTTAGCCTTTAAGCCCTCATCTCTTAAACACTCAGCGTTCTTCACTCGCCTTCCTCTTCATCTCACCCCCGGCGGGACTGAGAACCGGACACCTGGTCCGTGGACTTCTGGTCCCACCGTGAGGTGGAACTACTTGTCCTGCATCCTGTTTGGAGGGATTCCGAGGTCAGACACTCTTCAAGCTCCCTCTAATGCAGGATTCTAAGGCTCCGTGGGTTTGAAGAAAGCAGCTTACAGGTGAGAGTTGTTTTCCTCTTTTTGGGAGTGTTTGCTGTTTTAAACTGTAGAGTGCCAGAGAAAGTGTGTTGACAGGGGGCGTCAGTCGAAGGCCTGTCTTTTTGTCTTTTAGGAATAGTGGTGAATCTGTTGAAACCTTTTTTTTTCTAGATAATGTGCCATTGGTCTTTTTCTTACTGATTTGTAAGAACTCTGTATACATTGAGGATGCTAATCTTTTGTCAAATATGTTACAACTGTTTCCCCATTTTTAAAAACTTTGTACAGTATTTATTCTCTAAGAAAAATTTTAATTTTACATAGGGGAAAAAATGTCAATCTCCCCTTTACAGTATCCCTGATTTGTGTCTCATGAAGAAATACCTGCCCATTCTAAGCTCTTTAAAAAAAAACTGTTAACACAGATTAATAAGCATATGATGAAAACTAGGTACATATGATTCTGAAAAATAATACTCTTTCTACCAGCTATTATAATATCCATTTGATTAAATGTTGGCCTTTAAGATGGGCCCTATGTTGACAAGTTTTGATGTTGGGAGATGGGTATTTTGGGGGTCATGATATCATGACTTCTGTATATCTTTGACTTCCCAAAATGAAAAAGTTTTCTTAAATAAAAAGAATAGTAGATGGAAAAGCCATTTTGTCCCATTTGTTCATATTCAGCAACTATTAATTCTCTACTCTGTGGTGAATACTAGGGGTATTTTGTTAATAAAGGCAGAAGATGTTGGAATTCACATTTCTCATGTCAGAGGCAGATGCTAATTGCATGGTTAAAGGCACCAACTCCTGTGTTAGACTGCCTGGCTTCACCTACTGGCTGGGTGATTTTGAACTTCTTAATTTAAAAGATGCAGGCTAATAATCACGTCTACCTGCTAGGGTTTTGGGGAGGCTTGAATGAGAGAACCCATGAAAATTCCTTTGTGTGGTGCTCCGAAACTCCAATACTTTGGCCACCTCATGCGAAGAGCTGACTCATTGGAAAAGACCCTGATGCTGGGAAAGATTGAAGGCAGGAGGAGAAGGGGACGACAGAGGATGAGATGGTTGGATGGCATCACTGACTCAATGGACATGGGTTTGGGTGGACTCCGAGAGTTGGTGATGGACAGGGAGGCCTGGTGTGCTGCAGTCCATGGGGTCGCAAAGAGTTGGACACGACTGAGCGACTGATCTGAACTGAACTAGCATTTAGTCAACACTCGATAAGTGTAGACTCTGAAGGAAAGAATTCAGTCAAGCCAGGCCCAAGCTGAGAGGAGCAGGTGCTAAGAGAATGCCTGGAGTGGGCTCCTGGCCTCGCCTGGCATGGTTAAGCAGGGTCTACGGTCAGGAGAGCTTTTCCGGGGGGAGGGATACTTTTGAGTGGAGGGATACTTTTGAGTGGAGATGTGAGATGTGGGAGGCACGTCTTTTAATCACAAGTACCCTTTCGTGGGGAAGTGAGGAGGCAAAGTGGCAGCAGGGGGCTCAGGCGGAGGTCTGGTGACTTGAGGAAGCAGGTCTGACTTTGTCTTAGTTTCCTGGTCCTGCCGGAGCTTGAACCACCCAGATGGATTGTCCTGTTCTCCAGGGCAGGAGTACAGCTGGGTGTCACTGGGCTGAAATCTGGGTCTTGGGGGGCCCATGTCCCCCCGCCGGAAGCTCTGGAGGCGAATGTTGTTTTCTTGACCTTGCAGCCTCCACTTGCAAGGGAGCCCCTGTATGTCCCTGGGGGCCCCCCAGCCAGGAGAACGGCTCCATTTGGAAGCTTCGTGGTTCGATTGGGCCCCCTTGGAGCATCCAGGGTAATTCCACATCTTCAGGCCCTTAACTTGAACCGCACGCAATCCATAGAGCCCCCTGTACCAGGCTCTGGGGCTGAGGACAAGGCGTCTTTGGGGGCCTTTCTGCCGCCACCTCGCTGGGTTGGCGGTGGCTCCCCAGATGTTTGGGCGGTCGGGTGCGCTCCGGCCAGGTGCTGACAGTTATCCTGGTTGCTCGGCTTTCCTAGGCTCCTGGGGTCTCTCCGACAGTGGTGGTTCGGTGCAGGCAGGCTTCTGTGAAACCTCCCCGATTGTGTCTCCACGGAGCAGCGGTCAGGATCTTCTTTGACCGACTCCTGTGCCCCTGTGCCCCCGTCCCCTCCAGGTCACGCCTGCTCTGCACCCTGACGGGGGTATTGCAACTGCAGCTATTTTACCTTCTGGTTTTTCCGTTGCTTTTGCCTGTGTAATTCTTTTTGCACACTAGCCTTAAATACTGCCGGATGATAAATAAAATTCGTATTATAATATTGGGTTGGCCTAAAAGCTTATTCAGGTTTCCAGTCCTGTCTCATGGAAAAACCCAGAGGAGCTTTTTGGCCAACCCAGGATTGAGTATTTTCTTCTCCGTTAATACTGACTGGCTGAGAGCTAGGCCTCCCTCCTAACAGACCCCCACTGAGGAAGAACTCATTTCTGGTTGATTGGAAGTGCTTTTATAGACCTCTGACCATTGGAGTTACACCAGAGGAAAGCAGAGAAAGAGTAAATTAGAGAGAACTTGTGTTATGCTGTGTTCTTGTCTCTGTCCATTCCTACATCTGCCTTTAAAACTTTTTGAGCGTTAATTACCTCTTCCTGCCGTTGTCATCTGCACTTAGGTAGATATAGCAGATAAATTAATGAAAACTACTAATATTTCTACAGCTTATGATAGTCTTAATTATTTATGAGCATTAAATGAGATTTGAAAGCATTCTTTAAGCCACTATTTTTGAGACGAATCACGGCTGCCTTGAATTACTCTTTCTCTCTCGACTTGGTTTTCTGTAAAGTTAGATGCAGATTATAAAAGCCTAAAAAGCTGTGAGGGGAAATTAATCTATCTTCTAAGTGAATAAAGAACAGCTAGATGGCATTCTCGGGAGTATTTATGAAAAATAAGTCCCTGGTTTTTTCCTCTCGTCATTTTTTTAATGTACATCTCCAGTTCAGTTCAGTCGCTCAGTCATGTCCAACTCTTTGCAACTCATGGACTGCAGCACACCAGGCCTCCCTGTCCATCACCAACTCCCAGAGTGTGCTCAAACTCATCATCAAGTCGGTGATGCCATCCACCCATCTCATCCTCTGTCACCCCCTTCTCCTCCTGCCTTCAATCTTCCCAGCATCAGGGTATAAATATCTCCAGCGCTCCTCAAATAAGAGCACAGTAAACCCTTGTGAACCCGCAGTGGCAGAATCCACACACCATCCTGGCTTTACCATACCTGCTTCAATTGCCCTCCTTTCTTTGCTTTTTGAGTTTTTGTTCATTGGCTTGCTTCTGGAGAATTTTGAAGCAAATATCAGAACCTATGTCATTTCACCCCTAGATTTTTTTTTTCTTAACATATATATTTTATTGAAGTGTAGTTAACTTATAATGTTTCAGGTGCACAGCAAGGTAATTCAATTATACATATACCCGTATATTATTTTTGAAATTATTTTCCATTATAGGTTATTATAAGATATTGATTATAGTTCCCTGTGCCAGACAGTAAACTTTTGTTGCTTGTTGCATGCCAACTTTTTAAATTAGAAATCTAGTATGCTATGCATACTAAGTCAAACAAGTGGAATCAAAATGTCATACATTTTTTAGTTAGGCAAAAATTCACAAGTTTTCTAAAATATATATAATACATATTTATATTCGTATACAAAGCTTTTATACTATGCTTGATAAAGGCTTGAGAAGGAGCATCAAAAAAAAGGGATGGAGAAATTGGAAGACATAAACTAAATGAAATGGGAGCCCTGAATATGAAATAGAAATAAATGAAACAAACTAGATAGGAATAAAAGATCATCATATAGGTCTGGTGTTCCTAAACATGGCTTCTCATTAGAAATATATCTGGAGCTTTGGAGGAAAAAAGCAATACCTGGGCATTTGTATTTTTCAAAAAATTCCAAGATAATTGATATGCATCTAGATTTTTAAAAATGATTACAAAAAAAAGTGATTACAGGTTTTTCTATTAAATAGTAGTTTTTGTGATATAGAATTCTATTGTTTTTCTGTTGACCAATCCTGATACAGTGAGTAATAGTTACATAATCATAATCACAATGGTAAAAGATGTTTATCAGTTTTCACAACAGCCAAACAAAAAATAAAAGATAATTACAGTTGTGAGCCATAATGGGGATGTGATTAACCTAACAATATAAAATAATTGCACGCAATTTGGGGGGTCACGCGAGTGATGTGATGAGTGGAAACGCATATATGTACGTGCTTTCATCCACCCAGCCAGTCTCTGTCTTTTGGTTGGTGCATTTAATCCATTTACATTTAAGGTAATTATCAATATCTGTGATCCTGTTGACCATTTTCTTCATTGTTTGGGATTTATGTTCTGTAGGTCTTCTCTTGTGTTCCAGCCTGGAGAAGTTCCCTTCGGATTTGCTGTGAAGCTGGTTTGCTGGTGCTGAATTCTCTGAACTTTTGCCTTGTTTGGAAAGCTTTTGATTTCTCCATCAAATCTGAATGAGAGGCTCGCTGAGTAGAGTACTCTTGGTTGTAGGCTCTTCCCTTTCATCACTTTAATATATCATGCATTTCTCTTCTGACTTGTAGAGTTTCTGTTGAGAAACCAGCTGATAACCTGAAGGGAGTTTCCTTGTATGTTATTTGTAGTTTTTCCCTTCTTGCTTTTAATCTTTTGTCTTTGTCTTTAATTTTTGTCAGTGTGATTACTGTGTCTCTCACGACGTTCCTCCTTGGATTTATCCTGCCTGGGATTCTCTGTGCTTCCTGGCCTGGGTTGTCTATTTCTTTTCCCATGTTAAGGAAGTTTTCAGCTATTATCCCTTCAAATATTTTCTCAGGTTCTTTCCCTCTCTCTCTTCTCCTTCTGGGACCCCTGTAATGTGAATGTTGTTGCGTTTAATGTTGTCCTAGAGGTCTGTTAGGCTGTCTTCATATTTTTTTCCCCCATTCTTTTTTCTATATTCTGTTTTGGAGCAAGTGATTTCCAACATTCTGTCCTCCAGGTCATTTATCCATTCTTCTGCCTCAGTTATTCTGCTGTTGATTCCTTCTCATGTATTATTCATCTTTGTTTGTTGGTTCTTTTAGTTCCTTGGTAAACATTTCTTGCATCGTCCCCATTGTTTTCCCGAAATGTGGTTTTTGTTTTAGCCACTGTGGGATTGTGGTTCTTCTGTCTGCCATCTGAAGGAGCAGGCTAGGAGGCTTGTGTAAGCCTCCTGATGGGAGGGACTGGTGGTGGGAAAAACTGAGTCTTGCTCTGGTGGGCAAGGCCTTGCTCAGTAAAACTTTAATCCAGTTATCTGCTGATGGGTGGGGCCGCGCTCCCTCTGTGGTAGTCCTTTGGCCTGAGACAACCCAGCCCTGGGGTCTGTGGGCCCTCTCACCCACCCGGGGTGGGGGGTGTGGATTTGATTTTATCATGATTGTTGCCCTTCCTGCCATCTCAGTGTGGCTTCTGCTTTGTCTTTGCACACGGGTATCTTTTTTTGGTGGGTTGCAGCGTCCTCTTGTCAATGATTGTTCGACAGGAAGTTGCAGCTTTGTTACTTTCACAGGAGGAGATAAGCTCATGTCCCTCTACTCTGCCGTCTTGAACCGGAAGTATCCCTCACCCCTAAATATTTTGGTATTGAATTTTATTCAAAAATTTACTTTTTAAATAACTATAATCCTACCTAACAATTTGGAGAAGGCAATGGCAACCCACTCCAGTACTCTTGCCCTGGAAAATCCCATGGACAGAGGAGCCTGGTAGGCTGCAGTCCATGGGGTCGCACAGAGTCGGACACGACTGAAGTGACTTAGCAGCAGCAGCAGCAGCAGCTACCTAACAATTAACAAAAAGTCTTTGATATTGTGTAATGCTGTATTCAAATATCCCCAGTTGTCTAAAATAATCTGTTCAGCTGTTTTATTCAAAGCAAGAGCAAAGCAAAGCTCTTTTATTGTATTTGGTTTATATTAACATATCTCTTAGTCTGTTTTAATTATAATAATGAATGTGTGCCCTCTTAGCTTAATTCAGAATGCTCTTACCCTTATATCTACCTTTTGCTTTTATCTCATTGTTTGACATCAATTGCATGCTCTCATGCTTTCAGTCATTATTTTGAATTTATATAAAGTAAAATTGACCTTTTTTGTTGTATAATACTTCGAGTTTTAAAATTGATTCCTGTAACCTTATAGAGCACTCCCATCACCAGAAATATCCAGAAAACAAAAGAAGCCCTCCCTCATTCTGCGCCCTTGAAGTGAAACCCTCACCCTGCCCCTAATTTCTGATCACCCGTGATCTGGTCTCCATCTTTATACTTTTGCCTTTCCCAGAAAGTCACGTAAGTGAAGTTATACAGTATGTAACCTCTGAGACTGGCTTCTTACATTCAGAGGACATCTTTGAGATTCGCCCACATGTGGATCCTTTCTTCATCTGCTGGACATAGCACGAGTTTATCCATCCACTGTTGAGCATCTGTTGAACATTTGGATTCTTCATAAATTTTGGTGGTTATGAATAGAGCTGCTACAAACATTTGTATATGGGATTTTATGTGATCAAAAGTTTTTATCTTTCTATGGTGGATCCCTCGGACTAGGTGGCTGGGTCAGGGGGTAGGTGTATGTTGAACTTCGTAAGAAACTGCCAAGTTGTCTCCCAAAGTGGCTGTTGTTGGTCAGTCACTAAGTGGTGTCCGACTCTTTGCAACGGCATGGACTGGAGCCCACCAGGCTCCTCTGTCCAGAGGATTTCTCAGGCAAGAATACTGGAGTGGGTTGCTATTTCCTTCTCCAGGGGATCTTCCCTACCCAGGGATCGAACTCACATTTCCTGCTTTGGCAGACAGATTCTTTACCGCTGAGTCACCAGGGAAGCTGCACCATTTTGTGTCTCTATCAGGAATGTAGGAGAGTTCCAGTTGTTCTGTGTCCTTGACAGCACTTGATATTGTCAGGTTTTTAAAATTTGAGCCACCTTAATTGGTGTGTTGTTTTTTTTTCTTTTAATTATCTGATTTCAGTTTTTTGAGTATCATAGAAATATTTTAAATAGTTCTTGAATAAATTACCAAACTAAATTTATTTTATATACCCATTAGAAATATTTCTGGTATTCTGGTGATATTCTACATTTTAATATGTTAAATATTCTGTATCGGAAAATAGCTAGATTAAAACCAGATTAGTCTACAGATGCGCATCTTCCTTGGATCTCACCCACTGACACATCGTATTTGGCAGAGGTTTACAGAGCAGTGTCTGGACCGTGATGCATTTTGCAGTGACCATTCATTATATGTGTCTCGTGCGTGTCTTGCTCCCAACGGCATGTGCTTTTACCATGAGCACTGTGATTTCTCTTGCCATCAGTTTTATGCTAGATTAGATTGATTGGTGAATAGTTAATTCCATGAGAGCAAATGGATGTAGGCAGAGAGTGATTTCTTTGAGTGCCTTTTAGCCAGGTGAACCCTGTTGTCCTTTAAAGATGGACTGCTCCTGTGTGTCTGAGGCAGCAGTAAATGCTTGTGTTTGGATCCCTTTTTCCTTCTGAAAGCATGCTGAGCTCAGGAAGAAAACCATTTGAGATCTGTGAAATAAAGCTCATATATCCCCCACTGGAAGATTTAGGAGCGTGGCTACTGATCACTGTTGCTTGCAAGTGTGGCGTTGACTCCTGGACTACTTACCAGAATATCCCTGGTGGTGCTGTTCCTCACCGCTCACATTAGGTGTAACCGTGAAGTCTTGGGGTGGACAAGGTCATTGCTAAGATAGGGCCTATCTTTAAATTCAGGTCTCCCCCGTTAGCTGCTGTGGTTTGAGCTTCTGGTGGGTAGTAGTATCATTTAAAAAGCGTGGACCTTGCTGTCATCTAACTGTAAGAGTAGCGTCCATGTACGTTTTACTTTGTGACCAGACTCTCTCTGCTTTTGCTTCTTGAAAATTGCTGGAGGGTCAGACCTATTGACAGACCTTCCTTTGTGACATAGGGCATCAGAAAGAAAAATGCGTCTGACCAAGGAAGGGAGACTGAGGACAGATGGCCGAAAGGGCTTCACGTTGCTGTGGTCTGAAGCCTCGGAGGCCAAGTGCCAGGAAAATTCAGTTCAGAATGAAAAGAAATGGGTTTCTGTGGTTAAGTCATTTTTAAAACTGACGTACTGATTGACTTTTACTACATCAGTTAGATTGGAGTACATCAAAATTACTGAAGGATTGATTAGTAAGGATGTTACCTCCATTGGACCAAGTCTTTGTTTTAAGAGTTATTATGGATATTCTTTAAACTTTATGCTTGTTGGTATTAATAAAGTCTTGGATATATGTATATTTTGGAGGGGGTTGAAGGAAGGCATAATGGAAATTTATTGGGGCTTAAGTCCAGGGTTTAGAACACCGGACTAATGCACCTGCTGCCCCCTGGTGGCGGCGTATTAAACAGTGCGGTTCAGAGGAGTTCTGGAGGGCGCAAGCCCATTGCTCGTAGAAGAGGATTGAGAGGGAGACAGGAAATGGTTTCTCTTTCCAGCTTTTCTCATAATTACTACCTGTAATTATGACCTCAGGCAAAGAATGTAGTTTGACCAAGTCTAGATTTCACTTTCTTCCATTTTAAAATGTAATTGCTTCCTGTTTTAGCATCTTAAAATTCTCCTATGGTAACAGCAAATATTAGTGAAATGTGCCACTTCTTCCCTTATTAGCTGAATCCTAAAAAATCCCAGATATTTATTCAGGAAAGCAGACTCCAGAGCAACTCCTGAAGCTTAACACAAATTTGACTCAGGGCCACGAACTGCATAGACCTGTTTATAGCATCAGTTCAGTTCAGTCGCATCCGACTCTTTGCGACCCCATGAATCGCAGCACGCCAGGCCTCCCTGTCCATCACCATCTCCCGGAGTTCACTCAGACTCACGTCCATCGAGTCCGTGATGCCATCCAGCCATCTCATCCTCTGTTGTCCCCTTCTCCTCCTGCCCCCAATCCCTCCCAGCATCAGAGTCTTTTCCAATGAGTCAACTCTTCTCATGAGGTGGCCAAAGTACTGGAGTTTCAGCTTTAGCATCATTCCCTCCAAAGAAATCCCAGGGCTGATCTCCTTCAGAATGAACTGGTTGGATCCCTTGCAGTCCAAGGGACTCTCAAGAGTCTTCTCCAACACCACAGTTCAAAAGCATCAATTCTTTGGCGCTCAGCCTTCTTCACAGTCCAGCTCTCACATCCATACATGACTACTGGAAAAACCATAGCCTTGACTAGACGGACCTTAGTCGGCAAAGTAATATGTCTCTGCTTTTGAATATGCTGTCTAGGTTGATCATAGCTTTCCTTCCAAGGAGTAAGTGTCTTTTAATTTCATGGCTTCAGTCACCATCTGTTTATAGCATAGTCCATATTAAATCAACATGGTGACTGTGTGTTATTATGAAAGCATAATTGGTACAAGTTGCATCATTTACAAGTTAATTTTCTTATATTTAATAGTGGTTTTTAAAAAACATAAGATTTACCATCCTAACCAGTGATAAGTGTACAGTTCAATGTATTTATAACGTTGCACACAGATCTCCAGAACTCCTTCCTCCCGCAGAACTGAAACTCTTACCCAGTCAACAAGTCCCCGTTCCTTCCTCTCTGCAGCCCTTGGCAACCATCATTCTGCTTTCTGTCTCTGAATTTGATGACTCTGGGTCCCTCCTGCGAGTGGAGTCGTAGCAGTCTCTGTCTTTTTGTGATTGACTTATTTCACTTAGCACATTGTCCTCAGGTTCACCCATGGTGTGGTGTGTGCCTGGAGCTCTTTCCTCTTCAGGGCTGATGGTCATGTATAGAGACCACATTTTGTTTGTTCGTCCATTGATGGACACTTGGGGGGCTTCCACCTCTTAGCTACTGTAATATTATTTCATAATTATATAATGCATATATTACTGATGCAGAGAGGCCTTATTTATTCAGTTTTTTTCCTGTGTGTAAGAGGTTAAACTTCATCAGAAAGGACACCATTCAGCCACACTAGATGACTAGGATATGACTTTTTTTATGGATGAGTTGAAAAGGAACTGTTGCTTAGTCCTTATAATAATTCTTTGATTTGTCCTCTCTCAGAAGGGGACTGATACTTACTAATATCACTGTGTGCCAGAATTTTGATGTACTGAATACATTGTCTCATATAATCCCCATACATCAGTCTTGGAGGTGGGCATTATTAGCCTCATTTTTTACGTGATGTAACTGTGGTTCAGAGGGATGAAACACCTTGAGCAAGGTCACACAGCTAAAGGCATCAGGGTTTCATCTGACAAGGAAGTGAAACATGTCCAGTGCAAAAGCACGTGTCCTTCAGTCTGCACCCTGCTGACAGGAGTAACACCTGCTCCTGTGGTCCTGGGGGTGTGCTCTGTCACCTTCTCTGAGGATTCCTGTGCACCTAGCGTGACTCTCCTCGGGATTTAAAAACCTAGAGCTGGGGCCAGTTTGAACCCCCAGGGCAGTGTGAGGCGGATAGAGATGGGGCTGGACAGTGGCTGACCGCTGTGACCAGCATGAAGAGACTTGACCCTCTGAGTGTGTTACCCCAGCCTTAGTGGCTGCAAGCAACACATAACCCGCCCACAGTTTGGGGGATGAGGGTGAGACTCGGGGGCCACTCAGCTGGGTGGCTGTAGCTCGGGCTGGCAGGACTGTGGTCACTCCAGGCTGACTTGGGGGGATCTAAGCTCACCCACGTGACAGCCCGCAGGCCTTGGGTCCTCTCTGTCTCTCTTGGGAGACCTCACTTCGTCTCCACGTGGGTGTCTCCTGACTTAGGCTTGTCACTGGCTTTCCGGAGAGCAAGGGGCTCAGATGGAGCCAGGGTCTTGTTATAACCCAGCCTCGGAGGAGACAGCCCATCAGTTCCTCTGTGTTCTATTTGAAGCGAATCCCTGGACCCAACCTTCACCCGAGGGGCAGGATCATGGGGGTCATCTGAGAGGCTGCCCGCCAGAGCCCCAGGCTGGGACTCGGGAGGGCAGCCTGGAAGCAGTGAGACCACTTGGGGGCTGCTCATCCAAGATGTGACCAAGTGGGGGAGGAAGAGGGAGGCATTGTTAACAAGCAGTCAGGGGAAGGAGAAGGAGGTGGGAAGGACCAGGTGGTTTGAGGGCTACCCAAGTGACACGTGTGCAGCCGCCAAGCAGCATCGTCTTCAGAGTCTTCTCTTGAGATGCTGACCGTGTACAAAACTACCCGTGCTTTCTTACTGCTGACCGGTCAGCAGATCTGTTCCTGGACTTCAGTCATGAGAAACCAGCTTCTGCAGAGAGGGCTTTGCAGGACCCCTTTGTGCCAGGAAACACATGAGAGCTACTAGGCAGTTAGCTCGTTTTAACACAGGTTTTCAAGTCGCGAAGTACCGGGGCTGTAACTTTTCAGCCTCATCTTACAAGTGCCGCTGTGCCTGGACTTTCCGTACGGAGACTCATTATTCGGTGGCCAGGCAGCTGAACCAGGCTCCACAGTTCTCACGTGTCCTCTCACGGGTCCGCGCTGCGTCCTTTACTCATGATGTCAGAAGGACTGTGTTTCTCCTTCCTGAAATCTACCCCCTTTGACGTCTGACCAGAACAGAAATTACGTGAAAGAATGATATATTCACAGATCTTGGATATTTAGCTTCTGGTCACGTTATCAGCAAGCCAGTCTAAAGATTAACTGAATTTGGGGAGGAGACGGACATACAGGGCCAGAAGATTGAGGGGGCTGGTGACAGGCCATCACGCATGAACTGTTACAGCCAGAAAAAGAGTATTTCAGGTTTATTTCCCTCCAGTCTTTTCCTTACATCACCACGTTCAAAATTAAAAAGCAAATGTGAAAAACCGTCCTTTAAACCTGGGTGATTCCTGGGAATGCAGCTCCCTTGGTGCTGGCTGAAGCTGTGAGCTGGGCGTCCGGGCTTCCCTGCCCGCGAGGGCCTGGCTGCAGCTGCCGTGGGCACACCCAGCACAGAGCAGGCGCGGCCCTGCAGTGTGTTATGCTGGTGACACCAGCTGTCGAGAGTGGAAACTGTGATCTCTCCCACAGCGTTAAAGAGGCTGGTTTTGTTGCCTGATATTTACACATAGGCCAACCTGGAATCATAAGAGAGTAAACATAACTGTTTACTTAGGAAAATGTATATTCAGAGCTTCCCTGGTGGCTCAGTGGTAAAGAATCTACCTGCCAATGCAGGGAACAGGGGTTCGATCCCTGGTCCAGGAAGAACCCACATGGCACAGAGCAGCTAGGCCCAAGTGCCACAACTGCTGAGCCTGTGCGCTAGAGCCCGGGAGCTGCAACTCCTGAGCCCATGCCCACAGTTGCAAAGCCCGCATGCCCAAGAGCCCGTGCTCCACACCCAGAGAGAAGCCAACGCAGCGACGAAGACCCACAGCCAAAAATAAAGATTAAAAGGAAAACGTATCCTTAGCAGTACTGTTTAGGGAACGATCTCATAGCTACACAAAATGCTGGGGAAATCCAGAGGACTAATAAGCACTATATGTTTGATTCGGTGTTATCTTTGTTTTTATGTATTGTTTTCCTTTTCGTATGATGTGGACTTACAGCATTTTTCTAAGAAAAGATGTATGTTTGTACATATGTTGATGTTTGGAAAATTTGCTTTTCTAGTTAATTAAACTTTTCATATAGATGAAGGCTAAGAGAACATCTTTGCTAGAAAGTCTTGGGAAAATCAGCTCTCCTTCCCGGTTTTTACAGTATACAGAACATGATGAATCCTCTTTAATCCATACGTTAGGGATTGTTCAACAGCATGAATATAGACTAAAAGACCTTATTCACAAAAGACAAGGGGTGGAAGCAATCTCAGTGCCTACCAGCAGATGAATGGGTGGAGAGAATGTGTGTATCTGTATATGCGTGTCTACAGTATTTCATTATATACATGGGCTTATACACACACACGTATATAAATTTACTCAGCCATACAGAAGGCAGGCCTCCCGTTCACAGCAGCATGGATGGACCTGGAGGATGTTATGCTAATATTTCAACCAAATGTTTACTGGGAAGCTGCTTTGTTGTTGTTCATTTCTTTGTGGTCAAAATAGAGACAGTTGGCTAAAGGAGCATTCCCAGGATCGGACGAATGAGCCCATTCACGCTCTCCACACAGGTTTTGTTCCGTGGGGAACAAGTCCAGTGGGTCCCTGCCCTTCAGAGGGTTGGCAGGAGGGAATAACTGGAAGGTGGGGCAGAACGCTCAGATGCAAAGGACTGAGGAGGCTTTGGGACGCAGCAGGACTGAGCTGGGGAGTGCAGGGTGGGTCGGATTTGGGGGGAAGGTGTCAGTGTGGGGTCCCGGGTAATTGTCAGAGGTTGTCACTGAGGGGCTCTGGGTAGAGCTGGGGGGCAGGGGCTAAGTTGGTGGGGCTCAGGCCACAGTCATGAGACAGGGGGAGCGTGGCCAGGCTGCCAACAGCTGGCTAGGAAATGGGTGTCCTGAGCCCCTGAGGGGCGTCACACTCGGCCTAAGGAGCTCAGTGTGGCTCAGGGATTAGGGTGGTGGGTGAGAGGATCCTGCAGGGAAAGGCCGGCTGGGGATGTAACTGTTCGAGGCTGGTTCGGGCAGAGGCTGCATGAGGAGGGGGCCACGTGGGCAGCCTGGGGAGGCTGATGCCAGTGAGGGAGAGTTGGGAGAAGAGATGGCGCGGAGAGGCGAGCGGGGGCTCCAGCTTGAGCCGGGCCAGGGCGAGGGACCAGGGTGCCCCCCAGGGAGCGGTCAGGGCAGCCCCCCAGCCAGGGCATTGGCTGGAGGCTGAGGGACGGGGGTCTTTGCACAGAGGATGGAGGGGTGGGTGCCTGAGGCTCCTCGGGGGCGGAGACACCTGAACGGGGCCTCAGACCCTGGAGCTCATCCTTCTCGGTTCTGGAGGCCGCAGGCCCGACATCCAGGTGCGGCTCCTCCCCGGGCTCGAGGGCTGGTTGGCTGCGCCATGGTTTGCTCTCCTTGGCTCTGGGCTGGCCTTGAAGCCAGGAGGTGGCTGTTTGAAAAGAATATCCTGTTTATTCGACAGAAATTTCCAGATACATGTATTAGTGTGAAATAAATCTGCATACACCTTGATGTGTTTGCTAAACAGGTGAAACAGTAAAAATGAAGCAACCAGAAGGAAAAAAATTTCTCCCCATGTGCTCATGTGGCCTCTCGCCTCCAGGCCCATTTCTCCACGTGTGCTCACGTGGTCTCTCCTCCAGGCCAGTGCACGTGGGCGGCCGGGTCTTTTAAGGCCTCAGTCCTGTTGCAGTAAATGTCCCCAGTGACCCATGCTAACATATCCACCTCTTGAAAGACCCCATCACTGGTGCAGTCACAGCCTGACTTCAGCATGTGAGTTTGGAGGGACACAGTTCATTCAGCCTGTAATGGATATAAAGGTAATCTATCCAAGTACGATTGGATAAACTGCTTACGATTCAGGATGAGGAACCCTTTGACTTTGCCCTGTGTTTTCAGAGTGTCATGGGCTGGGGCAGGGGATAAATGCGCTGAACTCTGGAGGCAGCCAGTCTGCACCTACTGGCTGTTTGTCTTTGGGCAAGTCCAGCACTTTCTGCCTACACCCTTGTCTGTTTTCTTATAGGTAAGATGGAAATGAAGGTGCCTCCTTCAAAGGTTGCTGTGAGGATTAAATCGGTTAAGACAGACGAAGCTCTTGGAGGTGTACTTGATTCCTAGTAACTGTGCTGTCTAAGTGCTGGTTGTGGTTGTCGGTTACACAACCCTCCCTTTGGAGAGGGTGGTGTCTATGCAGAGCTAAAATATGTATATGAGGATGGAAATTGATGTGTTGCCCCCCCTGAACTTTGTTGTATAGAATGTCTAGAGTCGGTGGGCAGGGGCTTCTGACGTCATGGAAAAATTAAACAGTGCTTCTGTGTACTTCTCATCATTTGACCTCGTGGGTGAGCCTGTGACTTAGGCAGGATGGGAGTTTGCTCCCAGCGAGGCTGAGTGCGGTCCCCCAAGGGCGGCCCTGGACACAGTCCTTTAGAACCCTGCAGCCAAGTATGGCCTAGAAGATGCCCCAGGCCTTGAGCCTCGTTTCCGGTGTCTTCTCAGGGCAGGGAGGTTCTGGAGGGTGATCTTTTGAGCAGAATTAATAACATTCTTTGTTGTTTGTGTCATTCAGAGTAACTCTGCTGTCTATGGTCTCGACGTTTGTGTCCTCCCGCCAAGACTCACGTGTTGAAATCCTGACCTCCAGCATGATCATATTTGGGTGCTGGGCCTTTGGGAGGCGATTAGGTCATGAGGTTGGAGCCTTCATGGATGGGATTAGTGCCCTTATGAGGGGACCCCAGAAAGCTCCCTGCCCTTTCCGCTGGGCGAGGACACAGTGCTATGCCCTCTGTGAACTGGAAGGTGGGCCTTCACTCAGCACTGAGTCTCCTGGTGCCTTGAGCTCAGACTTCTTATCCTCCTGAACTGTGAGGAATAAATGTGGTTTATCAGTCAGCCTGTTCACGGTAATTTTCTCAGAGCAGACTAAGACAGACTCCTGCTTATTGGGTCCCTGCACTTGGAAGGCTCCGTGCGGGCACTTCACCTGTGCCATCTCAGGGGTGCCCACCCGCCTCTGGGAGGCACGACTGAGCATTGGACGGAGGAGGACACTGAGGCTCAGCGGTCCCATCGCTTGCCAGCGCCAGTGCCCAGGCAGGTCTGATCCTGAAGCCAGGCGCCCCGCCGGCAGCCCTCCCGCCACCCGGGGCCCGGGTGGAGGTGTGGCGAGCAACCTCGGCAACAGAGCGGCCGAGTTCTTCTAAGTAACAGGCTGTTGATGCACAGATCTGGTTTCTTTTTGAAGAGAGCGAAGGAGGACCACTTGGAGATCGTTTCAAAATCACATAGTTCAGGTGTTTGTATCACCAGGGAAGAGAGGCCTCATGTCTCAGAAGAGCCCTCAGTAGCAAGACAAGCTCTAAACTGGGTCAGAAATGGGAGTAACAAGGCAAGAGGTAGGTCTCACCTCTTAATAACCATTAGGAATAAGCAGCTCACAGGGGCAGTGTGTGACTATATTATGGAAATTTTGCTTATATGAGAAAACAAAAAGTAATAAAACAGAGTCCAAGGAAGGTTAGATATTAATAATTAATGGTGAGTTCAAGGAGGTTTAGATAAGTAATGGTGGGTTAATATCAGAACTTTAACTAGAAATATCAAACCCGAGAGGTGAAAGTGTCCCGGGAATATTAATGTATAATGAGACAGAGGTGAGAGTAGCCAAGAGCTCACCCCTGAGCAGAGTCCGAAGTCAGGGAGGAAAGAGGGGCCTGCTTCCTGGGACTGGGTACTTGAGACAGGTCATGGCTGATGGAGTCTGAGGGCCTGTGCTTGCGATGAAATGCCCCCTACCCCCCGACCCCCAGCCCTGGAGGAGACGGGGGAGGGTGCAGCCTGGGCTGTGGGCGATGTTCTGGACAGCAGAGATTTCCCCACATACACATCAGTCTTCCTCAATCACATGTCCTGCTTCTTCAGAAAATAACTCAGTTGTACTCTGAGGACTCTGTGTCCCAGGAACACACGTACACATAAATAGAAAATTTGGACAAGAGTCTAGCAAAACAGAGATCCATTATGTGAAGAAATGAAATGCCTGTAACAAACCAAACCAAATGGGCAGGCAAGCCAAAGGGATCTGGCGGGGTCAGAGGACGCTGGGAGGTGAAGTGGCTGTGGGTCCTTACCTGGGAGGGTCATGCGGGGAACAGTGGAGACGGGCCTCGCAGGTGCTTGCTGCCCTGGGGACTCCATCTTCTGGGGGACCTGGCTGACCAGGGGGTTTCATGCAGCCGGGAAGTGTGATGCCACACAGCCGTCCTGTCGAGGCTGGGACTTGACTCGGGGCAGTCTGAGCTGCCTCTGGAAATGCGCTTGCGTGGAGCTCCCCTGGGCAGAAGCTAACAGAGAAAGGCTTCTCAGCCATCTTTGTTCAAATTGGAGTGGAGAGGAATGGGCAAGTCACTTGGGCAAAGAAGACAAGGCCTAAAATTCACAGGGTACGAACGTTTTACAAGAAGCAAGTAGAATCACGGTGGATAAAAGGGCTTTGCTCAAATGCTGATGTTTGATAGGCCTTTCAAAAAATAAATAGGTTTTATTGATTTGGGTGTGAAAAAATATACCCATTTAATAATTAAAGTTCAGTGAATTTTTAAAAAATGTTCAATGAGTTGTGCCAAATGTACGCACCCCCAGAATTGCCACCACAGTCAGACACGGGACCATTTCCTTCAACCCAGGAGGTGCCCCCGTGCTCCTCTGTCAGGTTTCTCCCCAAGCCCTGCCCTCAGCAGTCCCCACTCCGCTTCCCAGCACTTTGGTGCGCCATTTCCAGAGCGTCTGTGGACTCTTACGGCATGTCACCTTTTGGGTCTGGCCGCTTTCACTCAGCACATGCGTTTGGGATTTAGTTGTATTATTCTATTTATATCCCTCAGTTTCTTTATGGATACTCAAGTTGATGGGCACTCAGGCTGTTTCTAGCTATTGCCTATTATGAATAGAGCTGCCATAAACACTCATGTGCCGGTCTTTATGTAGATGTATGAAACCGTTTATGGTGGGAGTATTCCCAAGAGTGAGACTGCTCGGTTATATGGTGACTATATGTTTAACTTTGAAGATTCTTCCCAAAGTTACTGCACCATTTTGCACTCCCAGAAGAAGCAAGGGACAAGAGTTCCAGTTACCCTACGTCTTTGCCACCTCGACTTGATATTAGCAGTAATTTCAATTTTGCTTATTCTGGTGGGTGTATGATAGTATGTCATTGTGGTTTTTATTTTCATTTCCCTAGTGACTAATGGTGTTGAGCATCTTTTTGGGTGCTTACTTGAGATTCATGTATCATTGGTATAGTATCTGTTTGAATCTTTTGCCCATTTTTAATTGGCTTCTTTTGCTTTCTTCTTGAGTTCTAAGAGTTGTTTCTATATTCTGGACACAAGTCATTCATCCGATATATAATTTTTGTTTTCCAGACAATTTCTCCCACTCTGTTTGCCTTTTCATGTAATCCTGGATGCATTTTGAGGGCTGACTCTTCTGATTTTGATGAAGTCTAGCTTATCTAAGTTACTGGTTCTTCTTGTTTCCTAATAAAAGATTTTCTTCTAGAATTTTAGCTCTTGCAGTTGGATACATTTTGAGTTTAAGTATATTCTGAAGGAATATACCAGTCCATTCTGAAGGAGATCAACCCTGGGATTTCTTTGAAAGGAATGATGCTAAAGCTGAAGCTCCAGTACTTTGGCCACCTCACGCGAAGAGTTGACTCATTGGAAAAGACTCTGATGCTGGGAGGGATTGGGGGCAGGAGGAGAAGGGGACGACCGAGGATGAGATGGCTGGATGGTATCACAGACTCGATGGACTTGAATCTGAGTGGACTCCGGGAGATGGTGATGGACAGGGAGGCCTGGCGTGCTGCGATTCATGGGGTTGCAAAGAGTTGGACACAACTGAGCGACTGAACTGAACTGAACGGTGTGAGATAAGAGTTGTAGTTAGTTCATTCTTTTTGCATATGGATAGTGCATTGTTCAGCATCGTTTGTTGCAAAGACAGTCCATTCTTGAATTGCCTTGCCACTTATATCAGGAACATCTAGCCATACAAATGTGCTCTGCTTCTGGACTCTGTTCTGTTCCACTGATTGTTTTTACCAGTTATTTTTATTGAGGTATAAATCATATACCATAAAATTCACCATATTAAAGTGTATAGTTCATTGGTTTTTAGTATATTCACAAGATTATGCAACCACCACCACTGTCTAATTTTACAGCATTTTCATCACCCCCAAAAGACTGTTCCAGTGATTTTTCCCCCAGGTTCTCTGATATAATTGACATATAACGTTGTTTATATTTAAGATACAATGTGTTCGATTACACTTAATATACTGTAGTATAACTACCATCGTAGTACCTCATACCATTCATACTGTTGCAAATGGCAGGATTAAAATTTTAAATTCTTTCTTTTGATTCTTTCTTTGACTAATTGATTGTTCAGGAGTGTATTATTTAATCTCTAAATATTTATAAATTTTTCAGGTTTTGTCTTGTTGTTCTCTAGTTTCGAACGATTGTGGTCAGAAGAGATACTTGCTATGATTTCAGTATTCTTAAATTTGCGAAGATTTGTTTTGTGACATAAAATAAGATGGATCCTAAAGAAAGTTCCATGTGTGTTTGAGAAGAATGTTTATTCTGCCACCTTTGGATGGAATATTCTGTATATGTTTGTTAGCCTCACCTTGTGGTTCAAGTCCAATGTTTCCTTGTTGATTTTTTGTCTTCAGGATCTACCCACTGATGGAAGTGGGGTCTTGACGTTCCCTGCTGTTAATTGTGCTGTTGTCTTAATTCACACTTCAGGTCTGTTCCTATTTGCTTAACTTGAACAGTGCTCCCAGGTTGGAGGCATATATATATATTTATGGTTGGTATATCTTCTTGATGAATTGATCTCCCTCTTTGTCTCTTATCACTGTTGGCTTCTGTTTTGTCTGTTTTTAAATATCACTACTCCTGGTCTCTTGGTTTCCTCTTGCTTGGAGTATTTTTTCCCATCCCTTCACTTGGAGATTATGTGTGTCCTTAAAGCTAAAATGAATCTCCTGTAGGCAACATATAGTTGAGTCTTGCTTTTGTTAAATCCCATCCAGGCACTCCATGTCTTTTGGTTGGAAAATTCAGTTTACATGTTAAGGTAATTATCAGTAGGTAACACTCCAGTACCCTTGCCTGGGTAACCCCATGGATGGAGGAGCCTGGTAGGCTGCAGTCCATGGGGTTGATAAGAGTTGGACACGACTGAGTGACTTCACTTTCACTTTTCCCTTTCATGCATTGGAGAAGGCAGTGGCAACCCACTCCAGTGTTCTTGCCTGGAGAATCCCAGGGACGGGGGAGCCTGGTGGGCTGCCGTCTACTGGCCCGCAGAGTCGGACACGACTGGCGCGACTCAGCAGCAGCAGCAGCAGCAGCAGCAGACACTTCCTAACGCCATCTTACTGCTCTCTGACTGTTTCGTAGTTCCCTTGTTTCTTCCTGTCTTGTTGCCTTTCTCTGGTGGTGTGCTCCAGTTCCATTCTCTTCATATTTGGGAATCTGCTGTAGGTTTTTGCTTGTGGTTGCCAGGGGACTCATATAAAACATCTTATAGAGATGTCTATTAGTATTCTGTCCTCTAACCTTTGTACCGCAATTAAGTGGTTAACACACCCTATTACAGGATTAGAGTATTCTGAATTTGGCTGTGTGTTTACTTTTACCAGTGTGCTGTATGTTTTCATATATTTTCATGATACTGATTAGAGTGTGTTCCTTAAGCATTTTTTTATTTGTTGTTTTAATATAAATTTATTTATTTTAATTGAAGGTTAATTACTTTACAATATTGTATTGTTTTTGCCATATATCAACATGAATCCGCCACAGGTATACACGTGTTCCCCATCCTGAACCCCTCTCCCTCCTCCCTCCCCATACCACCCCTCTGGGTCATCCCAGCGCACCAGCCCCAAGCATCCTGCACTCTGCATTGAACCTGGACTGGCGATTCGTTTCATATGTGATATTATACATATTTCGATGCCGTTCTCCCAAATCATCCCACCCTCTCCCTCTCCCACAGAGTCCAAAAGACTGTTCTATACATCTGTGTCTCTTTTGCTGTCTCGCATACAAGGTTATTATTACCATCTTTCTAAATTCCATATATATATGCATTAGCGTACTGTATTGGTGTTTTTCTTTCTGGCTTACTTCACTCTGTATAATAGGTTCCAGTTTCATCCACCTGATTAGAACTGATTCAAATGTATTCTTTTTAATGGCTGAGTAATACTCCATTTTGTATATGTACCACAGCTTTCTTATCCATTTGTCTGCTGACAGACATCTAGGTTGCTTCCATGTCCTGGCTATTATAAACAGTGCTGCAGTGAACATTGGGGTACATGTGTCTCTTTCAATTCTGGTTTCCTCGGTGTGTATGCCCAGCAGTGGGATTGCTGGGTCATAAGGCAGTTCTATTTCCAATTTTTTAAGGAATCTCCACACTGTTCTCCGTAGTGGCTGTACTAGTTTGCATTCCCACCAACAGTGTAAGAGGGTTCCCTTTTCTCCACACCCTCTCCAGCATTTATTGCTTGCCGATTTTTGGATCGCAGCCATTCTGACTGGTGTGAAGTGGTACCTCATTGTGGTTTTGATTTGCATTTCTCTGATAATGAGTGATGTTGAGCATCTTTTCATGTGTTTGTTAGCCATCCGTATGTCTTCTTTGGAGAAATGTCTGTTTAGTTCTTTGGCCCATTTTTTGATTGGGTCGTTTATTTTTCTGGAATTGAGCTGCAGGAGTTGCTTGTATATTTTTGAGATTAGTTGTTTGTCAGTTGCTTCATTTGCTATTATTCTCTCCCATTCTGAAGGCTGTCTTTTCACCTTGCTTATAGTTTCCTTTGTTGTGCAGAAGATTTTAAGTTTAATTAGGTCCCATTTGTTTATTTTTGCTTTTATTTCCAATATTCTGGGAGGTGGGTCATAGAGGATCCTGCTGTGATTTATGTTGGAGAGTGTTTTGCCTATGTTCTCCTCTAGGAGTTTTATAGTTTCTGGTCTTATGTTTAGATCTTTAATCCATTTTGAGTTTATTTTTGTGTATGGTGTTAGAAAGTGTTCTAGTTTCATTCTTTTACAAGTGGTTGACCAGTTTTCCTAGCACCACTTGTTAAAGAGATTATCTTTAATCCATTGTATATTCTTGCCTCCTTTGTCAAAGATAAGGTGTCCATAGGTGCGTGGATTTATCTCTGGGCTTTCTATTTTGTTCCATTCATTGATCTATATTTCTGTCTTTGTGCCGGTACCATACTGTCTTGATGACTGTGGCTTTGTAGTAGAGCCTGAAGTCAGGCAGGTTGATTCCTCCAGTTCCATTCTTCTTTCTCAAAATTGCTTTGGCTATTCAAGGTTTTTTGTATTTCCATACAAATTGTGAAATTATTTGTTCTAGCTCTGTGAAAAATAGCATTGGTAGCTTGATAGGGATTGCATTGAATCTATAGATTGCTTTGGGTAGTATACTCATTTTCACTATATTGATTCTTCCAATCCATGAACATGGTATATTTCTCCATCTATTAGTGTCCTCTTTGAGTTCTTTCAAAATATGCATAGAAACGAATGAAAATGAAAACGCAACAACCCAAAACCTGTGGGACACTGTAAAAGCAGTGCTAAGGGGAAGGTTCATAGCAATACAGGCATACCTCAAGAAACAAGGAAAAAGTCAAATAAATAACCTAACTCTACACCTAAAGCAACTAGAAAGGGAAGAAATGAAGAACCCTAGGGTTAGTAGAAGGAAAGAAATCTTAAAAATTAGGGCAGAAATAAATGCAAAAGAAACCAAAGAGACCATAGCAAAAATCAACAAAGCCAAAAGCTGGTTCTTTGAAAGGATAAATAAAATTGACAAACCATTAGCCAGACTCATCAAGAAACAAAGGGAGAAAAATCAAATCAATAAAATTAGAAATAAAAATGGAGAGATCACAACAGATAACACAGAAATACAAAGGATCATAAGAGACCACTGTCAGCAATTATATGCCAATAAAATGGACAACGTGGAAGAAATGGACAAATTCTTAGAAAAGTACAACTTTCCAAAACTGAACCAGGAAGAAATAGAAAATCTTATCAGACCCATCACAAGCACGGAAATTGAAACTGTAATCAGAAATCTTCCAGCAAACAAAAGCCCAGGTCCAGACAGCTTCACAGCTGAATTCTACCAAAAATTTAGAGAAATCCTACTCAAACTCTTCCAGAAAATTGTAGAGGAAGGTAAACTTCCAAACTCATTCTATGAGGCCACCATCACCCTAATACCAAAACCTGACAAAGATGCCACAGAAAAAGAAAACTACAGGCCAGTATCACTGATGAACATAGATGCAAAAATCCTTAACAAAATTCTAGCAATCAGAATCCAACAACATATTAAAAAGATCATACACCATGACCAAGTGGGCTTTATCCCAGGGATGCAAGGATTCTTCAATATCCGCAAATCAATCAATGTAATTCACCACATTAACAAATTGAAAAATAAAAGCCATATGATTATCTCAATAGATGCAGAGAAAGCCTTTGACAAAATTCAACATCCATTTATGATAAAAACTCTCCGGTAAGCAGGAATAGAAGGAACATACCTCAACATAATAAAAGCTATATATGACAAACCCACAGCAAACATCCTAAATGGTGAAAAATTGAAAGCATTTCCCCTAAAGTCAGGAACAAGACAAGGGTGCCCACTTTCACCACTACTATTCAACATAGTTTTGGCCACAGCAATCAGAGCAGAAGAAGAAATAAAAGGAATCCAAATTGGAAAAGAAGTAAAACTCTCACGGTTTGCAGATGACATGATCCTCTACGTAGAAAACCCTAAAGACTCCACCAGAAAATTACTAGAGCTAATCAATGAATATAGTAAAGTTGCAGGATATAAAATCATCACACAGAAATCCCTTTCATTCCTGTACACTAATAATGAGAAAATAGAAAGAGAAATTAAGGAAACAATTCCATTCACCATTGCAACAAAAAGAATAAAATACTTAGGAACATATTAAATACTACTAATAATATATTATTAGTATAATAGAGTAATAATACTAAAGAAACTAAAGACCTATATATAGAAAACTATAAAATACTGGTAAGCATTTCTCATAAGGCATTTCTAAGGAAATAGATGGGGAAACAGTGGAAACAGTGTCAGACTTCATTTTGGGGGGCTCCAAAATCACTGCAGATAGTGATTGCAGCCATGAAATTAAAAGATGCTTATTCCTTGGAAGAAAAGTTATGACCAACCTAGATAGTATATTCAAAAGCAGAGACATTACTTTGCTGACTAAGGTCGGTCTAGTCAAGGCTATGGTTTTTCCTGTGGTCATGTATGGATGTGCGAGTTGGACTGTGAAGAAGGCTGAGTGCCAATGAATTGATGCTTTTGAATTGTGGTGTTGGAGAAGACTCTTGAGAGTTCCTTGGGCTGCAAGGAGATCCAACCAGTCCATTCAGAAGGAGATCAGCCCTGGGTGTTCTTTGGAGGGGAACAATGCTAAAGCTGAAACTCTAGTACTTTGGCCACCTCATGCGAAGAGTTGACTCATTGGAAAAAACTTTGATGCTGGGAGGGATTGGGGGCAGGAGGAGAAGGGGACGACAGAGGATGAGATGGCTGGATGGCATCACTGACTCGATGGACGTTGGTCTAAGTGAACTCCGGGAGCTGGTGATGGACAGGGAGGCCTGGAGTGCTGCAATTCATGGGGTCGCAAAGAGTCGGACACGACTGAGCGACTGAACTGAACTGAAGGGTAATGAATTCTCTCAGCTTTTGTTTGTCTGGATAATTCCTTTTTTTTCTTTCATTTCTGAAGGATAAGAGTATTCTTCATTGGCAGGTTTTTGTTTGTTTTTTTTTAGTTTCAGCACTTTGAATATATTACCCCATGCTCTCCTAGCTCTCTGATGAGAAATCCACTGATAGCTTAATGGGTGTCCCTTTATGGATTACAGTCGTTTCTCGCTGCTTTTAGGATTTTCTCTTTGTCTTTGACTTTTGAACAGTTTTATCATAGTGTATCTTAGAGATCATTTGGGTTTGAAATAATGGGGTGACCTATATCTTCATGAACATGAATGTCCAGATTTTTCCCTGGTTTGGTAGGTTCTCTGCCATTTTTCCTTTAAATAAGTTTTTTACCCTCTTCTCCCTTTCTTCTCTTTCTGGAACTCCACTAATTCACATATCAGTTCTTTTGCTGGGTCCCATAATCCACCTAGGCTCTCTTCACTCTCTCACGCTTTCCTCGTTATTCTTCTGTGTCTGGGTCATTTCAGAGTCCTTTCCTCTAGCTCACAGATCCTTCCTCTGTGTGGTCTGTGGTGCTGATGGTGCTCTCTGTGCACTTTTCATTTCCTTCTCTGAGTCCTTCAGCTCCAGAACTTCTTTCTGGTTCTTTTTTAATAATTTCTCTCTCTTTGCTGATTTTCTCATTTTGTTCATATATTGTTTTTGTGATTTCTTTGACTTGCCTTTCTGGGTTTTCTTGTAGCTCAGGTTTCCTTAGGACAGTTATTTGTGACTCTCTGTTGAGTACATTGTAGAGCTCCATGTATTTGGATTTGGATACTGGGAAATTATTGCTGTCCTTTGGTGGTGTCACATTTCCTTGATTGTTCACGTTTCTTGGACTTCCGTGTTGCTCTCACATTTGGGGTAGCAGTCACCTCCTCCCCTCTTTGCTGACTGCCTCGATAGATTCCAAAGCTCTCTCACAGCTCATGTCCCCGAGCCCTTCACCACATCTCACCCTCAGGAGCACGTAAAGGGAGCCGTTCTGAGAGTCGAGGAGGTGTGGGCAAGGCAGGCAGTGTGCTGGGGTGCCCACAGGCCAGGTGGGGGCTTCTTGGGTGAGGCTTCCGCAGCAGCTTATAGACGGGCTCCCTGACGGAGTCCACAGTGCAGACAGAAATTAAGGACCTCCAAGAATCTAACCTGCTCTTGTTCCCGTCTGTCTCTGCCTCCAGTCCTGGAGGGCCTGATTTGATACCCTGGGTGCTGCAGGAGAGAAGTGTCTCTCTGACAGTCTCGCAGCTGGGGAAGCTGGGCGCTCTCCCTCTCCCCCGGGGAGAAGGCCTTGTTTCCCCCCGGGTACTCCAACCTGGGGGTGGTGGTGATGCTGGCATGGTCAGCCTGCCCCTCCTGGAGTCCAAGCAGGCTGTCCACACAGGACCAGTGTGTCCAGGCACGTGGTTTCTCCTCTGGGGGGCGATGGAACCTCTTTGGAAAGCTGGATTCACCAGGCGCTCTCGTCTGTAGGTGACTACCGGGGTCTGTCTTCTCAGGTGCTCCCGGCTGGCAGCTGAGAGGGGTGGAGCCTCTCATGGGTCCCTGCTGGTTCCACAGCCCCCATTACCCGATGTGCAGGTGGGCCGGACTCCTCCTGAGTCCCTGGGCGAATGGTGCTGGACCCCCCAGCGCCCCAGGGGCACTTCCATTGGTGGAAGGAGGCTGATTTTTGTTGTCGGAGAACAAAATTGAGGGACATCTGTGACTCAGTTCTCCATTGATCTTGATGTGTGCCCTCTAATTCTGCAGTCGTCTGTGCATGGCTCTGGAGTAAATACCGAAGTACAAGCTTTGTTTGGCTTCTTCCATATTGTTTTTGCTATTCTATTCTCTAATTTGAACTTTTATTTATATTTTAGAATCAGCTCATCAATTTCTTCAAAAAAAACCCACCAGAACCTATTGTGATTTTCATTAAGATTATGTTGAATCTATAATTCAGTTTGGGGAGGACTATCATTTTTATAGTATTGAGTTCTGATCTGTGAGAACATAGTCTATCTCTTTGCTTGTATATTTAATTTCTCTCAATACTGTATAAAATTTTAATTTACAGGTCATACTTTGTTAATGTCCATATGTAGTTCAGATTTTTGGTGCTATTGTAAAGGATACTAGATTTCCAAATTTCAAGTTCCCTTTTTTAGTATATTTTATAAATACTAGTTCTCTGCTAGTATACAAAAATAAGTTAATTTTTGTGTATTGCCATTGTATGCTAAGACTCTGTTAAATTCACTTATTGGTTCCAGTAGGGATTTTTAATACAGTCATGTCAGCTGTGAACAAAGATAGCTTTATCTTTTCCTCCAGTGTATGCCTTTTCTTCATTACCCTGCATGTGTGTTAAGTCACTTCAGCTGTGTCCGACTCTTTGCAACCCAATGGACTGAAGCCCGCCAGGTTCCCCTGCCCATGGAATCCTCCAGGCAAGAATACTGGAGTGGGTTGCCAGGCCCTCCTCCAGGGGGTCTTCCCGACCCAGGGGTCGAGCCCAGGTCTCCTCCTCCTCCTGCAGTGGCGGGCGGGCACCTCCTGGGAAGCCCTTCTTGCTCTGGCTAGGCTCCGTATCCTGTGTTGAACAGAAGTGGAAAGAGTGGAGTCACTGCCTTGTTTCCAGTCTGAAAAAGTGAAAGTTGCTCAGTCGTGTCCAACTGTTTGTGGCCCCATGGACTACACAGTCCACGGACTACTCCAGGCCAGAATTCTGGAGTGGGGAGCCTTTCCCTTCTCCAGGGGATCTTGCCAACCCAGGGATCGAGCCAAGTTCTCTCACATTGCAGGCAGATTCTTTACCACAGAGAAGCATTTGACTCTTCATTAAAAGGGGTGTTAGCTGTAGGGATGCTATTTATCAAATTGAGAAAGTTCTCTCTTATTCTTTGTTTGCTGATAATTTTTATCATGAATTGTTGAATTTTGTCAAAGAATTTTTCCTCCATGTGTTGAGATCATTGTGAGGTTTTTCTGTTTAAATCTGTTGATACGGTGATTCATTGATTGGTTTTCAAATATTAAGCTTAATTTACATTCCTCAGATGAGACAGTCCTTGGTAATGATGTATCATCCTTTTTACATATTGCTGGCTTTGATTTGCTCATTTTATTCAGGACTTCTTTTTGTTTATGTTCATAAAAGATATTGGCCAGTAGTCTCCTTTGCCATGAACGTCTTTATTTGGTTTTGTTGTCAGGGTAATGTTGACCTCATAAAAGAAGTTGTGAAAGGTTCCTTTCTCTATTTTCTGGAAAAGTTTATTTAATATTCATATTTTTATACTTAAATGTTTGGTAGACTTTACCGATGAACCCACATACCTCTCCAAGTAAAAGTTCATAGATATAGTTATTCAGCTTATTTTTTCCTTTAGTGACATTTGATTGTGTCTTTAAAGGAATTTTTCTACTTTAAGTTTAAAATTTACTGGTATAAAGTTGTTCACTATATACACTTATTAACCTTTAATGTTTGTAATATATAGATAGATAGATGTCCCATCTCTGATTTCTTATATTGATAATTCAAATTTTCTTTCTTTTTTGGCTAGAGAACATAGAAGTAGAGACACTAGTACAATGATTCTCACATATCTATTACCCAGAGTCAATAATGATCAACATTTTGCCACAGTTCATTAATCCTTTTTTTTAAATTGAAGTATTTTAAAGTTCTACACACTATATTTTACAACTTCTAGATAGTTCAGTGTGCATCTCTTAAAAAATAAGCATTTTAAAAAATAGACCCATATGTCACTAGCTATTCCTAAAACTATTAACTGTGATTCCTTGGTGTCATCTTTTACGTAGATATATGCCTATATACGGGATTTTCCTGATTGTCTCAGAAATGCCATTTTATAGTTGATATGTTCAAATCAGAATCCAAACAAGGTCTGCACCTTACCCAGGGCTGTTATGTGCCTTAGATCTCTTAATCCAGCATGAATCATTTTAATAAAATTTCCTCCCATAGAATGTTCTACATCCTGGGTTTGACTGTTTCCAGTTGGCTTCAGTTGACTTCATTCTTCCATGATAAGAGCTTCTTCAGTCTGAGTCACTGTGAAATGTCTTGGGGCCTCTGTCCTCCCGGGGACCCTTCCTCAGCTCTCATGCCATGGGGTGTGGAGTGGGGCACCTCCCACTTTACAGCCAGGGGAACATCTGCTACTCCGTCCAGCTCAGACCAGGCCACCGCTCTGCCACCTGGGTCTCCCCCACGTCTGCGTGCTCAGTCGCTCAGTCATGTCCAACTCTGTGTGACATCATGGATTATATAGCCTGCCAGGCTCCTCTGTCCATGGGATTCTCCAGGCAAGAATACTGGAGTGGGCTGCCGTGCCCTCCTCGAGGGGAATCTTCCTGACTCTTGCACCTCCCGCATTGGCTGGCAGAGTCTTTACCACACTGTACCACCTGGGAAGCCCCTCTGACTTCTGTCCTCCACTTAATTACCTGTCTGTCTTGTTCAAGGAGGTTTTCCATGTGTTTTGAGCCTTGTCCAGCAAATCTGTCTTCTACTCTGATACTGTATGTTGTCTTTAAATGTTACGTTTTATGAAAGCATAACACACAGAGAAGTGCGGAGATCGCAAGCTTGATGGAGTCCATAATAGGAACGCGCCCTAGATCAGGTGTCCCTCTGTCCTGACGTCCAGCAGAGAGGTTGGCCAGGCTGTGATTTACCGCCACGTAACTCTAAGCACAGGTGTTCCCTGGTGGTCCAGTGGCTAGGATTTGCTACTTTCACTCGTGTGGGCCATGGGTTCAATCCCTGGTCGGGAAATTACTGCAGCCAAAAAAATTAATTGAAAAACTAAATATAATCACATAGTTGTTGTTTTAGTTTCCAAGTCATTTCTCCTGCAACCCCATGGACTGTAGCCCACCAGGCTCCTCTGTCCATGGAATTCTCCAGGCGAGAATTATGGAGTGGGTTGGCGTTCCCTTCTCCAGGGGATCTTCCCGACCCGGGGATGGAACCCGAGTCTCCTTCATCGGCCGGCGGAGTCTTTACCCTGGGCCACCAGGGAAGCCCGTATTCACACTGTGTGCGCAGTTTCTGTCTGACTCTCACTCAGCATTGCTTTAAGGTTTACACGTGTTGCTACACAGAACAGGCTTGTCCATTTTCATCACTGTAGAGTGTTCCTCAGCTTGCCTACCACTGTTCATTAGCCCATTTTACTGTTGAGGGACATTTCAGTAGAATCTGGTTGGGACTATTCTAAATGACGCTGGTCAGAATATTCTCATCCGAGTCTTTCTGGTGAACCTGCACCCAAATTTTTGTGTCACGTATGCCTGGAGTGGAGTTGCTGGGCTGTTGCGTCTGCAGAGGCTTAGCTTTTATAGATGCTGCCAAATGGTCTTCCACTGTGGTTGCACTAGATAATTTCTTAAAACACGGAACTTACCCTGTCTCCTCCCAGCCTTACCTCATACCCTTCAGTACCCCATCACACAGAGGCGAAATCCGCCTTTCTAGGCGCCTTCTCCAGGGCTCCCAGCCCCTGGGGTGCCCGGCCGTTCCCTCTGCTCAGACCACCCTCTCCCCTGACCACCCTCAACCTGTGCCTGCCTGTTGCCCCTTGAAGACTCCGCTCTTCAGGTAGCTCTCCCTCAGGACGCGTGGTGTCCCCATCTTTTCATCTCTGGGTAGGGACTCCTGAGAGACCAGGGAGACCTCCAGTAATCTTCCCCTCAGATACCAGGAGGAGAGGAAGACACAGCTCATCTCCCTGACCACGGGCTGCTCTCACAACAGGGCGGGGAGAGGAGAGAGACCTGATTTTCTTGTCCTTGGCTGACATTGCTTTGTTCATTTTTATAGAAGAAAGTTCTTTTGGGAGAGGAAGGAGACAAAGTTCCTATAAATCAAAAGAAAAAATTGTTAGCCACCTCACTGAAATGATCGGGCTGTTCAATTAGGAAAATGGCTGTATACGCCCAGTGGAACTTCCCTGAGTCTTTCTCTTTATTACGATTGAAAGAACCCTGTAAACTTAATTTTAAAAGAGAAAAAGGCCCATGATGAAAAGCAGTTGTGTTATTTTTTAAACAAGTCTGAAAAAGTGGCTAACCTGAGTGTGGCAGCGTTTCTTCTCTGCTGACCACAGGGCATTTTTACATTTTAACTGGATTTTGGTCTCCCAGGAGTGGCCTGCCTGTTGTTTTTTTAAAGTGCTTTTGAAAAGCCAAGCGTACATCAGATCGTGCATTTTAGTGATATTTAGGGTCCTGACATCTGCCCCCAAACGCCAGAGGCCAAGGTGTGTGAAGGCTGCCGTCAGCCTCCCGTGGGTGCCGGCGGTCACGTAGCTTTCCCAGTGGGTTTGCCTTTGCTTGTTTGGCTGGGGACAGAGTGTCTAAGAGGCTTGGATTCACTTGGCTCAGTGCATCCAGCCCCTTCAAAGCCCGCTCACTCCAACAAAATATATTTTTCTGGGAATTTTGGACTCAAGGTACTCTGACTGCCACTGGCAGCAGTGATCAGATGCGTGTTCAGACTCACAGGAATATGAATAAACGGATCCACTTTATGTGAAGTGTTTAAACGCACGTTCAGTAATGTGCCCTTAATTTCCTCCCCTAGTCCCTTCTTGCTTGTAATTCAGAGTTTTAATTGAATTTTACTTGGGCTGGAGAAGCTGAAAGGATCGGCATGCTTTGCTCGGTCACGTCCGACTCCGTGCGACCCCATGGACTGTATGTAGCCCACCAGGCTCCTCTGCCCATGGGATTTCTCAGGCAAGAATACTGGAGTGGGTTGCCATTTCCTTCTCTTTGAATGCTCTGGGGACACTTAACTAATCAAAAAACCCATCAGGCTTAATTTTGAGTTGTATTTTCATTTTTTAAAGGCTTCTTTAAAAAAACAAAACAAAACCTTTAAAGCTGGAATTGTGTGTGTGCACGTGTGTGCTGGGGGTGATTCTCCTTCCATGTCCTGAGGGAGGCGTGAGCTTTTCTAGGTTTGCATTCCTCTTGCCTTCCTGACCGCCTCCAGGTAGCCAACATCCTTCTAGAGAACTTAAACTGGTTTTTAGTCATATTCTTAGCAAAAAGTAATTCTGAAGGTGCTTCTATTACTGCCACCGGAAGCAGTGAGTCTGGATTCCAGAACCCTGGAAATGGAGTCCAGTTGTTCCTGACTTGCGTGGCCAGCAGTGCCCACCCACGGTGGGGTCCTGGGCTGGTGCCTCCTGCACGGGGCTCAGGGCTCCTTTGTAGTGGAGGTGCTGTTCTGGGGCCCCGGGTTGGCGGTCGTCTTCCAGAGTCTTCTCCCGGAATTCATTCTGCCCCACAATGTTGGCCCCTGGCTGCCTGCCTGTGGGTCCTGGGGCTCCAGGTAGCTGAGCTCGTGTCTCCCACGTCTCCCACCACCTGCTGTGGCCCGGCCCCCTTGGCCTGGGTGATGCAGGCCCCTCCGAGGTTGGCAGTGGCTTGGCTTTGACCTTTGACCCTCACTCCTCCAAAGCTGTGAAATACTGCATTAAATATAGGGGACCTGGGCCTAGCTGGGGCCTCAGCTGCATGTTACTGTTTTATTTATTTGTTCACTTTAGGGGAGGCTTGACTTCTAAAATGGTTATCTAGAAGTTGTTTGAATGGGTCTATTTCTTTTCTTTCTGGGACATTTTGTTAGCACACTACCTAGAAGGGAATGACTTTGTGTGATATTTCCTAATTGTTCTTTTGTGCTGCCTCCAACTTAAATTTATGTTGCATTTCCAGACTCCCATTTCTCACGTAAGAAAGCAGACAGTCAGAAACCACTTTAAGTTAAGCATTTAAGCCTTAAAATGTTTCTGAAAGACAAAACCTTTTAAATAGTCCAGTAATGGGTAGTGGACGCCATTGCTTTCTGCCCGAGTTGTGTCCAAGATGAAAAAAAAAAGATGTTTGGGGGCATAGAGTCCGGTGGGAGTTACCTGCCTTCACAGAGACCTGCTGGCCCTGCAGGCGGTGGGTGGGGAGAGGGATGAAGGGTCGGGGGGCACAAATGCAGATTCCTGACTCCTTCCCCATTGATGGGGGGCTTGCTGCTGGCGGAACAAACATGTTTTGAGCAACTGCCAGCAAGCAAGTTAGAAGCTGCTCTCTAGCAGGCCTGCAGAACAGCATCCTGAGAGGCAAGTCATCTGCCGCATCTCCCGGTGTGGCCACAGTGGGAAGGCTCTGGGCAGCCGCCAGTGGCCGGGCCCCGGGTGGCTCACGGCAGCCGGTGAGGCCCAAGTCCTCCCCCCAGGCCCCGTCCCGCAGAGCCCCCTGCGTCCTCGGCGACACCTCGGACTTCTCGCCCCTCCTTCTAGGAGCCCAGGTAACAGCCTCAGAGAAGTCTGCCTGCTTGTGTTGTATGAGGGGTTCCAGAAAACAACTGAATTTTAAGGGAAGCCACTGCAAAGCTGTTGTAGAGCTACTCGGATACTGGTGGAAATTCAAAGGGAAGTTTTTGCTATTGATTAGGGATTGTGAAGTGTGTTGAACCAGATGAAAATATAAACTGGTAATAATCACAGGCGGAGTGGCTGACAGATTGCCTTCTTTCCACAATCCCACTGAATCTTTTTTTCAATCAGCTTTCTTTGATGTATAATTTACATACAAGCAAGCTGGCACATTAAGTGCAAAGATGGATGATTTTGCCAAATGTATATGCCCATGGAGCTACTGCCCTGGTAGAGATAACACCCCCTACCCTCACCCTGCTCCCCAGACACACACACTGGTCTGAGTGTTGTCCCTGGAGGTTGGTTTCTTAGGTTCTAGATGATGGCCTTTCGTCGTGCATGGATGCTCACCGCAGGGGAGGCCGGGGCAGGGGTGGGGGTGACTGGCCCTGAGTCAGTCTGAGTCCAGGGTGCTTGCTCTCCCTGATCCACGCCTCCGTGTCTGGCTTTTGGAGGAGGCGGCGACAGAGCCCCCAGACAAGGTGTGGCTTCCATAAGTCTGCACCCCGCGCGGCATCCAAGCCTGTGGATTTGTGACAGAGAACGTGAGAGATTCCCAACAGGCTGAAGGCTGCAGGGTCTCTTTGGGAGTCTGGACCGAGACGGAAACTGCTTGCTTTACTGCAGCAAGTATTTATTAAGTGCCTGCTGCACGTGTGCTGGGTGATGTGGGAAACATGAGATGAAGAGAATGCTAGACCCCTACCCTTGAGGAGTGTTGTGGTTTCGAGAAAGTTTAGAGAGAATGGTTCCAGGCGGAACAAAGTGCAGAATGGAAACATGGGGTCCCCTGTTGAGAAGGCAGGGAAGTGCTGTTAAAGGTCTTGAATAGGAAGCCTTTTCCTTTCTTCACTCTCTCTTGACTTACCGTGTTTTTCAGTCGCTATTTTACATTTTATTGTATGTTATTTTACTATTATGTTAAATTCTCAGCCTTGAATTTATCCTTTACCTTTATATTGGACAACTTCAGTTTTAAGTTTAAATGCAAATACAGGAACATTTAATTCATATGTGGAATCACAGAAGTGACAATATTTTGTAACTCGTGCATACATACATATTTTATTCTTGTCAGAACTGGAAACTCTGCTCTGAACTCTCTCACCTGCATTGATTTCCCTTTTCAACACGTGCACGCCCTGCGGACAGCCGGCCCTCGGCCCCCAGTGCTGGAGCAGAGACTGAGGACGGGGACCGCTGTCTCTGCGGGCCACCCTGCCCTCCCTGTGCGTTCGTGTGTGTGGTCGGCCTGTTCGGGAGGGCTCGTGGAAGGAAGGGGCAGGGGGCGGGTAGGCTTTGCCTGCCGGTGTTGGCCTGAACACTGTGCCTCCTCCCTGTGTTCAGAGCGGCTTCTGCCCAGAGGGACAGGCGTCTGCTCCTGGCCAACCCGGGCGTGGATGTGAGACCCCGCCTCGGCCTCGCTCAGCCCCCTCGCGGGTCCACCAGGACTCTGTGCTCCTGGGGCGTCGAGGACGCCGTGAGCCGCCGGGGCTGCGCGGAGCTGCTCTGCGGGCCAGAAGGCGGCAGTGCCTCCCCGGGCTTCGCTCACGCAGCACCGGTTCAGAGCAGAACGATGCCAGGACAGGGGCCACTGCGCGTGCTGGTCCCCGGCAGGCTGCCTGGTGGGTGCCGTGCCTGGGAAACGCCCGCGGGTGCCGGAGGGCTGAGGGCGGAAGCGGAGCCTGGCGGGGGTGTCCGGGCCCTGCCTCCGGGCACCCCCGGCGCCGGGCGCTGGTCTTGTTCCGAGTCTGGGCACCTGGCAGAGTCTGCGCGGGGCAGGCAGGAGGGGCGAAGGCAGGTCTGCAGCCGCCGTCTGCGCCTCCCTTCGTCTGTTTCCTGCCTGTAACACAGAGTGAGGCGGGGAGGAGGCCTCACGGTGAGTGAGACTTGAGCGCGCCGGTAACGGTCTAGCATGGGCCACACAGCAAACATGCCCAGTCCTGCCAGTGGCCTGTTTCCCCTCAGAGCCGCAGGTGGGGCCCGGCTGCGGGCGGGACAGGCGTGGGAGCCCTGCTGCCCTCCCCGGGGACTCGGGCTCTGAGCCCGCAGCTCCCCGGGTGAGGGGCCACCCTGTTGCAGAGATGGCAGCGGTGGCCGTTACAGCGGCGCGGCATTGTTTCCTCAGGAAGGTCTGGCGTGGGCAGAGCAGGACGGCGGCCGGGCCGCACTGGGAGGCCCCGAGGGCCGAGGGGACGCGGAAGGCTCAGAACCTGCGGGGCGACCGCGCTGGGGACCAGCCTCCGGACCTCGGAGGCGCCGTGCCCCGCGGGCGCCCGTCGGGAAGCCGCTTTGCTGACACGTGTCCGGGGTCTCTGGCGGCAGGAAGCCCTGGGCCGTCGTGAGGGAAGCGGGCGAGGGGGCCATCAAAGCGGCCGCCGGCCCGGGAGGGGCGGCCCGAGCCGGGCCAGAGGTCGAGCGGCTTGTTTTCCCACCTGTTTCCTACAGCTCGAGGGACTTCTGAGGGGTTTCCGTGCAACTGGAGCAGACACTCGGGCGTCTCTCAGGGGAGAGGAGTGTTAGAGGGGGGAGGCACGGCCCGTGCAAGGAGACGAGCCCTCCAGAGAGCGCGTGTGACCGAGGCCCGCGGCCGCCCCAGCGTCGCGTCGCGTGGCCGAAGCAGGTCCTCCGTCACGGGCCAGGTGGGAGCCGCGTGTGACACACGAGGTCGACCGAGGAGAGCTGATGACACGGCCGCCGGGGAGGCCGCGGTGACTGGGCGTCCCCAGGCCGGTCCTGCGGCGGGCCTGCACCCAGCCGGCGGTGACTGCGACCCAAGCCAGTCGTTGCTCCTGCCTTTTCTAGCCCAGTCTAATCTAACCCTGATGGCAGGCAGTTGATGCTGTTCATAGCTTAAGGATTTATCACTTAGAGAAAACAGATCTCCGTGTCCTCATTTCTAACTCTTTAGCATTGCCTCCTGTCATAAAATATTAATCCAGCATGAATATTTTGTAGAGATGCCTCTTTTGTAGAAGTTGTTTTCATGTTAGACGCTGGTGCCCATTTACATCCTTTTGCAGAGTTTAAGGCGAGTTAAATATTAGCCCTTTTCTAGTTGGTTCACCTGGCGTGTGTGTTTCTAAATATGGTCCCAGTGTGTACAACAGTTCTAATTCGTAAACCAGATTAAACTCTTAAATGAAATCCTGCCTTTTTACACTCTTGCCACCAGGTGGCTAAGAAAAAATATTAAGCAGGAAAAAAACCAACAATTATGCGAAGGACTCATAATTACTTTCAATTTCTGCTTCAGCAATGAAATAGGAAACTCTAGATGGACTATGTTTCAGTAAGAAAACTGCTGAATAAGTGACAGAGGCATTTCAAGTAGTGCCAGACCAGATGGACATTTCCATGAGTGTTTTTGTTTTCTTAAAGATTGACAATGTTAAACTCACCAAATTTTGCTGAAGTGAAACTTTTTGAGACTCTCTCTGAGCCTGTTCCACCTCTGGGCTGACCCCTGGACGTCCACATTATTCCTGACCTGTTGGACTTGAGACAAGGGTTTGGCTTTTGGGCTTCAGGATTCCCGAGGGGAGGGTGACTAAGTCCTGATCACAGCAGGGCCTCCCGGTCCAGGCTTCATACATCAGTACAGTTGTCTGCAGAAACACTGCTTGAGTTCATTTAGAATCCGCTCTAAAACCCGAAAGTAAGATGCACCAAGTTGAATGTTAACTCCTGTGTGTCCCTTTTCATGGATTCTTTATATGAACGGTAAGATAATAGAGGGAAATCTGTGCCTGGGGGTGGTGGCACAACAGGGGAGAAACCCCTTCTGGCTTCTCTTCCTGGAATAGATCTACTAAAGACAGCACCCTGTGACAGAAACCCTACCCCCGCCCACACTGCTACAGCACCCTGGCCGTGGCCCCGTCCAGTGAAAACGCAACCCTACCAGTCGCTCACCAGGCCTCCTGTGGCCCCTCAGCTTCCGTGCCTCCACTTTGCCCTTCA
Source organism: Capra hircus (assembly GCF_001704415.2). Classification (NCBI taxonomy): domain Eukaryota; kingdom Metazoa; phylum Chordata; class Mammalia; order Artiodactyla; family Bovidae; genus Capra; species Capra hircus. Next base: position 9,115,559 of record NC_030819.1, read on the forward strand.
GTGCTCTAAGTTATTAACTTTGACAAGTAACCTCTTGGTTGTACAGGATTTTATTCGCAATTCATTTTTCTGATTCAAAGTGAACATGAGTGCCTTAATCCTCTAATGGGAATTAATTGCTTGTTTCAGTGCTTAACTCTGATCCTTTCTCAATCCCCACAGGGACGAGGCTCTTCCTGAAGGATCTGTGTGTGTTGTTCAAAACACAATCAGAAAGGTAATGATGTTTTTCTTGTGAAGGGAGCCAGAAATGCACAATATTAATTTTTTTTGTTACATAAGTGGTAGTCTTAAACTAATATTATATAGGATGTAATTCAGTAGATAAAATGTAGAGAACTATAATTTGTTCGTTCTATCAGGCTAGAGTACTTCCTAGAAAAGAAAGTTATCTTTTTATTGCCAGGTTTTCTTTTATGGAAATAAGCCAGCCTCTTCTGCAGAAGAAAGCTGCTGAACTGATTTTCTACAGAGTTGGAATCAACACACTGGCCTACCCATGATCATTTCTATGTAATGTCACCTTCCCGGGTATTTGCCTTGGCTCTGCAAAATTAAGGTCACGACTAATGCTTGATTCCCCTCTCCCGTTTATTATGTAGAATATTCTTTTGTTTCATTTGTAAGGGGCTTCCTTGATAAGAATATAAGCTAGCAGATATGTAAGATCTTGCTATAGGAAGCAGCTGGGGTGGAGAACTTAGGTGGGAATACAGTCACAGGGAAGAGGGGATTAACCTCTACTGGGTCGCGAGGCCTGGCACAGTCAGGAGAGATTAGCTCTTCGGGAGACAGAGGAGTGAATGCGGTTTTCAACAGCAGCACAGACGCTCGGGAAGTTTAGCGTGCCCAGAGGCCCGCGTGCGCTAGGTGGCGGAGGGCTAGTTGGATTCAGGCCCGCCCCTGTGCCACAGCGCCCTTCAGCGGGCCGACCTGGGAGCGCCTCTTTCACGCTAGAGATGAACAGTCTCCAGTTGCTCTGGAAAAGCCCAAACGGCTCACCTCCACCTCCTGTGTTATTTGCTGAACCAAGTCCTTACGCTTTATCCAAGACTCGGACCCTAACCCAGGGCTGTGGAAGGAGTTGCGTGGCAGGAGGAGAACGGGGTGGGAGACACATTAATGTGCCTCCGACAGAAGGCAGCGTCCCCCTCCATCATGGCACTGCCGCCCCTGCGACGCTGGCCCAGCGGGTGGTGCTCAGGAGGGGCCCAGCGTGCTCGGGCAGAAGGCAGCGCCCCCTCCGCAGCGGCACTGCCGCCCCTGCGACGCTGGCCCAGCGGGTGGTGCTCCGGAGGGGCCCAGCGTGCTCCTGACCAGTGGGTCGCAGGCGTGTTCTGAGGCAGCCCTGCTGCGGCTGGGAGGACCTGCCAGTGTAATAGTCTTTCCCATGTTCTGCTGGCCGCGACCCTCACGGCAGCCCTTGGCAATCAGCTGAGCATGGTGGACAGAGGCCAGAGCACAGGGCAACAAGGAGCTCGAAAGAGAAAAACTAAACCCAAGGCCAGCAGAGAAAGGAAACAGTGAAGGTTAGAGCAGACATGACTAGAGAAAAATCAATGAAACCAAGAGCTGGTGTTCTTAAAAGAGCAAAAAAATTGACAAACATTTAGCTAGATTAAGAAAAAAAGGAGACAATATAAATCAGAATGAAAGTGAGAACATTACAACCCATTTTACAGAAATGAAAAGGATTGTAAGAGAGTACTTATGAGCAATTGTATGGCAACAAACTGGTAACCTAAATGGATAAATTCCTAGAAACACGCACCTCACTAAAACTGCATCATGATGAAACAGAAAGTCTGAACAGACCTGTTACTAGCAAGGAGATCAACCTGGTAATCAAGAATCCCTCCACAATGAAAATACAAACCAGAGGCTTCACTGTTGAACTCTACCAAACGTGCAAAGAGAATCAGCACCAGTCCTCCTCAAACTCTTCCCAAAAATTTAAGAAGAGGGAACACTTCCAAACTCATTTAGTGAGGTTAGCACTACCCTGATAAGCAAAGCCAGAAAAAGACACTATATGAAAAACACAAACCAATATTTCTGATGAAAATTGATGCAAAAATTCGAAACAAAATACTAACAGAGAATTCAGTGACACATTAGAAGGATTATATACCATGACCAAGTGGGATTTACTCGTGGAATACAGTGATGGTTCAACATATGAAAATCAGTCAGTATACACTGTAGTCCAATATACACTACATGAATGGAATGAAGGGGAAAAAACACTTATCTCAGTCGATACAGAAAATCACGTGACAAGATTCAATACTACCTCCTGGTAAAAGTATTTAATTAGGAATAGAAAGAAATTAATCACACCATCCTAATAAAGGCTGTATATGATAAGCCCACAGCTAACATCAAACTTAATGGTGAAAAAGCTTTTCCTCTAAGATCAGGAACGAGACAGCGATGTTTGCTTTTACCACTTAATTTTAGTAGAGTGATAAAAAATAATAATAGGCATCCAAATTAGAAAGGAAGAAGTGGAATTCTCTCTGTTCACATGATCCTATATAGAAAATCTTAACTTTTCCACAAGAAAATTAAGACTAGTAAATGAATTTAGCAAAGTTGCAGGATAAAACCAGTACACAAAAATCAGCTACATTTATATACATTAACAATGAACACTCTCCCCCCAGATTTTCCACTTACGACTACATAAAAAGAACAAAATACTTGGGAATAAACGTAACCAAGGAGGTGAATGACTTGTACACTGAAAACTACAAGACATTATTAAAGGAAATGAAATAATTGGAAAGCCATCTCCTCTTCATGGATTATGACTTAAATTATTAAGATGTCAGTACTACCTAAACAGATTTAATGTTCTTGTCAAAATTTCCAAATAGTATTTTTCTTTCAGAAATAGAAAAATCCATCCTGAAATTCATACAGAATTTCAAGGAACTGCAAAAGAGCAGAGCAATCTAGAGGGAAAAACAAAGTTGGAGGTCTCATAAGTCCTGATTCCAAAACATACTCCAAAGCTACAGCAATCAAAATAGCACAATACTGACATTAAGACAAATTTAGTTGAACACGGTGAAAAGTGAAAGTCGCTCAGTCGTGTCCAACTCTTTGTGACCCCATGGACTATACAGTCCATGGAATTCTCCAGGCCAGAATACTGGAGTGGGTAGCCTATCCCTTCTTCGGTGGATCTTCCCAACCCAGGAATCGAACTGGGGTCTCCTGCATTACAGGTGGATTCTTTACCAACTGAGCTATCAGGGAAGCCCTATTGAACACAACAGAGAACCTAGAAATAAATCCTTAGATGTATGGTCAAATGATTTTTTGACAAAGGTGGAAAGACCAATGGGGAGAAAGACAGTTTTTTTCAACTATTGGAAAACTGGGTATCTATATGCAAGAGAATGAAGCTGAACCCCTACTTTATCTACACGATACACAAAGATTAACTCAAAATAGATAAGCCTTCAACATAAGAACTAAAACTATAAAACTCAGGAGAAGATACAGAACAGGAGCTTTATGACACTGGGCTTGGCAGGGGTTTTTTGGCTATGACACGAGAACTATGGGCAATAAAAGCAAAGTCGGGTGACATCAAAAGGTAAACCATGTGCAACAAAATACACGGTCAACAGAGTAAAAAGGCAGCCTGTGAAATGGGAGAAAATACTGGCATATCATATATCTAATGAAAGGGTAACATTCAGAAGATCCAGATAACTCCTACGACTCAACAATGAAAAACAATCTGATTAAAAACCAGGCAAAGGACTTGAATAAACATTTCTCCAAAGAAGATATATGGTCAACATGAAAAGATGTTTAAAATCAGTAATCATTACAGAAATGCAAATTAAAACCCACAATGAAGCGAAATGAAAAGACAGCCCACAGCATGGGAGAAAATATTTGCAAATGAGGAAATCAACAAGGGATTAATCTCCAAAATACACCAACATCAAAAAACAAAAATAGGCAGAAGACTTACACACTTCTCCAAAGATGACACACAGGTGACTGAAAAGCACGTGAAACGATGATGAGCATCACTATTTATTAGACAAATGTGAATTAAGACTATAATGAGGTATCACCTCACACCAGTCAGTATGGCCATCATCAAAAAGTTTACAAACAGTAAATGCTAGAGAGGGTACGGAGAAAAGGGACGCTTCCTCTGCTGTTGGTGAATGTAAATTGGTATCGCAACTATGGAGAACAGTAGGGAGGTGCCTTAAAAAACTAAACACAGAACTACCATATAACCTAGCAATCCCACTCCTGGGCATACATCTGGAGAAAACGAATTCAAAAAGATACTCGCACCCCAGTGTCCACTGCAGCTCTATTTACAGCAGCCAAGACATATAAGCAACCCAAATGTCCCGATAGGAACGGATGAAGAAGGTGTGTGTGTGTATAAGTCTGTGGAATATTAATTATAAAGAACGAAGCGACACCATTGGCAGCAATGTGACTGGACCTAGAGATTATCATACTACGGCAGAAAGACAAATACATGATGGCACTCGTGTGGACTCTAAACTATTATACAAATGAACTTATTTACAACACAGAAACAGACTCTCAAGTTTTGAAAATAAACCTGTGTTTACCAAAGGGGAAAGTTGAGGAGGGTGATAAATTATGGACACAGGAGTAACATAGACACTCTAGATAAAGTGGGCAACAGCAAGGACCTACTGCGCAGCACAGGGAGCTCTACTCTATTCTGTCCTGGTCTGTGTGGGTAACCAACCTGAAAGAGGAGGAGCATGAATAACTGAATCACTTTGCTATACACCTGAAACGCGGTGAATCAATTATACTCCAATAAAAAAGTTTTAAAATCCTTAAGGAGATACCACCTCACACCCTTTAGGAAGGCCACTATTTAAGAGAGAAAGAGAAAGGGAGGGAGGAGGGAGGAAATAACCAGCAGTGCCAAGCCTGCGGAGACACTGGCACTCTTGTGCACTGTAGGTGGGAGTGTAAAATGGTGCAACTGCTGTGCAAAACAACAGAGGCCCCTCCAGAAATTCAATATAGGATTGCCATACGACCCAGCAGCAGGTTTCCAGGTATATATACAAACACTGAATACAGGATTTTGTAGAGCTGTGCATACCCACGTTTATGGCAGCATTATTTGCAATAGCGACGAGGTAGAAGGAACCCAACCATCCACTGACAGATGGGACGAACAAAACGCGGCAGACGCATGAGTCTCCTGCAGCCTTAATTTAGGAAGGGAATTCTGACACATGCTACAGCATGGATGAGCCCTGAGGATGCTATGCCAAGTGAAATAGCCAGCTACAAAAAGGTGTTTCTCTTAAATGAGGTACCTCGTGTAGTCAAGACTCTTGGAAACCAAAAGTAGCGTGGGGTCACCAGGAAGGAGAACGGGAGTGACTTTACAAGAGGGGAAGTTCTGGAGAGGCGCACCAGTGGGGCTCGTACTATACCTAGTGCTACTGAACTGTGCGCTGAGAGACGGTGAAGATGGTGGACTTCACATTTTGTGTGTTGTACAGCCTTTTTAAATCTAGAAATCACTTGCTTCTCTAGTTTTCCTCTCTTGGGGAGTAGGGGGCGGGGGGAGAGGAGTCTGGAGAGGTAGGGTCCCTTATGAATGCCTGCTGCCACTGCAGAGCCTGAGTCCTTCTGAGGCTGGACCTGATGGGTCACCCAGGCATGCAGCGTGCAGCACACCTGGGCCCAGTTCCTGGTGCTGACCCGGAGCCCCGGCCTGAGCTGCCCGACAGCGTTCCCTCGCATGTTCAACAGGGAGGACCCCTCCTCTCTCAGGGTTGATGCAGCTGTGCACGCAGACATCCAGGCTCTTAGCGCAGGGCCCGCAGAGCCCCAGCACCGCCGCGAACGTGGCCAGCCCTCCTCAGCACGCTGTCCTCTGCCGTCTCCCTGACCAGACCTTCTTGCCCTCCCTCCTCCTGGGTGAAATATTCCTTTTCTCACTTTGTGGTTGAATCTGAGTCATGAAAACTGGGAGCAGCCTGTGCTGAGAACCTGCTTCGTCCTGGCACCTCCCCGCTGTCCCTCCACAGCCCAGGCTGCGGTTCCAGACTGCGCCCGCTCCAGTCCTAGCCCCCTGGCGCCTCCACCCCACGCACAGCAGCCAGACGACCTGCAGACCACCCCTGCCGCCTCTCCCGTACTCCAGGGGTGCGCTCCGCTCCCTTCTGGTTCCTTCTCTGTTTGAAGCTGCCTGTCAACATGTCTGTCTCCCCTTGGCCTTCTCACTGGGCAGGCGGTGTCTTGTGTGTCCCTGGGTTCAGCCTGGGGCCTTGGGGCATGCAGCCTGCTGCCCACCGAGCGCCGCGCGGCCTCACCCTCTCCTGCAGCCGCTGCCTCTGGTCCCCTGCTCGGGCCTGGGGGAAGCAAGGTTCCCACCACCAGCCCCTCTGGTGCCCACGGTTGCTGCATCACTGGCTCTCTCCTCGCGACCTTGATGACACACTTATGTCCCCTGTACCCTGATCAACTCTTCTCGCCAGCCTTCCCTGCAAGCAGCCCCTGCTTCCTTCCTGTCCACCCCCAGGGCCTGTAATGGAGAGCCGGGTGGTGCAGCAGAGGGAACAGGCTCCTTTATCCCTGTTTTGTCCCCAGATGCCACTGCCGTGACCCTTAAAGACAAATGATGGGAGAGGGGCTGCAATTCTGGAAAGACAGCTCAGAGACAAGTGGTAGCTGATGGCACCCAGGGGCCCAGAAACCTAAGTCCCTGCAGGGAGCCAGCCGACCAGAGCCCTGGACACGAGAGGGTGAGGACAAGGTGGGGGTGGGGGGTCAGTCTGTGCAGGGAGCAGTAACCCCCATTGCCCCTCTCCCCAGCAGGGGGAAGGGTGCGTTACTGTCCGGAGAGGCTTGGTACTGGGGGGACCAGGCCCAGCTGAGGGCGCAGTTGAGGGGGCGCCCTGAAGACCACGAGGGTGGGAAAGGCCACCAACTTGGGGATTCAGTGGTTAGCCAGGCCCCCTGCCAGCCACCGCCCACCCCCCACCCCGACAGCTTCCTATAGGGCATCTCACTTTTCAACGTGAAAGGCTAGCCAAAGATTATTGAGACGTTTGAAGGAACCCTCTCAAAGAAACAAAAGAGGAATTTTGGAGAAGGAGCAGCAATACAGGGAAAGATAAAAACTTAAAGAAATTCACAGTAATTAATATCTTCCCAAGGAGGAGAGATGGTATTATCTGAGAAAGAAACAGTATGGTAATAACATGAGGGAACAAGAAAAAGATCCTGGAGATAAATATGATGATAAAATAGTTTTAAAAATAATAGAAGTACTGGAAGGTAAAGTAGACTATAAAGAGACAATTGGGAGATTCACCCGGGTTATGCCCCAACTGGGCTCTGGAGATGCAGGAAGGAAGGGGAGGGACAAAGGGTCCCGGCATCTGCGATGATGAGTCTTCAGATGGAGATCTGTGGCACAATGAACGGAAAACACCCACAGGGAGGGTCCTCACAATCCATGGGAGAGAAGACCACCCTAGAAGCCTCCCGAGAGAAGAGCCTTGTTCTGTACAAAAGACTGTGGGTCCCAACCGCCCTGAACGGCTCAGCATGGGTTTGGGACATCAGAAGACAAAGAAGAGATGCCTTTAGAGTTCTGAAGGAAATTATTTCTAGAATTCTCATCCTCAGTTCAGTCGCTCAGTCATGTCTGACTTTGTGACCCCATGGACTGCAGCATGCCAGGCCTCCCTGTCCATCACCAACTCCCGGAGTTTATTCAAACTCATGTCCATTGAGTCAGTAATGCCATCCAACCATCTCATCCTCTGTTCTCACCCTATGTACACTATTAATTGAGGCTGGTAAAGAAGCAGCTTCAATCAAATGAGGGAGTCAACCAAGAGGGGGCCGTGGGACCCAGGGATGGGGCTCTGGGAGAAGCCTGGGGAGCCCGGGGCACTGCAGACCCAGGCTGGGGCAGGAGGGACACGGAGCCACAGCCCCAGGGGAGAACAGAGGCGACGGGTGGTCAGGGCGGAAAAGATTCTTACGGCGCTTCCAGAAATCATGAGGCCGAAAGACTGACTGTCAGAGAAACTTGAGCAAAGCACAAAAAAAGAAGAAAAAAATAGCTGAAACAACTTTTAATTCCAAGAAAAACAAAAAGTTGTCCAAGAAAGGAAATTAATCATAGTACACTCTGTGCTTTATCCGAGAGCAGTGTTTACATAGTTGTGATGCTGAACTGAATATGGACTTCACCAATATCTGTGATGCGAGCCCTGCTGGAGGAGTGGGGCTGAGTGACAGGCGCATTTTACCAGACTCACTGAGCATGCGATGTGAACTGCTGCGCCTCACTGCAGTCCCCCAAGGCGGGTGGCTGACACCACTTCCTGACAGTGCAGGATACCGAGTCCCAGAGGGGTGACCTGGTTTGCTTAAGGTCACACAGCTGGTTAAGTGGCAGAGCCCGGATTTCAACTCAGGCAACCTGGTTCCAAAGTCTGTCCATAAAACTAACAGTGTGCTCACCTGCTTTGGGGTAGGAATGCAGACGGTTTAAAACATCAGGAAGCTGTGGTACCACCAACAATATGGAGATATTAATAAACAGCAAATACAAGAGTTGAGAGGCTTAACCGGGTCTCTGCAAGGGAGTGGGAATGGGTAGAGATTTTATTTTTCTTGGAAACTTACTTGACTAGTTCACTTTATGGACACATTGGGCTTCCCTTGCGGCTCAGCTGGTAAAGAACCCACCTGCAATGCAGGAGACCTGGGTTCGATCCCTGGATTGGGAAGAGCCCCTGGAGAAGGGAAAGGCTACCCACTCCAGTATTCTAGCCTGGAGAATTCCATAGACTGTATAGTCCAGGGGTCGCAAAGAGTTGGACACGACTGAGCGACTTTAATCAGAGGGAAGGGACGCTAGAGCCCCAGGGCTCAGGGGCGCAGTCCCCCGCCGGCCAGGCCCAGCTGTGTGGCCCCAGCCCTCACTGACCTGGGACTCAGCCCCGAAGGCCTGGGTGGTTTTCGGCGCCCTCGCGGCTCTTCTCGTTCTGTGGTCACCAGGAGGAGCCAGGAGAGAGTAAGCCGGGGCGAGGGGGCTTGAGGGCCGAGGTCACCTGGGAAGAGGGGGAGGGCCTGGTGGGGCCCTGGGACAGGCTGGCGGGGGCCGGGCCGCGGGCCACCAGGGTTCTGGGGGACGGTCTAGCAGGGGCGGGAGCATGTATTTGGGTTCGACCTGGAGCTGCTACTGCAGAATGTGCTGGAAGGTGGGGCTGGCTGGTCCTCCTGCCACCCCTCCCCCCTCTCCCCACCCCTCTCCCCACCCCCCGCCATTTCGGTCCTCCCCAGGCATGCCACCCCCTCCCTCCCTGTCCCTCAGCAGTAGGGGGCCTGTGTCCCCTCTCCCCTGTACCCCGAGTCCAAGTTCTCATTCACACCCTGACTTTCAAACCCATACAGCCGCCCGATGCCCCCAGACGCCAGCCTGGCCTCCCTGAGCCATCTGGAGCTCAGCTCCATCAGGTCTCTGCCCTGCGCAAGGCAGGCTGCTGAGGCCGCAGGGCGGGCAGGGGCAGCCGTGTTGGCTCGTGGGCTCTGCCCATCTGCCGCAGACACCCTGAAGAGATGGGGCAAGGCCTGGACCCCCAGACCAGCTCGTTTGCTGGGAAGAAAGCCCCAAGGGCTTTGTGGCTTCCCCAGGGGCCACCCGGCCACATGGCTGGTGGCAGGGCCTGCCTGGCACACCGGGGCCGAGTCCCGCAGTGTTTGGTGGGTTGGGGGCCAGCGGGGCAGCGAGGTGCCAGCCTCAGATGAGGGGCCTGGCCACTGAACTTCCCTGTTTCTGCGGGAGTCCCTTATGCCCGATCACTTTTGGTCTATTATGTAATGGAGTCAGCCCAGACCCAGGAGTGGGTAAATACGTACCTTCTCCATTGCAGCCGAGGTCTCTGTGCCGAGTCCCAGGCTGGCATCCTTAACCTCCGGGGCCCTGAAGAAGGAAGGAGTGCTGAGAGGTGCGGTTAACGTCATGCCCGGGCCAGAATGTAAACTGAGCGCTGAAACCGGAGCTCCCTGTGTCACCGATGACAGGTGATTATTATATACAGGTGTACATACATGTATGTGCCATGTATGTGCTAATAATCACAGCACATACATGTCTACCTCTATATGTGTGCATATATTTGTCTACTTCTCATTATTTGTTTTTCTGTAATATTTGTTTCAAGTCCTTTTATTGAAAACTGACTTCAGGAAACTGCAGCCCTGCGGGGCCTGAGCCCCGAACAGCCTGTCTCCTCTGAAAGTCTGATCTCAAAGCCGGCCCGTCCTCCAGGACCCCGTCCTCCGGGACCCCGTCCGTGAAGGAAGGCCGCTGGGGAGCGGGGCCGGCCGCGCCCACCCCTGACCTGTCCGCTGTCTTCTCTGCCCGCAGCTCCAGCTGCCTGGTCCCCGTGTTCGTGTACGGGACGCTGAAGACGGGCCAGCCCAACCACCAGGTCCTGCTGGACGGCGCCCACGGGCGCGCGGCCTTCCAGGGCCGGGCCTGCACGCTGGAGCCCTACCCGCTGGTGATCGCAGGTGAGCACAACATCCCACGGCTGCTGAATCTGCCAGGCCGCGGGCACCGCGTGGCCGGCGAGGTCTACCAGGTGGACGAGCGGATGCTGCGCTTCCTGGACGAGTTCGAGGGCTGCCCCGACATGTACCAGCGCACCCGCCTGCACGTGGCCATGGAGGGCGCGCGCGCGCCCCTGGAGTGCTTCGTCTACACCACGGCCACCTACCCGCCCGAGTGGGTCCACCTGCCGTACCTCGACGACTACGACTCACAGGGGAAGCATGGGCTCCGCTACAACCCGCGGGAAAACAGATGAGCCCCGCGGGCAAGGGAGGCCGGGACCAGCCCCGAGGGGCCGCGCTCGCTGAACGAGGGCGCCGTAAAGCCCCTGGAAACCGGTACTTGAAACAAATACTCTTATCTGTCAGGGGGTGGGCGGGGAAGAACACCTCTTTTTCAGTGGTAGCCGATTTCCCGAATAATTTGGAGGGACTGATAACAAGACTGTTTCTGAAATCTGTCTCACTATGCTGCTTTCTTGCTTGCTGCTTAAAGAGCATCTTGGGTTTGAATGTACCGGATGAGAAAAACTCAGGACTTTAATTCCCCTAAATGACATTTGAAAACTCATGCTATCATGCTTTTCTGATTATGCTATGTGTTTTTTTTTTTTTTGCTTTGCTTTAATCTGAAGATAACATTTAAAATGAAAATCAAGTCTGTGTGACAGCTAGATTTTAACAGCCCTGCTGTATTGATTCTGACCTGTAGCACTGAGAAAAGAAAAAATTTTAAAGCTGATTTTAGACATCTCAATGTAATAAAAGAACCTCAAGAAACACATGCTGTATTTTAGAGTTCTTTTGAATATATATGACATCATTCTTCACAATTTTTTAGATCAAGCTTATATAGAGATGATTAAAGATCATATCAAGTTGAGAAACTGAATATAAAAGTATTGGTGCTACTGTTAGCCCTCTTTCTGAGTCTGGTAGCAGGTTCTTTTCCTCCTAGTCTAGCAAAATAGCAAGCACACACTTGCCAGGCCTGCAGAGCAGCTGAGCACCCCGATTTCAGAGGGGCTCACTGGAGCCCTGCCCCAGAAGGGAGCTGCTGTGGGGGACGAGCTTTCCAGAGAAGAACTAACGCATTAGTAATTTGTTCTTCAGGCCTGACAAAAAGCTTGGCTTCCAAATACAAACAGCACTTAAAATAATTTTTGCACGGCACGAAGTACCAGTTACTACCCACCTCCATCTGATACTCTGTCAGAGTGGCCTCAAGGCCCACATGACTCTGCCTCTGCTCACTCACCAGCAAGCAGGAAGCGCATCCTAAGAGTTCCAGACCCGGATGAAGGTGCAGCTGCTGGTCCGGGTAACCTTGTTCTCCGTCAGGAGAGCTCGCTCACGCATCGACTTAATAGTAGACTGAGATGGCTAACTGCATCTGCTCCAAAAGCATGACTGTTATTTTTAGCCCTTTTTTTCATAATTGGAAACTCGCTTCACAAAAACAAAAAAGAGATGATGGGAATCCATTGCCGGGCTCTGCAACCCCACCACCACCACTGGGGCCTGGGAACCCTGACTGGTGCTCATGCTGGTGCCCTGGGAGGGATGGGGGGTCACACCCGCGGGCTCAGGGGACCCACACTCACTGCTAGACCACCATGAGTGCTGTCCGGGCTTCCGGAGATCATGACCAGCCAACCACAAGCGGGACTCAGGGCCTCAAGCAGGATAAAGCAGGTAATGAGATTACAAGGTGGCAAATGCTCATTTAATGAAACTGAAGGCAAAGAACTGGGATTTATATACATTTTTAAAAAGCATCCCAATGAAATGCTGGTATTTTAAAGCCTACTGGCACAGCCTGTAGCCTCTTAGGTACATTGTCTTCATGCAAAAAAAGGGCAAACTAGTATTTAGACAAATGCTCAGTTTTATTGATTTCATTTGGACACTAGGAAATCTCACAGCAGAAGTACAAATCATATGTACAAGTATTTATATCAATAAAAAATTTCCATTGGTGATTTTTTTGGCAGAATGTTGGTTTTGACTATATGTGGAGTAAATATGACCATGTAAAATCTGCCGCACAGGGGTGTTCCTGCCGAACGCCTGAATAAATTGAGTGTGAAAGAATAATAATACAAATGGCCAATTAAATTGGGTGATGACTGAAAGTCTATAAATGCTTCATTCCAGTTCCACGAGCAGGTCTCCTTCTCCAACTGTGTCTCCAGCTTTACAATGTACCGATTTCACCTTGAATTTGAAAAAGAAAAAAAAGAAGAGGGGAGAGTAAGAATTACTAAGCAGACCAGGAGGAAGCAGTCTTGTCCGGTTCTGGAAGTGAAGGTGCAGCTGGGCAGGTGCTGGAGTGCAGGCAGGAGGCCGGCGGTGGGGGCCCGTCGAGGGGACCTCGCTGAGGGCGTCCTCACGTGGCGGGGCTGGCCCTCACCCCGCCTTATCCTCGCGGCTGCTAGAAGCCGCTATGCCCCGTGTTGCTGCGGTCCTTGGCACCGGGCGCCCCGGGGTCAAGGCCGGCGAGGACGATGCTGGGTGAGTCTCCACCCCCGCCTCCTGTCTCTCACAGGTTCAGGTTTGGAGAAATGCTCCCTCACGGTTAATGGTAGGAAAAAAGAAAACCAAAACCAAACCCCACACACAATTATCCAAGAGTCAGAACAGGTATTAATCAACAGCAGAAGCGCCCGGGCCTGATCCGAAGCATCCTGTGAAGGGAAATGAAGTTCTCAGAATGCGGGCCGAAAGCCGTGGCTCCCATGACGTCACCTCCGTGCCCCGATTTCTCCTGATTTCAGTCAGCTTTTGCTTTCCCAAATTTGTGTTCACAGTTAAAACTAGACAGCCCACTGGACTTGGCGGTTCTTGCCTGGACGTGAGGATGAATTAGGTTAGAAGTAGGCATAAGGTTAGAAGTCACTGGCCGTCTGAGCAAGTGGCAAAACAGCCAGAGCTGTGGGTTGGGTGCCCTGGCCTGCAGTGGCGAGAGCGGCCTTCATCCCCTGAGTTCCAGCCTGGGCCTTTCGGGAAGAAGAGAACCTACGTGGCAACACTTGGAAGGCCTCGTTCCACGGGGCTGTTTGCACTGAAGTGGCTGCTTTTTTTCTGTAACCTCAGATATGCAGATGACACCACCCTTATGGCAGAAAGCGAAGAACTAAAGAGCCTCTTGATGAAAGAAGAGAGTGAAAAAGTTGGCTTAAAGCTCAACATTCAGAAAACTAAGATCATGACATCTAGTCCCATCGCTTCATGGCAAATAGATGTGGAAACAATGGAAACGGTGACTTATTTTCTTGGGCTCCAAAATCACTGCAGATGGTGCCTGCGGCTATGAAATTAAAAGACACTTGCTCCTTGGAAGAAAAGCTCTGACCAACCTAGACAGCTTATTAAAAAGCAGAGACATTACTTTGCCAACAAAGGTCCGTCTAGTCAAAGCTATGGTTTTTCCAGTGGTCATGTATGATGTGAGAGTTGGACTGTAAAGAAAGCTGAGCGCCAAACAACTGATGCTTTTGAACTGTGCTATTGGAGAAGACTCTTGAGAGTCCCTTGGACTGCAAGAAGACCCAACCAGTCCATTCTAAAGGAGATCAGTCCTGGGTGTTCATTGAAGGGACTGACGTTGAAGCTGAAACTCCAATACTTTGGCCACCTCATGCGGAGATTTGACTCATTGGATAAGACCCTGATGCTGGGGAAGACTGCAGGCAGGAGGAGAAGGGGACGACAGAGGATGAGATGGCTGGATGGCATCACCAATTCAATGGACGTGAGTTTGAGTGGACTCCGGGAGTTGGTGATGGACGGGGAGGCCTGGCGTGCTGCAGTCCATGGGGTTGCAAACAGACAGACATGACTGAACAACTAAAATGAACTGGCTGCTTTTTAAGGTCTGGAGCCTCTGGTGTTTTGACAGCTGTGTCCGTCATAATGCTGTGACTCAAGAGTAGAGGGCCTGCTTCCACTGTGAACCGGGCCCCGGGAGGTAAACTGGCCTCTCAGAGCAAGAACCGCCAGCCCCAGGCAGGCTTGGGCCCGCTCCTCCGCCCTGGGGGGCAGGACTGAGCAGGCAGGGCAAGGCCAACGTGCAGGTTCATCTAGAGCCCCTCAGCATCCTGACAGCAGCCAGGAGTCCTGTGAGGCTCTGGGCCCTGAAGCCATCAACCACGCGCAGGGGCAGGCTCCTGGCTCCCTGAGGGAGCTAAGGCCGTGTTCGTTTCAGGATCGGATCCCCAGCCTGGCACACTGGCCCTTGGCGTGCATCAGACACATATTCTGGATTCCCCAAATGAGGCCAGGTTCTCATCACGAAGGGAAATCTTGTGACAACAATGCAGCGTAAATGTCAGCTAATCCCGAGGAACGCATAGAACAATTTTTACAGGAACACAAACCAACACGTTCTCGTTCACGTCTTAGAAAGGAATCAGGTATGGCAAGCAGGATTCCCCTGGAGCCCAGATCGCATCAGTCTCCCCAAACTGGGAGGAGACTGGGAGCAGTCGTCCGAAGCCCCCTCCAGCTGGGCCCGGCACTGGGCCTCTGTCCTCCCGGCTGGGGTGGGACTGGGCGTTCCTCTTGGCCTGGCCCCTGAACACGGGTTTCACTTGCTCTGTGGGAGGCGGACGGAGGCCACGTCTGACGCCAACTCCACGGGCAGCTGCCAGTGCCTCTCTGCCAGGACACCCACCGTACCCGAGGCTCCAGGGCCCTTCCCAGGAGTGACCACAGCGCAGAACACGGCCAGTCTGCACTGCTGTCCCCACACACGAGCCATGCCTCACTCCACTGTGCAGTGCTTCCAAAGCAAAACACCCTTCAGAAAAGCATCATTCTGCTACAAATGGTGCCTTTCAAGTTGGGAAGAATGATGAAGTTACGCTTAAAAGGACTTTCCTATTTTCTTCGACAGAAAGTACATTTAAGAAGTTTTAACAAATCTCAGTAATACATCTCTCTCTCTTTTTTTTCCCCCTCCCTGAATCGTGAAGTCCCACATGTGTATGTGGGCCTTTCAGCTCCTCTTGATCTAAAATTGAATTGTTCTCTTTGTGGAGAAGTTACCTTTGTAGAGTTGCATTAATTTCTGCAATCTCTAAAAACCATTTCCTGCTGGGTCACCTACGTCTCAGATAACTCACTGCCTTTAAGACAGATGTAAACATTAAAAATTAAAGACCCCTTAATTTGAAAGACATTAAGGTGAAGAACAATTGTTCTTCAACCCACCCCCTCCTGCACCCCGGATGTCACACAGACTCTCCCAGGCCCGACATCTAGGACTCCAAGGTGGGGGCTCCGCTTGCCATCAAGGTATGGCCCTTGGGGACGTACCTTGCCAGTCTTCCCGGCCGTCATACTGTTCTGCATCTTCATGGCTTCAATCACACAGATTTCCTGACCTTCTGCTACCTGGAAAACGCACAAAGGGGACAGGCGTGTGAAAAGCATTCGAATTTCGCAACAACGTTCAAGAGGGAGGCTGCTGAGTCTTCGTTAAAGCTCTGAAATATAATCTCAACAGCAGCAAGAGTCTCTTAGTACTTGGGAATTCCCTGGTGGTCCAAGGGTTACGACTCTGCGCTTTTACTGCCGAGGGCCCCAGGTTCCATCTTTGGTCGGGGAACTAAGATCCCACAAGCCATGCAGCCAAAAAAACAAACAAAAATAGTCTCTAATACTTTATATTCCAAGCACATCTTTGGGGGACCGCAGACAAAGGCCCTTCCCTTGTTAAGTCGTCATCTGAAAACCATCCCTGACAACTGGAGGTTTTGGGTGCTGCTGGTGGGGCTTTCCCCAGGGAACCTCTGAATCAACTTCTGCCAAAGAGATGTGGCAGAAACAGAATGTCTTCCCTTAATCGAAGCATCCAGAATTAGCACGTCTCTACAGACAAAAAGATCCTTGGTTTCCAGTGGCGGGGAGGGGAGTGCCTGCGGATAGGTGCAGGGTTCCTCTGGGGGTGACGACGTTCTAAGGCTGGCTGCGGTGATGGCCGCACGATTGTGTGAAGAGGCCAAGCCACTGAGGTGCACGCCTTACAGGGTGATTGTATTGTGTGTGAACTTCATCCTGGTAAAGCTGTTAGCAAACGGCGGACTTTCTGTGTGGAGCCCTGGGGGGCTGTGAACCAGAGCCAAGCACCCAGGTCACAAGGACACCGTCCCGGCCTTTGCAAGACAAGCAGGTGGCTCCCGGGAGGGAGCCACTCCTCCAGGGAGTGCCCCCTAGCGCCCTGTCCCCTCCTTGCAAGGGGCACTGACTGCTGTTCACCAGCCGGTGTGGGGGAACTCCAGGCGGGGCTGCCATATAAACCCCTGGGGCTCAACATGGGATTCCCACCCAGGCCTCAGGGTGAACAAGGGCCCTTCTGGGTCTTCTCCTTTCTCTGCTCTTGACGGGACAGCACCAGGAGCCAGGCTGTGTTCTCCTCCTCTCTTTGTGGAAAGAGCCCCCGTCTTCAAAATGGGAGAGCTGAACCTCCTGGGGCACCCGGCTCTCTGGAGGGCTGCTGGACACCGGCGCCCATCTCGCGAGGCAGAAGTGCCCGAGAACGTTCCTTCCCCCAAATCCCCAAACGATCCCCGAGCCCCCACGGCCCCCTGCGCCGCACAGGCTGTCTCGCTGGCACCAGCGCCGCTTGAGCCCGCGTGCTCCTCTCCTCCGCCGGTTGGGTGGTGGGCTGCTGCTCCCTGGCACGGGATATGTGGGAGGAGAGGGGATGCCAAGCTTGGCGGCTGGCACGGAGGCTGGAGAGCTGAGCGGACACGTGGCGCCCGCGGCCCTCCGTGACCCACCAGCGCCTGCCTTCCAGAGAGCCGAGAGCCAACTGCGGGTCCGTCCTCACCACGTGGGGGGTGTCAGAACGGCCAGCCCGAGAGGCAGCACCTCAGAGCCTTTTTCTCTCTTTTCAGAGGCAGGAGGGACCCGGCGAGATGGGAGGAGCCCTGCTTGCACACCCGGCGGGCCCAGACCATGGCTCTCAGAGGTAGCAGGTCCAGGGCTAGCCGCACACAGCAGCGTTCCCACCCGGGACGCGCGTTCCAGCCTCAGGGCCCACGGAACTTTCTGGGAAGTGGATCTGGAATTCGGCAACGGAAGTTCCGTCTCAAAAACTGTGATGGGTTCTCCGCCTCTGGGCTCCGAGAGCTCCTTCCTCACAGAGGGAGCCGCGGGCGCTCGCCTGGCACCCTTGCCCAGCTGGGCTTCCTCGCTGGTGTCTGAGTGCCCAGAGCCCACCTCTCTGTCCTCGGCCCCAAGGGCATCTCTGTGGCGAGCACCAGCGTGCCTCTCTGGCAGCTGCTTGGCACTGCCGGCCAGACAGAGCCCTTCACCGCTGCTCTACGGGATCTTCCAAAAAGAACTCGCAGTTAAAGCGACTGTGAAAAAGAAACGAATGAACCTGGAAGATTTCCAGTGGTCACCCAGGGGGCGTAGAAGGGCTGGGGGACTGGCCACAGCCCCAGTCCAGCTCAAGCCAGCTACGCTGGAGGTGCAAGCAGAGCCTTGGAGCCTGGCGGCGGTGGAGACGGCCAGAAGCTTCTGGGGCTCCAGTGACCTGCAGGTCCCAGCGGCTCTGTGTGCCAGCAGCCAGGAGGGGACGTACAGGCAGCTGCGAGGGGTGGGTCTCCAATCACCTACCGGAAAAACACAACCTCTGATCCAGCAGAGATACTCGGAAGAGGTGGGCAGGTGCCCAGCGAGAACCATGCCTTCTCCCAGGTCGTGTCTCTCAATCGACTACGAAAAAGAAACCAATGAACCTGGGAGGTTTCCAATGGTCACCCAGGGGGCGGAGAGCAGACTGACAAGGGTGCCCGGAAGAGTTGCTTAGAAGGGCTTCAGTGAAAGCACCCGCGACTGGAGTGCAGCTGCCTCGGGCCCTCCAGGCTCCCTCCTCCTCATCCTGTCTGGCTCCCTCCTTCTTCCCCCACCTCTGCTGGCCTCGACTTGACTTGCGTTCTCTGGTGGAACTTTAATTCATGTCTCCTTCTGCGCTCACTCATTCACGCACAACAATCTGCTCTGTGGCGTGCTTTTTGCTCCTTAGTCCCTAAAAGAGGAAAAAACTCTGGGATAAGTTGTTCCCTGACGCTCCACCAAACAGACGCGTTGCGGTCAGCAGAATCGTGTTATGCACGCACGCACACACGGCACGCAACCGTGTAGACGCACGTGAACCTGACCTAAATTCAAGCTATTTCGTCCCTCGCCAATCAGGCAGGGAAGCGAACACAATACAGGCCGGACGCCAAAGAACAGAGACAGGGGCTGGGACTGTGGCTACTCCCCCGACCTGCGGGGCCCACGGGCTCCAGCGCCAACAGTCACCCGGGCGGCAGGACACAGGCCTCTCCCCTCAACAATCTGGAAGGTTCCTTGTCTAGGGTTGCCTTTCCCCCTCCCCTCCCCGAGCTCCAGGAGCAACGGAACACCGCCCACATCTCCCGCGTGTGCTTGAAAGCCGGGGCGCGAGCTGGCTGAGCAGAGAGGGCGCTGGACGGCCGGGTCTCCACCCGACAGCGCGCACGCGGGCCGGGGCCGCCGCGGGGTTTGCGGGCGCACACTTCCCCGACACGCCGGTGGATCATCTGATAACAGACTTAGTGATTGTGACAGGACGTCTCCAATGTCGGGCTTACAAAATGGTCACAAGCCTCATGCAAGTCTTTTTGATAAACCTACTCGGCCTGATGTATTTGGCCGCTCCCTGTCTAATTGGTGTAAAGTTTGGAGGTCTGAATCCCGTATCTTTCATCCGGCTTATTGCGTCCTCTCCTTTGACACGGGGTCAGGGTTCACATTCGCATCCGATTATCGGAGCGCACTCATTAGGCGGGAGCCTGCCTTGCTCCGAAATGAGTAAGCCGCGGAGAAACCTCGGCCCATTTACTCGGCAGATTTTAGCATGTT
The DNA here is from genome assembly GCF_001704415.2 of Capra hircus. NCBI lineage: Eukaryota > Metazoa > Chordata > Mammalia > Artiodactyla > Bovidae > Capra > Capra hircus. Next base: position 9,135,083 of record NC_030819.1, read on the forward strand.
TGGGAGGCCTGAATGTCACCCGGCACGGCTCTGGGCTGAAGAGTTTCAGACATCTCCAGCTGATGATTAATTGTGAGTGATGGGAAATAAAATCCAGTAAAGCCAGCTGCTTGCCATGGTCGGCAAAATGACTCTAATGGATATAGGCTGCCAATTTTCCAGTTTTACTGGCAAGTCTTCCAAGTGTAATTAAGGGAAGTTATAAATGATATGGAAATCTATCAAGTTCCATTTATTTTCAGAGGACTCTTTCCCCAGAGACTTTTATCTTCAAGCTTATAGTCGGCTTTGTTGTGCTAATGATTTAAACCACTTCTTATTTCTGATTAAAGCCCCCAATATCCTTCCACCGGGTTTGCTGTACTCCCTCCCCAGAGAGGAAAGACACAAAACCTTCTCCAGCACGTGTCCCTCTGGGACACCGCTCTGGCCAGAACGCATTTGGCAACTTGTATCGTTCCAACTGCAAACACAAGGAGAAAGCCCCAAGAAGGTGCAGTGGGAGAAAGAGAGGAGAAACGGGGGAGAAAGAGCTCCTCCAAACATAAAAGGAAGCCCCCACTGACCCCAAGTCCAGACTTGAAAGCGGCGCTCAGGACCAGACATTCATCAGAAGGTGCTGTAGCTCACTAATGTTATTTGATTTGGAATAAAAGCATGAAAATGATGGCAAAGGCCTAAAATTGGAGATGTGAAGGATGACTGCACAGTATTCCATTTCTCAATTTCATCCTTCAGAGCCACAAAATGGGGGTGACACAGTGACGGGATGAAATTTACAGTAACAGCTGTGGTCTTTCCACACAAGGGAGGCCCTTCTAATGGGCTGAGGTCTGTTTTGAACAGACGGGGAGTAACAAAACAAGGCTTCCTATTAAGAGTGTGCAGTCATATTTCTGATGAAGAAAAGGATGGTGGGAGTCGGATTTCCTTTAAGACGGTCCCTATCCTCTTCTGTTGTCCACAACCAGGGCTGTTTTTAAGGCGTTATCCTGGAAATAGAGGAAAGAGGCCACAAATGGCGTGGAGGGTCCCCCCCGCCCCCCCATAAGCCTACTCTCTAGCATCTCTAAAGTATGCACGGGAAACTGTGCCAGTGGCATATGGCTTTCTACTGCGCTGAACATTCATACAAAAGACAGGTTCATCAGTCATTGGAGTATCTGGATAAAAAATTAGCTCCTGATGGATGGTATTTTGAGCTTACCTGCTGCTAGTACATTACCAGAGAAACACAGGTTTTGAAACCCACATGACATTAGAAATTGCAGACCATGAAATACGACACGTGCAGGAGCACATAATGTACGCCAAATTATACAAAATAATAAATAAGCTGTTTAAGTCCTCTGCCTAAAACTGGGCCCGCTGCAAGGAACCCTGGGTCACTTCTACGCAGGCCAATTAATGCACAGCATCTGCTGTATAGAAGCAGGGCACGAAGCACTTCCGAATGATTTCAGCAATTAAAAGAAAAGTGTTTCCTGCCTGTTCAGACAGCAACTGTTTCAATGCAAGAGTGAGCACCAAATCACTGCATGCAGCTGAAAAATTAAATCCCTTTTTTTGTGGGGGGGGGGGCGAGGAGAAGGGTGGGTGGGAAGAATTTTTATGGAAAAGGTAGCCTTCTTTTGTTGTCCTACGTTCTGTGTTTTTCTGCCAAATTAGACAGAAGGCTCGGAGGGCTCACCGGCCCGCCCTGGTCTCCCCTTCTGCTGCGCTGGGCCACCTGAAAGCAGGGATCAGTGTCAACCCTGCTGCCGACTCCACAAAAGTGAAAATCCTTCAATTACGGTTTTAAAGGCTGTGCGACTGAGAACACAGGTGCCTGAATGCGGTGCATTTTGAGGCCCTTAGATCTGAAGACAGACGCTGTTAACAGCTACAAGCAAAAGGCATCTTAGATTTGGTTAAAAAGCAATGCGAGGATCTGATTATAATAACTTCCTCTTTCTGAGCTGGTAAGATAGGCTGGGTAATATCCCCTGATATTTCCCAAAGAAGAGACGTGCATTCACATCCCAAGATCTTCATGTAAAGAGGGTGGGAGAAGAGACCCCAGGAGACCGGGCAGTGTTTAAGCAGTGATGGAAGGAACCATCATCAGATTACAAAGAAAGAGCGGGCAGGCGACGGAAACGCTGCCAAAGCCCTTATCTGCAGCGTGAGGCCTCCTTTACTGGGTCTGGGCACCCAAGACTCCCTCAGGAGGCTGCTGAGGGGAGAGGCACTGGCCCAGCCCGGCACTCCTGGGGTCTCCTTGCCCTCCCATCCAAGGCTGCCATCCTGACCTGGACGCAAGCTGGGCATCAAAGCGGGGAGCTCAGAGTCTGGGGCAAGAATACAGAGAGGCGGCCAGTACAAAACGTGTCCAGCTTTTCGGGAAATTCCTTAAAATGGAGAGAATTACTACTTCCCACCACCCCAAAGTGAGCTCAAAACCGGAGTCAGAACCTCTAAGTTACAAAGAAAACCAGTTAAAACTGATGTCGCTGATGGTACCTTTAACAAATCACTCTGAATTCTCAATCTATGAGAAGTACGCTGCTTTAAAGGACTCTGTGAGACAATGACCTTTTAAAATTTATTATTGGTACTATTATTTTTAGCAAAATGGCAAGAGAAGGTATTTGGAATCTCCTTAAGGTTGGGAACTGTCATCTTCAAAAACGTTTAAAACAAAGAAAACATGTCGCCTCACCCCAAGGAGATCATCCCTTGAAAAATAAAATCAGATGCCAACTTGTAGACATGCCTACAATATCTGACTGGTCCACAGAAATACTTCATTCTATATTGATCCTTGTCAAGTTAAAACTGTAAAAACTCCCCAACTGTTACGATCAACAAAAACTCATCAACAACAGTCAAAAATAAATGTCATCTGGAGAAGATAGAAAGGCCAAATTCAGGATGGCCATTCCTCTGAAGAAGGCAGGGCAGGAATTCTGCTGGGCAGAGGCCACAGGCAAGTTCTCCGTATCAGCCATGTTTTGTTAAATAAATAAAATCTGAAGGAAAATATGGTAAAGGTGAGCAGAGAGCACATGAGTACCTGCATTATTATACTCTACAATGTTCTCTATGTCTGTAGTATTTCATAATTTAAAGCTGAAAAATGTTCCAGAACGAGCGCATGAAGCTAGACGTGCCTTGGAATACAGCCAGGTATGCGTGAGACACGGGCAGCTTACACAACACACTGAATTGCCCCCGCTATGTAAAAGTGGAAACAATAATGGCAATTCTTTCAGGACTGGACATCCTAGAAACTGGAGACTCTATCCAACACCCAGGCTCGGTCCTCTGCCAGGGAGATGTGGCTCTCAATACTGGGCTGCATGAGGACGAAGTCACCCCCACTCAGCCCTTCTCCTGTGGGAGACCTGTGGGCAGAGGCGGCCTCAAAGGCGAAGGGGGAAGGTCTCCTGGCAGGCTCATTCGAGACTTCCTTCCATCTGCCGTAAGCGCAGTCACAGGTGGTTTAGGGACACTGGGCAGCTCTGAGTGCCGTGCACACACCCGTGTCTCCAGATCAGTGGTCGTCCCCACCCACCCCGCCCCCCAGAGGAACACGTGCCCGGAGGAAAGTCAACCAGCATGAATCCTGGAGGGCGCGCCTAGTACTGATCCCACACTTTATGTTCTCCTTGTGCACTTTATAGAATATGCCATTTTTTGTTTTTTGCCCAAGACAATTGTTCATGAGAGCAGCAATCTCAATCAGCTAATGACCCTTCTGCTAACGGTCAGTTTCATTACAAAGTGGATCTTCCTCATCTCAGCCCCACTAAGCTACTCCAAACTCTTGTCTTGCCAATACTGAACAGGCTAAGTGGTTTAAAAAAGCAGCAACAGGTACTTAATACCGATCTAGGATTTTACCTGGTCTGACAAACTAGTAACTTACAAAATCATAATTAAGAAAGAAGGAAATGTAAATGGGTATACAGCCTGCTTCTGGTTCATGTCTCATAGTTTGTGATGTATTAGATGGGTACTGTTTCTTTTTCTTGTAATTTCCCATTTTATTTAGGTATAACTGACATGAGTATACTGTATAAATTTAAGGTATACAGCAAAATGAGTTGAAGTTCATAGATCATGAAATGACTATACCACAATAAGTTAATATCCATCAAACTAGATGAGCATTTCTGATGCAAATCTCAGATGACTGTAGAATCTAAACACAACTAGAAAGAATCTTACTCAAATGCAATATTAAAATGTCCCCATGGTTGCCTCACTTTTATTTTTTGTTTCTTATGTCAAAGTCAAAATGAAAATTGTACCACAAATTCAGCAGTGGTGAGTCTAATGCTGGGGAAAAAAAAAAATGTATTCAGCATCATTCTGAAAGAACATATATTTTTAATATTTTTGTTCAAGAAATTATAAAGACAGTAGTTTAAAAACTTAAAACAAGTTATCTTTTAAATGTTAGCTTTGATTATAGAAGTGCCCCTGGTTTATGATATTGTTAAATGTATAGAAAAGTAGGTATTTTTTCAAAACGAAAAATTAGTTATTTTAAGATTATTTTCAGAAGGAAGATGAAAAAGGCACATAGGAAAGGCATATAAAAGTCACTCTGGCAACTGTTTTCTGAATTAAATGTGTGATTCTAGCTGTTCTCAATCCACCCTGACTTCATTTCTTGTTGGTTTACACGCTTATATGCATTCTGCTGCTGCTGCTGCTGCTGCTAAGTCGCTTCAGTTGTGTCCGCCTCTGTGCGACCCCATAGACGGCAGCCCACCAGGCTCCCCGGTCCCTGGGATTCTCAGGCAAGAACACTGGAGTGGGTTGCCATTGCCTTCTCCAATGCATCAAAGTGAAAAGTGAAAGTGAAGTTGCTCAGGCGTGTCCGACTCTTCGCAACCCCATGGACTACAGCCCACCAGGCTCCTCCGTCCCTGGAATTTTCCAGGCGAGAGGACTGGAGTGGGGTGCCACTGCCTTCTCCGTATATGCATTCTACTACTTATGAACTAGCATTCCCTCCCAACATATTAAAAAATATTATATAATACTTTAAAAACTGATTTTCCTACCACATTTAATGTTAAACAGCATGTAATAGACACTGGAAAAGTACTAGCGACTTTTGCTGTGTGAACTTAAAATGAGCATGAAGAGTAAAACCCAGCCTCTGTGCTGGGGATGTGGGTGGGGGGCAGGGCGAGTCCTCTCCCCACTGAGCTCTCTGACCACCTCTAAACAGCCACCTTGGGTCATTTTGTCCTGAGGCCCTTTATGGTCTTTTAAAACTCTACTTCACAGAACAGATTTGCCCCTTTATTACCTACGTGACACGCTATAGTTCCAGGCCCACCATTCTAAGACACGTCAGGTTTTACTTACACTAAACATAAAAATTACAGATAGCTAGGATTTAAACCATACAAAGCAAACGGAATACAGGCAGGCCCCTCCCTGTTCTCCTGGTCAGTGTTTTCCTTGAAAATACGCAGGGATGACTGATTCCATTATCTTTCTACTGATAAGAGGGGAACCCTGGCCCAGCTATTGTTATTGCTAAGAACAAGACAACGTGCCCTGCAGTGTTAAAATAATTTTAAACCTCAAATCTGGAAAGCTACAAGAGTTATTCTCCTGCAGTGTCCTCAGGTATGGGCCGTGCCTTTGGCCCAAGAAAAGTTCCTTGTGTTCTTATTACGCAAGGCAGCATTAATTGTAGAAGCTGTTAGGAGAGCAGGCAATTAAACGTCTCACACCCTGCATCTGGTTCAGGTCTTAGCGGTCTGGGACATTTTTTACAAATGATAACTCAAGGGAAAATACTGTTTTATCAAAATACAATGATATAGAATATGAAAGAAAGTCCTGCAAGGACCAAAGTGGCATCAGAAGCTGGAGAGAGAAATTTAAACAAACACCTGCCCTCCATGACCAGCCTGGGCACACAGGTGAGCACTGAGAAGGTGACCAGGGGGCAAGTCTGTGGACCTCCCCCCCAAAGCCTGTCACGTGCTCTGTCTTCAAAGAAATACTTAAAACAGAGGCCCCAGTTCCTTCTCAAGGCAAACCACTCTTGAACACCCACATTTAATTATCGGTGGTGGTTTCCGATGTCTGAGCTCCCCTGAAATGAACCAAGACCTAATACCACACTGTCCCATTTTACTAAAATGCTGGGCTTTCCCACATTAAAATATGAACCAGGAAATGGAGATTATGAAGGCCAAACACTTGTGGTCTCTGGAGCAGCTAGGCCAAGAGGAAGCTCTTGATGTAAAGGAGAAGGCTGCGGGCTCCCCGTCCTCCAGGGAGGGCGCTGCCAGCCTGAATCCCAAGCCAACCCCCATCTCTCAGCAGGAGCACCGCCCCATCCTCCTCCCTCCTCTAAGGCCCTGATTCAGGTGTTAGAAAAGTAAGGATTTCAGTGACTGTTTCTTTCCTAAGTGCAAATGTGGTTTTATAATTAAAGTCGCGTAATTAGAACTGACAAGCTCAGGATGGCTGCATACAGCCTCTGTGGCTTCCAGGAAAAGCTTAAGGAGGAAAATGAAAAAATAAAAACAACCAAAACAAGACTCCCTCCCATTGTTTACCAGCCTACACTCCTAGTCGCTAGGAGACTCCACCGACTGCTCTGCTCATGGAGTGGGTACAGGCCTTCTCAACGTCAAAGCCAAAGTCTTCAGAAGGAAGCGATATAAGGCAATCCCCACCGCCATATTCAACCCAATCTTGAATCTGCATCACCTCTCCCAAATCCTTGATGCTAGGTAGCCTAACAGTCCTAAAGAGGGCTTTCTTTTGGGGATGTCAGTGCTTTCAAACATAACAATCCCCAGCTCCGAACCTCTTTTAAAAGCCGGTACTTCCATTTCTGTGTCATCAGGTAAAGCAGTTGTTGGGTCAGTTTTCCAACTTCACATATCAGTTCCAGGCCTAATCATTTTAAAACAACTGAAACCAATCATTTTTTGCTCATATTTGCCTACTGCAAGTACTTTTTTTAGAAGCTAATGCCAACCAACTACATTAGTTTTTCTCAACATTAATTTACTTACGTTAATAAAGAAACAGAGAGGCAGTTTTCATATCGTTTACAGGAAAATGCATAAACGCCTGTGACGTAACTGAGACACAAAATGGAATCACCATATCATCCACTGAAGACCATCGTGCTTGGCTGTGTTCCCCAGCACAGAAATTAAAACGCAAGGACTGAACTGCTCCCTGGAAACCTTCTGGTCGCATCTTTGTTTTCTTTCTGCTTTCAATGCTGATCAACAGATTTCTATCTGTTCTAGGACAATGACTGTATCCTACCAATCTGTCCACAGCAAACGACCTGGAGACTGAACATGTGAGGAAATACGAATAATATACCCTTGATTTGTGCCTTAATGTCACAAGGTCAAAATGAAAAAATTCAATCTCTGATCCTAGATTTTATTTGGGAAGTGCTCTGGTACCACAAAGATTACGGCAATAACTTTCCTTAGCACCCTTCCCGTTTATTCCAGGATGCATGCCAAAAGTTCCCCATGGGCGGGGGAGGGGGGGCTATTTCTTGGTATGACTTCTTCAGGAATGCTTAAACCACAGAGAGCTAGAGGGTAAATAGGAATTTTAAATAAACGCTTCCTGAGACGCTAAATTTGCCAAAGAAAAATGGATCTGGCCTTATTTCTGTTCCAGTTTCCCTGGGTCGTTGGGGAGGAGAGGTGCTGAGAGAGACTGTGATGTGAAATGCTGGACAAAGAGCGCGCAAAAGCTCCTCTGCTATATTGTGGGGTGATGTGACTCAAGACTGGGACCCTGCCTTGGTCTGCCCCCCCCACCCCCAACAGACAGGGACAGTCCTTACCAGGTCCCCGGGCTTGACAGAGATGGCCACCACCACACCAGGCATTGGGGAGCGCAGAATGCTGCTTGTGTCCTCGGCAGCTTTTTCCAGCATAAATTTGTGCAACTCTGCGGCAAGTTTGGTGAGGATACGCACCTTGTACTACAAAGGGGGAGAAAAAAAAAAGTGAGATCACATGATGAACTTTTCCTCCTCCAATGCAGCAACTGTTCAAAATCAGTTTGCAGCTTTTAAGTTACACCACCTCTGAAGTCACATAGTTTTTCACGATTGCACACGGAAGCAAAACGCATTTGTTTGCTTCTGCCCTATGTTGTGAGCCAGTTGTGTATGAAATTTCTTGAAAGCAGAACGAGTCCAGTAATTCATTAGTGACAAACAGTAATCATCCTGGATCATTGAGGAAAACATCTTAAAACCTTACAAAGAAGACAGAATTCTCCTGTATTCCCTTAGAAACTTTTCCCAGCGGACACATTCTGCAGCTGGGCCGGCCAGCAGAGAGGCGGGTGCTGCCAGCACTCACCGGTAGGTGGCAGCAGACGGCTGTGTCAAACCCCGGCTCTCCGAGACAGCGGCTGGACCGAGTTATCAGTAAGTTAAGACAAAAGGTTTTGGTGTTCATTTGGGGCAAAAGAATATTTAAAATTCAGGTGGTTTTTTTTTCTTTCCAGTGACATAAAACATTATATTCATGATTGAAAAAGTTACTTTTTCTTTTTAAGCACAACATTACGTGGTCTTTCCAGCATTAACATGATGGTTAGAGTTGATGAAAATGAAATATAATGTGAATATCCTCTACACCAAGAGACAATAACTCGATATTTTAAAAACCACTGAAGGGAAACGATTGCAAGCCCAGGACTTCAATGGCCCATATTCTAGGTGGCCCCTCAAATGATGAGGGGCACATGAAAGGCACCTCTGTCCACCAGAACCTTTCTAATACAAGGAATTTCTGCCCGGCGGGGGGCGGATCCTAGATCTCTGTGAATAAACACACAGGTCCAAACAGAGACAAGACACGGTTGGGGGAAGTGTTGTTTGCTCAAGTTGGAACCACCACCTGAAGATTTTTCTGATTCCTACCAAAGAGCATCTCCCCTGGGGGCAAGAGAGATGGCGTGACCGTCAGCTCCATTTTGTTAGAAAAAAGCTGTTGTAGCTTAAAGACTCCTTGGGTATTGTGATAGCAGGGAGGCAAAAGCCAAATGGAATCACCCTTCATCCTGTCCAGGGCAGTGGACATCTCTAAGTGTGTGCTCAGGGCCTACTTTCAAAGGCATGGAGGGGGGAGGCTGGGGGCGGGGAGAGGGCCCACAGAAGAACTTGATGGCCTAAATTCCAAGTGGACTCGTGGCGCTGTGACAGGTTGAATAATAACGTCTTGTGCATGTTTTCCTTTACTCCTGAGCATGTACTTTGCAATCCAGACGTACACGTGTCTGCCAGTTTCTGAAGGATATGATCCTTAAGTGAAATTACAGCGCAAATAAAAGCTTTTTGCTCCTATTAAAATTCATCTGAGTCATAAGTGGCGAGGGAAAAAGCAAGGAGAATCACTCTGCTGTCACTCCAATAAACATTCTGGGCAGAGGGGCTATTTATCAATGACAAAATGCACCTCAAAGTCCTTCATTAAATCTATGGGGGGGGGGGCTGGCTTGACTGCGGGAGGGGGGGAGAATATAATTGTACCAAATTGCACAGTTTTAATATCTGCTCTCTGAATGCCTTGGAAAAGCAAATCCCACCTCACTAGAGGCATCAGAGTCAACAACAAAGTAACAAAAAGTTACTCGTCTGGCTGACATCCTCCCGTGTGGCTTCTTCTTGGGACTGCTTAGCGCTGGGTCCAGCTGGCTAGTTTTCCCCCGAGCATACAGATCTTTTCTTCTTGTGTTTCGCACAATTTGACTTCAAAATGTGAACTCGGGGCAAGGTTATCTTTCTACACCCAGGATAATTTGATTTATCACACTTCACCATGGAGGATACCCTTAAAAACCAATGTTAGCTGCATCCCAAACCAACCCCTTTGGGTAAATAAAGTGCCAGGATTGTCCCGAGCACCAGTGCACCCCAGAAATGACGAGATCCTGACTACAACTGGATCCTTTTACTATTTTTGTAATTTTCCTATCTGGATTCCTTTCTCCGTGGGACTCCTGCTTTGCTTGGAAGGAGATGTAAAAGACTCACAGAACTCAATGCCTTTGGATGCGGTCTTTGTTATTGATGAGACGTTCCTTTTCCTTTTGTATTTGTTTATTGTTCTTAAATCTGTTTGGGGGATAAGCGACTTATTGTAATCACAAGCAAAAAATAACAACGGGCGTAAATGCCTTGGGAGAGGCTCTGTTGCAAACAGTTGGCTTTGAGATGACCTTTCTGAACAGAAAAAGCAGCGGTGGAGGAGAAGGTTTTCGTTTTAAGATTACCTTTGATGTTGTCCTGGCCCTTCAGCATGCCCACACAAACACACCTTCTCGAAACGATCTCTGGGCTGGCACTGCGGCAGGCCAGGGGGCGCTGACCATGATGGGAGGTGAGCGGCAAGGCAGCACTGAGGCCCATCGGGGTGAACTGCGTGGTGAGAACTGCAAACGCTTTCTGATGTCCCAGAAAGGGAGCCATTTAAGAATGCACATGAGGGCTTTCAGAGCTTATGATCAAAACAGCTATTTATTGGTAACTCTGAATTCTTAGGGGGCACAGGCAGAGCAGTCAACGAGGTGAGAGATTTCAGGAAAATACCCTATGATGTGTGTGCACTTTTATCCTATGCTAAATATTTTAATATTCCTAAGGGGTCCCATAGGACTTTTCTGGAGAGTTTTGCTGGTAAGTTATTATTTTCAAGCAGGAAAGTGTTACTCGCTCAGTTGTGTCCGACTCATTCAGACTCCATGGACTGTAGACCGCCAGGCTCCTCTGTCCTTGGGATTTCCCAGGCAAGAAAACTGGAGTGGGTTGCCATTTCCTTCTCCAGGAGAATCTTCCCGACCTAGGGTTGGAACCTGGGTCTTGTGCACTGTAGACAGATTCTTGACCGACTGAGCCCGAAGCAAGCAGACAGACCACCAATTCGCTGTTTTGGGGGTGGCTGGCCAGGATGCTAAAGGTTCACTGATCAGAGAGAGAAGCAGAATCTTGGGAGAAGCCAGAAGGTTCTGCCCTCCTCAGGTCTGGAGAAATGTCTGCTTGATGCGGAGGCTGCTTGCTGGTCGGGGGAGGCTGGAAGCTGAGCGGCTCCAGGTCTATCAGGAGGGAACCTCACCTTGCGGGTATGGGGAGGTGCTCTCCAAACCACAGGCAAATTATTAAGTTCCTGAAAACACATTTCTTAGTGTAAGTTGGAGCGGAAAACAGGTGCTCCCCGGAGCTCCAGTTCCTCAACCCAGGCTTTATCTAGTAACCGAATCATGGTCAAATAACCCCAGCCCCAGCTTTTAAGCAAATTCATTTTGTGGTGTCTGCAGTGAAAAACCATGTCTAACAAGAAAATTTCTCCCTAGAAAGTTCAAAAGAAAGAGATAAAAATCATACCAGACATAAAAAGGATCGGGAAGAAAACTATAAGAGATGGACAATTAAAAGGAACATAGTGGAACTGTGTTAAAAATGAACATACAGCTCTCAACAGGGAACCTGAATCAGGAAGGGAACGGTGGTGAGGCAGGGGCTGCCGGGTGGGGTGGTTGCTAGGGGAGGAGTGGGCCCGTCATGGTTTGGGGGGAGAGATGCTTTTTAACCAGACTTGGTTAACGGAAACATCCTGCCAGTGGGCGTGCCCATTCCTGCCCAGCACTCATGCTGCTCGGTGCCCCGGGCAGCAAAGAGCCCTTTCGGTGGACACACTGCACTCAGACGGTCACACAATGCACCGTCTTGCTGGTATCGGTTGGTTTAGCATCTGTGTCCCCTCATAGAGCTTAAATCCCCGTGCTTCTTCCCGAGGCCTCCAGACATACCAGCGGTTTTATGCACCCCGCGTGCCTGTAAGACTCAGGGGTCTGGGGGTCCCCTCACAAGACGAGTGCTTCCGGTTTCCTTATTTTTTTTCAGTTGTGTCTTCAGAGGCTCCTCTCTTGTTCCTCGTAAAGCAGGCTCAGCTCCGGTCTCCCTCCCTGCATCATTCTTCCCAGAACAAGAATTGTGTATACGTCCAGCTAATGCTCTGCTCGCGGTTCTCATGTCAACTGTGGGCCTGCGCAGCCATCACAGACTGAAGGATAAACGATGAAGCTTCACCATCAATTATTTTACATCAGTTATCTTAACATCCTGAAGCACTGGCCTTATACGGCACCTCGGCCCTGGCTAAGTAAGGTGGCCAACACATTTGTCCAAATACAGGGATCTCTTCTCGTTCAGAGTTTTATACCTTCTGCCCCAAGGGTCTGCAACGTTAAGCTGTGTCTTCATTTCCACAGTGTGGCAGTGAGAGCTAAGGCTGAAATGTCCCTAACCCTGAGCCGGAGGGAGGGAAACGTCAATGGTTCAAAAGTGACAGAAATGCCGAGTTGCAGAAATGATGATGCATCTCTGAAAACAAAGGTGTTTAAAAAAACTAGTGGGAAAAAAGCCCACGAGAAATACAGCATTTAGGTGGAACCAGGGCTGTAATTCAAGCTTGTTTTCCTTTCCTAAATTCTTCGTGGAACACACAATTGACAAAGCAGCTGTTTGAAGCCAGGCGAAATACATTCTCCTCTACTTCAGCACCAGGCCCTGCAAAACCAAACCAACAGAAACTGTCCACGGAACGGCGCGAGAAACATACAGGATGAAAGCCTGTCGCCGTCCTCCTGGAAGTACAGGCCTGGCGAAGAAGACGAAATGGAGAGACAGCAGTCCAAGCGCCTGGCACAGCGGCCGGCACCAGGCAGCCGTTAGCGTAATACTGAGACAACTCCATCAGCACAGTCTCAAGGTAGCCGTCAATCAGAACGCATCATTTAATCCAACAGCACTCGGAGGACTTTCTCCGACAGCCCGCGTGACAGCGTATCTACAGCTCTATTTATATCGGCTCCGGGTTGTGTTTACAATGCTTGTTGTAATTAGAAAAGACGCAACAGGCAGCAATATTGCTGAGATCTCCATTTTGCAGTATTGCCCTGCAAAGTGTGATCTTGCTTCACAGAGTCATGCTAAATGACAAAAGGCTATTTTCTTCAATCTCCCGGCTCAGACAGCACTTCATTTGCAGCTATCTATAATTAGATTAATGGTGTAGTGCAGTACAAAGCAGCCCCACTTCACATCAGATAGCATATGAATTAAGACAAACACTTATTTCAATTCCAGGCAGAGAAAGCAATGACTGGGGTATTTAGCATACCCTTTATGGTGGAATGAGATGTTAATTGTGTACCATTACCTCTAAACTGCTTGCTTGTTGTATAAATCACTGTGCTAATTGATGCAGAGATAGAAATGTAGCCACAGGCAAGAAAGCAAAGGAATGAGGGCTGAAGATGGTGGATAAAGGATTATCGACTAAAACCATATGGAGATGAGGCTCCTTTGAAACCTTTCCTTTCTGCCCAGGAGCAGGATTTCTTACAAGTACAGAAAAACTGTTGTATCAGGAAAGAAAATTTAATTTTTTGCGTTTCTTTTTAAAAACACAAATATCTTTTGAAAGTTCCTAGCCACCAGAAACCCAACTAAGAGGCAGGTGGAATTAATCTGAAGTACCGTATATGGGTGTAAAGTTTTCAGATAGTCAGAGCTCCCTGTCTGGGTTTCTGGCTCCCAGGTTTACTAAGCGATACCTGGAGGGGATGTTCCTGACATGCCCACAGGACAGAAATAAAATTTTCCCAACACCTGAGGCTGTTCTTGTCTCGTGAAGAACGGACTCACTGGAAAAGACCCTGATGCTGGGAAAGATTGAAGGCGGGAGGAGAAGGGGACGACAGAGGATGAGATGGTTGGATGGCATCGCCAACTTGATGGACAGGAGTTTGAGCAAGCTCTGGGAGTTGGTGATGGACAGGGAAGCTGGGCTGCAATCCATGGGGTCGCTAAGAGTCAGGCATGACTGAGCAACTGAACTGAACTCTAGGAACAGAGGCTGTTCTTACAGAGGAAAACACAAAATGAACTTGGGCTGGCTTAGGTATGTGAGAAGACGTTAACGATGTAGAAATGTTTACTTGGGGCGTGAAGCTAACAGAAGAGGACCATTATCATCTGCCACTGGACTAACGGTGACTCTCCACCAAAACCCTCAGATGCGACTCCTCTGGTTCATGATTTTACACCAATAGGAAGGAACGAGAAAGGAGATAATTTTTTCCTGTCTTTTTTTTTTTTCTTTCTAAAACTAGCAAAAAATAATAAACACAAGCACATGGTAATTTAAAATGCTGCTCTTCCTTGTTAAAATGTCCCATTCAGCACCCAACAGCTCTTATGGGGTAAAACAAGCGTCTCACAAACACAGATATCAAATGCTATACTCGTGGTTACAGATCCGCAGATAAATGTGCTCCTTGGAAGCTCATAAATCATGTCTGTGCACTCCGTGTATGTGTTCACAATTTTTTAAAGTGGCAAAGCAACACTAAGGTGCAAATTACTGCTGTGCACTTTTTCACAAATTCAGCAGTTTGGTAATTAGCACTGCTACAACAAAACTTTATACAGAGAACAAACAAAGGGGGTCAGTTAGTACTTCAAATTCTCATCTGCAGAGTAACAGTTAATACATCCACCTAATGCCACCCAACTCCAGTACTCTTGCCTGGAAAATCCCATGGGCGGGGGAGCCTGGTAGGCTGCAGTCCATGGAGTCGCTAACAGTCAGGCACGACTGAGCGACTTCACTTTCCCTTTTCACTTTCATGCATTGGAGAAGGAAATGGCAACCCACTCCAGTGCTCTTGCCTGGAGAATCCCAGGGACGGCGGAACCTGGTGGGCTGCCGCCTATGGGGTCGCACAGAGTCGGACACGACTGAAGCGACTTAGCGGTAGCAGCAGCAGTGCAAATACATATTTAAGAAATGCTGTATATGGTTTAGCCTTGTGAAACACGAAAGGCCCTAGAAATGCAAAGAAATGCCAGCAAAAGAAACAGTGTGAACTGCCCTGAAATATCGCCTCCCAACTGTGCGGCAAGGTCACAGAAATGGAAATGCACTGAAGGAAAGATCTAGAAGCTGGGTGAGTGCTTGCTCCTGACCATTACTCACTTGTTTACACCATTTAAACTGGAGCAGCACGGCCCCCAGCACAACCCCAACATACCACCCCCCACCTTGTGGGACCAACAATGCTGGTGTTAACAGGAGAAAATATATGGTTTCTGATACTGCGTCCTCAGTTCCTTTAATTGAAAAAGGCAGTTAAACACAAAGTAAATCATTCCGTTAGGTGAGTTGTTTAAGGATATGCAACTGACAATGCTGATATGCCGCGGTGACATAACGCATCACTTTCAACGTGTCCGGCTACGTTTACGGATCAACCTCTCCTCAAGGTTTCTTTGTTTAGCTGCTAAGTCAGTTCCTGAACTTCAGTGTGCCGCAAGGAGCCTCGACGGCAGTGAGCAACACTGTCATTAAGGGCAGTTTTTGAGGGAAGAATCACAGGAATAGAAAGGGAGGAACATGCCAACAGAACAAAGCAGAAAGGCCCAGAATCTACTTCAGCAACTCACCTTTCAAAATTCTGGCCAAAGGGGGTAGTTTCCAGAAAGGAAGAACTTAAGGCCAATGCCAAAACCTCCGATGAAAGGGATTAGTTAAGTCTGGGTATATCTCCAGCTATTTCCTAAAACACAACATTCTCTGGAGAAGAAAATATGGGGCTGTCTTTCAACAACGCAAAAATTGAACCTAACGTTTTCTTATTGAGTTTTGTAATCAGATACACAAGGGTCCTTCCAATTCTAATATCCTAAGATAAATAACTTTCCTCTTTTTTTTTTCTTTTTTTACCAAATTGCTGAGAATTAAATAGAAATATTTAATTAATTTAATGTTTAAATTAATTAAACATTAAATCCAGCACTTAATGATAGGATTTATTTCCTCGGGCTCCACTGAGGTTACTTTCCTTGTGATTTGAAACACTGGTGTCTTGATACGGATCCGAAAATGATGGCGGGGCGGGGTGGGGGGGGCCGGGGGCGGGGGGCTCTGTATACGGAGCCAGCCACACTTCGGGTCTGCAGGGAAGGCGAGCTTGGAGAGCAAGTCACCAGTGGGTTCCTGGAGGGCTCTGTTAATCGGGCAACCTCCTGGGAGCTGGGCGCCGTGGGACGCTGTGTACAGGTGGGCCCCCATAAAGGGGCCCAGCCTCTGTGTCACCCAGGTGCCCACAAGCTGTCTAACATATGCCACAAAGGCAATTTGCTGGAATAAGTGGCACTTTCCCATCCACAAAGGCAAGTCCATTGACAATGCGCTGTACGGAACTCACAAAATAGAACATATGCGTTCTGTTTGATCAGGAGCCTCCGTGATACATTGTGGCTATAATGAGTCATTTCTTTCCTTGCTGCACAAGAAAAATATTATAGATCTTTGAAAGCCTTGTGCTCAATTATGTAACAATACCAGCCAACATCTGTTAACAGTACAGGCGGTTTCCATTCTGTATCCTGAATTGTTTTATGTAATTACGAGTTTATAAGGTATTTGGTAAACCAGTAAGAAGGTACCTTTTGAAAAGCACTATATAATTTGGGGTACAATGAAACGTTCTCTTGAAAATCTATAATTAGGGCGGCATCAGCTTACAGAAAAGTACAGGGAATGTTATAAACACAGTTATGTAGATAAGCGCGCAGGTAGGGAAGTGTGCCATTTTGCTAGGTCCCCGCCCGTCTTCTCACCTCCTGTTCTCTGAGAACTGCTCTTTGCTCATCTCAAGTTAAAGTAAAATGGTCTTCAGGGAGCGGAATAAGCGGACTCTGGGGAGCTGGGCCTTCCCGTGCAAGTTCTCCAGCGCTGAGAGGGAGCACCAGAGGCCTGGGGCGGTGCCAGTGCCAGGGGCTCTTCAACAATGCTTTGACTTCACAGGGATTTTTTTTTTTTAAATAGCTGGATTCTTTTCTTTTTATTTTATTTCTGTGTTTTGGCCAGGCCATGCGGCTCATGGGATCTCAGTTTCCAGACAAGGGGTGGACCCCACGCCACAGGAAGAGCAGAGTCTTAGCTGCTGGACCCCCAAGGAAGTCCCTTTAAAGGGCTTTTTTTTAAATGATAAAATAGTTTTGCTATAATGCATTCACTGGAGAAACACACTGTCTAACACACCAAAATGCTGGCTCATATGGGTTAGAGATTTAGAAACTCAAACATGAAGAGACAAAGCAAACACATGATGGTAACACGGCGTAGTAAACCACTGACCAAAAAGATCAGAGCAGAAAACGACGAGAGAGACTACAGCAAGCCTCCCCCGAAGACGCCGCTGTGGCATAAGCATGGCTGCCTGATGAGAGCAATGAGCTCTCCATCTTCCACTTGCTGTCTAAAAGTTGGGCGTAAACGTCCCCTGGAAAAGTGTCTGTCTTCCACACCAGGAAAGGAACCACCCCACAGACAACTCCTATCACCTGCGTGGAACTCTTCTCCGCATAATAAACCTTTCTAAACAGCTTTCTACAAGTCATACATTTCCTAGTTACCTGCTCACAACTCACCCCAGCCCAGAAGCCCCCAAACTCCTTTGTCTAATCTCTTCTCCACACTGTATTGCCCTCTGTTAAGATGGTATATAGCCCCAAATTCTCACTGCCTCAAGTCACATTTCTTTTTGTGAATTCCCATGTAAAAGTAATATAATCTCCGTTTTTTCTCTTCTTAGTTTAGTCTATAATGCTCTAGACACTATATAGGAAGACAGAAAAGAAAGCCTCCTTTCCCTCCACAACCCAACAACCACTGGTCTAAATGACTGGGCATGAATTCCATCAGGGGTCACAGCAGTGGCTAAGCCATTTTATAGACTAGAATTCTGACGTATCTTAGGAAGGAAGTTTAACCAGAGCTACTACATGGATTTCTCACACACTACATAGTGTGTATTACACAGAAAACACATTACTGAAGGCAGATGAGACCTGTAAAGCCACGTGGCCAATCTCAGGAACAGGACACATGGCTGGCATGTTGGAAATGGTGAAAGCTTAAAACACAAGGCTTTGAAGCCAAATGACCTCAGTCTGCCATCACTTTTAGGGCAAGTGGGCTAACTTCTCAGAACAAATTTCTTCATTTTTAAACATCAGGATTTTAATTAAATGAATAAATGAACAAGGATTTGTAACTAAGAAGTGCCTGACAGCAACTATTCACCAAAAAGTATTTCTCTGTCTCAAACATCTCAGATTTTTCAATAGACAGTAGCAGATTTTTTTTAATTGCATATGGTAAAACATCTTGGATTCAGTTCCATTCAGTCGCTCAGTCGTGTTCAACTCTTTGCGACCCCATGAATCGCAGCACTCCAGGCCTCCCTGTCCATCACCAACTCTGGGAGTTTACTCAAACTCACGTCCATAGAGTCGGTGATGCCATCCAACCATCTCATCCTCTGTCATCCCCTTTTCCTCCTGCCCCCAATCCGTCCCAGCATCAGGGTCTTTTCCAATGAGTCAACTGTTCACATGAGGTGGCCAAAGTATTGGAGTTTCAGCCTCAGCATCAGTCCTTCCAACGAACACCCAAGATTGGTCTCCTGTAGTATGGACTGGTTGGATCTCCTTGCAGTCCAAGGGACTTGCAAGAGTCTTCTCCAGCACCACAGTTTGGATTAGCAATGCCTAATCGTCTAGTTCTAGCTCTGTGACTCTAAATCTTAGATTCCTTATTTATAAACTGTGGCTCATAACAGTACCTACTTCAAAAAGTTGTGAGAAACCACCAATGGATCACCGAAGAAATCAGAAAGGAAATTTAAAAAATACCTAGAGTCAAATGAAAATGAAAACACGATGATTCAAAACCTGTGGGATGAACAACAGCAGTTCTAAGAGGGAAGTTTATAGCAATACAAGGTAATCTAGGGAAACAAGAAGAATCTCAAACAACTCTACCTTATACCTAGAGGAGCAAGAGAAAGAAGAGTAAAGAAACCCAAGATGGTGGAAGGAGAGGAATCAGAAAGACCAGAGCAGAAATAAACGAAATATAGACTAAAAACCGAGAAAAAAAGATCAATAAAACTAGAAGCTGGTTCTCTGGAAAGATAGGTAAAATGGATGAACCTTTAGCCAGACTCAAGAAAAAAGGGAGAGGGTCCAAATCACCTCTCCCCACTCTAGCAGGGAGGTAGGATGGTGTGTTATTTACAACCCACCTGAGACTCTCTTGGGCTTCCCTGGTGGCTCAGATGGTAAAGCGTCTGCCTGCAATGTGGGTGACCCAGGTTCGATCCCTGGGTGGGGAAGATCCCCTGGAGAAGGAAATGGCAACCCACTCTAGTACTCTTGCCTGGAAAATTCCATGGATGGAATAGCCTGGTAGGTTACAGCCCACAGGGTCACAGAGAGTCAGACACGACTGAGTGACTTCCCTTTCTTTCCAAATCAATAAAATCAGAAATGAAAAACAAACAAAAAAAAGTTACAACCAATCCCTCAAGACAGAAAGGACCATAACAGGATGAACAACGACATGCCAATAAAATGGACAACCTAGAGGAAATGGACAAATTCTTAGAAGGATTAGACTGAACCAGGAAATAAGAACAGATCAATCACAAGCAATGAAACTGAAGCACAATGTAAAAACTCCCAAAAGTCCAGGACCAGATGGCTTCACAGGAGAATCCCAGCAAACATTCAGAGCAGAGTCAACATCTACCCGCCTCAAACTCTTCCAAAAGGCTGCTGTGAGGACTCGGTGAATTCTTTCATGAGGAACGCGCAGACACGGTCAATGCCATATTCATATTTAGTAGCCATCACTGCTGCTCTTTTGCTTTTTTATTATCATTAATACATGTCTACAGATAGAAGAAAATTAAGTAAAAGGGGAATCACCCATTTCTTTTTCATGCTCTGCTCAGAGTATTTCTGGTCACCAAATGTGTGGGCATTTCCCCACACAGAGCACTTCTCCACCTCTCTCTGAATGTCAGCTGGGAGTCCCACAGCTCCGTGCAGGTCCGACGCTGTGATCCCACAGGTTACGGGCTTCATCTCATAGGACTGTCCTCCATGTCAGATGGCAATCACAAGTCCAGTCCTGTCACCCACAGAAAGTCCTCGTTTCTCCAGGTGTGTCCCTCCCAGCACCCTACCTGTTCACCAAGCTGGAAGCTCTCTAACTCCCCCAGCTGAGAGAGAAAGAGAGAGAGAGAGAGAGAGAGAGACAGAGAGAGAGAGAGAGAGAGAGAGAGAGAGACAGAGAGAGACAGAGAGTGTGTGTGTGTATGTGTGTGTGTTGGGGGCGGGGCTTAAAGTTCCCATCCGTCAATCACCTGGCTGGTGCCCTGGGAACCAGACTCAATCTCAGGGGCTTCCTAAAAGTCATCTCATTAAGCTCTGGTGCGGTTGAGAGGGACTTGTTATAAATAAAGACACTCCTCATCACTCATTTCACTCAGTAAAATTCCAAGGGTTTTAGGAGTTCTGTGCCAGAAACGGGACAAAGACCAAACATACAATTTCTTTTTTACTATAAATCACAATATCTCAAGTCAAAATTCAGACGCCAGAATTCTTGGGCTCTTCCCTGGGAAGACACTGGAGGCTCTCTGGGTAGGTCTTCTACAATTAGTGAAAACACAGTGGCTCAGACGGTAAAGAATCCGCCTGCAGACCCTGCTTCGATCCCTGAGTCAGGAAGATCCCCTGGAGAAGGGAATGGCTACCCACACCAGTATTCTTGCCTGGGGAATCCCATGGACCTAGAGGAGCCTGGTGGCTAGAGTCCATGGGGTCACAAAGAGTTAGACATGACCGAGTCTCACTAAGGATCTGAATCTCTCTCAAAGAGTACACATCGTACAAACATGGAGCTTACTAATCCCTCACAGAAATTCACTCGGCATTTCTTCTGATAAATTTGTTTGGCCTAATAATTTGGGCTTCCGCTCAATTCTCCTGAGGTCTCTCCAGACTGGAAACGTTGCCCTGCCTGTGCTGATCCGACTACCACAGTCTTTCCCTAGACTTTGGGTCTTTGGTTTTTTTCGGCCACGCCTCAAGGCTTCTGGGATTATTTCCTTGACTGGGGATCGAACCAGGGTGCTCAGCAGGGACAGCTTGGAGTTCTAAGCACTGGACTTTCAGGGAATTCCCAGGTCTGTGTTTCTGAATTCTGGCAGGAGAATTCATATTTGAGGAACTTGAGATTTACTAGAAAAAGAGAACTGGGGACTGAGTGAAACCTGAAAGCTCTTATAAAATTTAAGATGTATTTTATGGACTTAACAACAGTTACAGGCTGGCTGCACAAGTCCTACAATGTAAGAGGTGTGCAAAACAGGCTAACTATCCACACCCCCCAACAACCTCCAGGCCCAGTCCCCAGATGTCCTGGTAACAGTCTGCTTAAAAATCTTCTCACATACATCTATAAAAATATAAACATACACATCTATATTTATAAATGCTTTTCCACTGGGTAAAACACAACGATGTCAGTGTATTTAAAAAGAAGGAAATCCATGACGTTTTTGCCATTTGCCATCCTTAACTCACTCTATATAAACCTCTTTGTTTTTACTCTTTCTGGATGTTTTTTCTAATTTCTTTCTTTTTAATTGCAGGATAACTGCTTTACAGTACTGTATCGGTTTCTGCATTGCATCAACACGAATCAGCCACAGGCGCACATGCGTCCCCTCCATCCTGAGCCTCCCTCCCACCGCAGCCCACCCTTCCAGGCTGTCCCCGAGTCCCCTCCGTCCTGAGCCTCCTTCCCACCACATCTGCACCCCTCCAGGCTGTCCCTGAGTCCCCTCCGTCCTAAGCCTCCCTCCCACTGCATTGCACCCCTCCAGGCTGTCGTGGAGCACAGGCTGAGCCCCCCGGGGCACACAGCAAACCCCCCTGGCTCCCTGTCTTCCACTTGGTAACGCAAGCTGTCTCCATGCTACTCTCTCCACTCGTCCCCTCCTCTCCTTCCCCTATTGTGCCCACAAGACTCTTCCCTACGCCTGAATCTCCACTGCTGCCCTGCAAACAGGTTCATCAGTACATGAAGGATGTTTAAGACAGAAAGAACTTTAGGTCACTTCTTCCTTTTACATGCTTAGTTCAGCTGAAGCAGGGGGAAACGCCCAACCCCCTTCCATAACACACAAACTCTGCCCTTGACATCTCCACAGTGTCTCCAAGTACCCCCACCTGGCCCCGCCAGCCCCTCTTACCCAGGGCTCAGCTCCCCTGTCCCCGAGAATGATAAGCCCAGATGTAAATACGACCTGAAGGCCCCAGGGAGGCTCCCCCTTAGTTTCTCGAACCTTCCCAAGGCTGCAGGGACAAATCACAGACTCAGCCACCTACTCTACCTCCCTCTCGTCTTCTCAGATTTGTTCCTTTTTCTCTAATTCCCCAACAGCGTGACTGGTTATCTGTATATGACAGATAACTCTGCCTGGTTGCAACGACTCCATGATAATTTCGTGGAAGCCTCTATCCGTCACCCACATACCAGTGCATATTATCTGAAATGCTAATATTCATACCGATCAACATAAAACTCTCCTAAATTTACAAACTGTCACCACTCAGCTGATTTAGACTCTGGAGGGCCAGAAATGCCAAAAGTAACCACCGAAAGCTTTAGTCACAGAAGTTGAGATCTCTTCCCTCAGGACCAATTTCTAAGTGGCAGCTGTGTAATAGAATTGAAAAGGGCACACTTAACTTTTACCATTACTGTTAAATGACGCTACACAGTAGCTGTGAAGTAACACTAGAAATATTTCACTTGTGTCTAGAATTGGGACACCAGGAGTACTGAATCTCAGCTATTCCTTACTGACCTGCGATTCTTTGCTCTGGGTTGCAAACACTAGAAAGAGTGAGTCCTGAGAAGACGGGACGGGATGCTTGCCATCAAGCAGCCTTACTCCCTGGCCTCTATCTTAGTTAAACTGCCCTGAATCAGGCTCTAGGCCTCTGGTACACAGGCTTAGAAATCAGATTTCCTCTGTTAGCTTAGAATGGATCATTCCGTCATTCTCAACTGGACTGATTCCCTGTCAAGCTCATAAGAAACTGAGGCATAAACTATCTTATGAATTTAGAATCAGAAATATAAAGGGAGCCAGCACACCACCTAACTGCAGTGTGAGTACCTAAACCATGGTCAGTGGTCGTTCAATTAATATAGACGGGGCAGCAGCTCATTGAAGGCAGTGTTCTCCACCAAGATAGCATGAGCAGTGGTTCTCAAATAAGAAGCGTCCAAACTCATCTGGAGGACCTGTTAAAACCCAGCGTGCTGGGCCCCACCTCCAGAGTTTCTCTCATTTCTAAAGAGTTCCCAGGAACCACACTTGGAGAAGCATCGACACAAGGCAGCCTTCTCTGCTATGGGAGCAGGCTTTCTGATGGGACTATCTTAGACCCTTAGGGCTACTGTAACAGAATACTACAGATTTGTGGTTCATTAACAATAGACGATGACTTCTCACTGTTCTGGAGGCTGCGAATCCAAGATCAAGGCACGGGCAGATGTGAGGCTCTGGTGAGACCCACTTCCTGGTACACAGATGGCCATCTTTCTGCTGTGTCTTTATACGGTAGAAGGTGCAAGGGATCTCTTTGGGGTCCCGTTTATAAGGGCACTGATCCCATTCATGTTCTTTGCTGTTAGCTGTTTAGTCAGTAAATCATGTCTGATTCTTTGCGACCCCATGGACTGTAGCCTGTCAGGCTCCTCTGTCCATGGGATTTCCCAGGCAAGAATACTGGAGTGGGTTGCCTTTTCCTTCTCTAGGGATCTTCCTGACCCAGGGAAGGGAAGAACCCATGTTTCCCACATTGGCAGATGGATTCTTTATCGCTGAGCCAGTCAATTCCAAAAGGCTCCACTTCCAAACACCATCACATTGGGAATTAGGTGTCAATGCATGGACTCTGGCAGGGAGACAAAGCTCTGTTTATAGCAGGGATCAGCTCATGTCCCCTGGTGGCTCAGTTGGTAAAGAATCTGCTTGCAGTGCAAGAAACCTGGGTTCAGTCCATGGGTTGGTAAGAATCCCCTGAAGGAGGACATCGCAACCCACTCCAGTATTCTTGCCTGGAGAATGCCCATGGACAGAGGAGCCGGTGGGCTACAGTCCCCAGGGTTGCAAAGAGTTGGACACAACTGAGTGACTAACACTTTAGCTCATGTCCGCTGAGAAGCTTTCCTTTCTCAAGACTCAGCTGAACATAACACGGCTTCCCCGATTCTTGCTCTAGCTAGAAAAATCTGAGTAACTCTTTCTTCGTATAGATAATTCCTGATAAACCTGGGACATTATCAGTATCCGCTCTCTGCTCCGCTAAGTGACGTCAGTCGTGTCCAACTCTGTGCGACCCCACAGACAGCAGCCCGTCAGGCTCCCCCGTCCCTGGGATTCTCCAGGCAAGAACACTGGAGTGGGCTGCCATTTCCTTCTCCAATGCATGAAAGTGAAAAGTGAAAGTGAAGTCGCTCAGTCGTGCCAGACTCTTAGCGACCCCATGGACTGCAGCCCACCAGGCTCCTCCATCCATGGGATTTTCCAGGCAAGAAGACTGGTGCTGGTAAAACTGGGGTTCAGGGTCTAACTGAGTGTGGCTTATGATTATTACCTCACTTTACAGTTTCTCTCCTCACCCACTAAAAGGAGGAGGCCATTGCTCGCCCTTTTTTGGCTGCACCTTGTGGCTTCGCAGGATCTTTGTTTCACTCATCAGGGATTAAACCTGGGCCTCCTGCAGGGGAAGCAGTGTCCTAAGCATTGGATTCCTAGGGAACTCCCAAATACTGCTTGTCTTACAGAATTCTTTTCTGTGGAAATAAAAACTGGCAGGCCTATTTTAAGATCTGAATGAGGTAGTAGGTGTGAATCGTCTGGCACAGTTTCTAGCAATAAATGCTATACTTTCCCTCACCACAACCTGGAGTCAGTAGACTGGCTTTGCTCTGTGGTTGGGGGAGTGGACCTGAGTTCAGTTCAGTAATAAAAATAAACCTGCTGGTACCTGGTCTTGGACTTTCAGGCTCCCGAATCATGAGGGAATACACTGCTGCTATTTAAGCCATCCAGTCTGTGGTCCTTTGTTGCCATAGTCTGAACTGACTCATACTCTGCTCACGGAAGGAATGTCTTTAATGTGCCTTTTGCATGTGTTCAGTCCCGTCCATTTGATGTTTTGAACTTTTGCAAGTGGTATGCTGTCTACAGTCACCCTCCTATTAATCTTCTTTGACCTCAATGCTTCTGCCCCTAGTTGGACCATATACATTATTATTGTAAGGGTGCGATTAGGAAATGAAGCATCCACAAGCAACCTTCAGAGGCTGGAGAATAGCCCTGGGCTCAAAGTGTTCTCTGGAGAGGGAACACTCTCTGTGTTCTCTGTTGTAAATAAGTATCTGTTTTAGATGGACCGAAACCAGGCGTAACTGCCCGATATCTGAGAAATTGGGGGAGTGTTCATTTGATCTCTTGGTTTATTAAAAAACGATGGGGAAAAAAAAAATAAAAAAATAAAACGATGGGGAGGCTAAAAAGTCCTAGCAAAGTTGGCAAGGTAACTTCCAATGGAATGCATATGTTATGAAACAAACTAATTGAGTACAAAACCCTTGAAAAGAAACTTTAATATTAAAAAAAAAAATTATAAAATACCCAAAGGAAAATTCTAGTCTCAACAAATGACAATGACTGTACTGCTAGACCACCACTGCCTTTGGTCTAGCATCTGCAAGAGAGGACGATACACTGAACCAGTGTGGCTTTTAACTTTCAGCCTTTCTACAACCTTACTAGAATACACAGTCTGGCTACTCCATTTGTTTTCAAACTAATCACCTCAATCTGAAACAAAGGTCCCCTTAAGAGAAAATGGATTGAACTAGAATTATTTTAGATCTTTTGGACAGAACTCCATTCTTGCCAAATTTCTTAATTCCGTTCATTTCACAGGTGATTTGAGACCTACAGTGTTCTGAAGATGGGTTTCAAGCACTGCCTGTCTTATCTGTTATTCATCCCCCTCGAATGACTGAGGCATGAGTTCAATGAATATTGCTTCGAAACTCTTTATTAGAGACTCTCAACTTGGGGACAATCAAACCCTAACACCTCTAGTAAAGTCTCAGGCCATCTGTGAATCAGAAATGTTCAAAATACATTTTTTTTCCCCTGGCTTCTTCTGTGTTGTTTTGAAAATCATCTTCTGTGAAGGGAAAAAAAAATTTTTTTTATGTGAAATATAGTTGAAATTTGTTTACATCAGGAAGTTATGACCAGGGTCACACGAGCTTTGGTCTTGTCTCTGTCCCTCACTGTGATGGATCAGAGCGCTTCTCTGTGGCACAGGGCTCAGCAGTGAAGTGTGGATGTGGGGGCACCCGTCCCCCCGGGGGGCACTGGCCACCACACTCTGCCAGGAGCAGGCACAGCGTGAAAAGCTGGACCCTACTTTACCAAAATGTCACTAGTCCCAACGTGAAGGTCTGTCTTAAGGCATCCTGCCGGCTTGCCTATCATCCTGCCAAATAAAAGAGGTCACCCAGTACTGGAAAGATGAGGCTGAAGCCATGTGGCCTGGAAACAGTGATGTGTGAGCCAGGAAAATAAAAAAGAGGTACAGCAGTTTCTCTGTCAAACACTAGAAGTCACCAACATCAGAACAAATATTTCACTAATATCTTATATATCGCATTGAACAGCAGATAGAAAACCCCTTTATTTTGGCCCAACATCCCCATGGGACAACGACTATCTCCCAGGGCAATAAGCTCTGGTATCTCCAGTATGCCAACACTGATGCTAACAAAGGGAAAAATCTTATTTTCCAAGCCTCTTTTGGGAACAATGGAGGCTACTGATATTTGAGAACTGGCGATGCAGTTTGAAGATGAACAACGGAAGCAAACCCAGCGTACTCTGTGCAGACTGTACACCTGGGATTCCTACCTGGGACCGTGGAGGGTGCCCCCATCACCCCAACGCGTGGCTTTCCACAGGGCGTGAAGTGACAGCAATCATTCTGCCCACAGTGCCGATGGCAGCCTTGCTGGCTGCCATCGCCGAGTTCTTAGAACCAGAGAACTGAGTCAACGCCTTGTCAAAAGGTTTCAAATGTTCTATTTATGGGGGCAAAATACAATACTTTTGTCTACTATGGAGAAGTATGCTAACATAAATTGAGTTTAAGTTGAGTCTTTAAACTATTTCCATCCCTGAAATATCACTGTGAAACAGTTCAACAGGGAGGAGTTAATTTTCAAACATACCTAAAGAATACATTCGGAAATAGAATATCATTCAGCTGTGAAAAGGAGATCCGACCAGTCCATCCTAAAGGAAATCAGTCTTGGGTGTTCATTGGAAGGACTGATGCTGAAACTGAAACTTCAATATTTTGGCCACCTGATGCAAAGACCTGACTCATTTGAAAAGACCCTTATGTTGGGAAAGATTGAAGGCAGGAGGAGAAGGGGATGGATGACAAAGGATGAGATGGTGGGATGGCATCACCAACTCAATGGACATGAGTTTGGGTAAACTCTAGGAGTTGGTGATGGACAGGGAGGCCTGGTGTGCTGCGGTTCATGGGGTCGCAAAGAATCGGACATGACTGAGCAACTGAGCTGAACTGAATAGGAATGGAGTGCTGATATATCGCATGACAGGTGAACTAGAAAGAACACTAGGCTATGGGAAAGAAACAACACAACAAGCCACATATATGCTTCCCTTACATAGGGCCTGTAGAATGGGGGAATCCAGAGACAGAAAGTAGACCAGTGGTTATCAGAGTCTGGGCTTCCCTGGTGGCTCAGAGGGTGAAGAATCTGCCTGCGATGCAGGAGACCCAGGTTCGATCCCTGGGTCAGGAAGATCCCCTGGAGAAGGAAATGAAAACCCACTCTAGTATTCTAACCTGGGAAATCCCATGGACAGAGGAGCCTGGCAGGCTACAGCCCATGGCGTTGCAAAGAGTCAGACACAACTGAGTGACTAACACTTTTCTTCTTTCTATCAGAGTCTAGGGAGAGAGGAAAATGAGGAATGATTGCTCAGAGGGTACAGGACACGCTTTTAGGGTCATGAAAATGCGCTGGGAACAGACAGAGACGACAGCATTGTTCATGTGCTAAATATCACAGAATAGTACATTTTAAAATGGTTAATTTTATGTTATGTGAATTTTAACTCAGTATTTTAAAAAGAATATATTTGGCCACATGAATTGTGTACAGCTTTTCTTGTAAGGCTCTCTAGTTATGAGTGCGGATGCTGCTGATTGGTAGCTGGCCTGTTCTCTTTTTTGCGTCTTCTCTGACAGACGGTAAAAACCCCCACAAGCTAGAGATCATAGTCTGGTACACAGAAGACACTCAATTCTGTAAAGGAAAAAAGAAAAGACTCTATAATCCTTTTGGCCAAGCTATACATGACTCCATGCAGGCAGGAGGGAAAAAGCACTAACTAGGAAAAGTTTTAGCACCAAAGAAACAGATTCCACTAACCTCAAACCCAATGGAGAAATTTAAGGGGTCCTGGAGACCTCAAGGAATTCATCTGAAAATATTTCTGCCCAGACATCGCTGAAATTTAGACAGAGCTTCATACTCTTTTTCTTGCCGACAGAATCACTAATGTTCAACTTGCAGAGATGACCTCGTTGATCAGGGAAACAGAGAAAGTGTCTTGGCATGAATTTAATTTGAACACTCTTGGCAAGTCAGCTTGTTGACTGGAGTCTGGAAAAGTCCGGGCCACTCTGACTGTATCTGCTACCTCATGCCTAGGTAAGGCAGTGCATTTTGCCACTAAAATTAAAAAATTGAATTGACTGAGTGTCAGAGAAGAGGTTACCCACTACAGTGTTCTTGCCTGGAGAATCCTAGGGACAGCGGAGCCTGGTGGCTGCCGTCTATGAGGTCGCACAGAGTTGGACACGACTGAAGTGACTTAGCAGCAGCAGCAGAGAAGAGGTTACCATTCCACAATTTTAACTACTTATTCAAGCTAAAGAATAGCAGGCTTTTCAATATAAACTTCTAAGCTAAAATCAGGTCTTTTGTTTCATTTGCACAATTTTTCATCTTTCTATTTTCATCAATTTTGACATTCAAAAAAGGAAAGAATAAAGGGACAACTCTTTGCAAAGATAATATTTCTCTTCTATGAAAAGAAACGCTGGAGAAAGGATAGGCTACGCACGCCAGTATTCTTGGAATTCCCTTGTGGCTCAGCTGGTAAAGAATCCGCCTGCAATGTGGGAGACTGGGGTTCTGTCCCTGGGTTGGGAAGATCCCCTGGAGAAGGGAATGGCTACCTACTCCAGTATTCTGGCCTGGAGAAGTCCATGGACTGTACATTCTATGGGGTAGCAAAGGGTCAGACACAATTGAGCGACTTGTACTTTCACCACGAAAACAAAACCAACTTTCAGTACAATAAATATAAATTGTGTATCCTAATGATACAGCCTCTGTGACTACCAAATACTATGATTCCTCTCCTGCCCTCAATGTCCCACTTCTCTGCTGTTTTTGGCTCTATGTGAATTAGGGGAGGGACAGCTATGAAATTCTGAGGCAAAGAGATCCCACAAATCCTGACAAAGAGCACAGCCTCTGCCTCCAGCTTCCCATGAGACCTTGAGCCCTCAGTTTCCCTCCTGGGAATTCCGCGATTTGAGAATTCAAACCGAGGACTCAAGCTGTCGACCCTTGCAGATTCCCGAATACACTATGCAGCTTCATGGCTCCATGACTGTGTGTGTGGTAATACACCCTTCTAGAATATTCTCCCCACTTTCCTTGGCTCACCTGACCCATAATCCTTCCTTCAGTCTTAGTCAAGGTGTCATCAACTCAGGAGCCTTCCCCAAATTCCACATACAGGCTCCGAGAGCACCCTGGCTATCTGCCTGTCTTACCTACCATATTATGTTGAAGTAACCAGGATAGGGGTCTATCTCCTTTACCAGATAAATAGAAAAAGGAAAGCAGTAACTTTACAAAAGTGGAGAAACCAGACGCCACCTTACGAAAGTCACCAGCGCAATGGCAGCAGTGATGGGGAAAGCAGAAACCCGACCCTCATGATACAATGCTCTGAAAAGGACGCAGTATCTCCCCTGTGCTACCTCTGGCCCAAACGGGCAACTCAGTGTGACGATGGGGGAACGCCAGACAAATCCAAATTGAGGGACATCTGACAAAATAAATGCTCCATCTTTAAAAATGAAAAGGTCACCAAAGACGAAGAAAGACTGAGGAACCCTTCTAGGCTAAGGAGATGAAAGGACATGAAAACTAAATGCAGTGTGCTTCTGAACTGGATCCTGAAGCAGGAAATTAAAAATATTTTGTTTTCTCTTGCTATAAAAGACATTAATAGGAAAACTAGAAAAATTTGAAAGGCTTATAGGTCAGCTAATCATACTTTTTCAATGTCAATTTCCTGCCCTGTGATTATAAAAGGTGATAGCCATCTTCTCATTAGAAAATACACACTTGAGTATTGTTAGCAACTTACTGAAATGGTTCAGAGAAAAACAATCATATAGACAGTGTAAGAGAACACAATAAAGCAATCACAATAAAATGTCAGCATTTGAGAAACTGATGAAATTAGATGAACATTCTTTCTACTACATTTTGCAGCTCTCCCCTAACTCTTAAATTATATCAAGGTAAGCTGAAAACACTTTACAGTACAAAAACCTAAAGAAAACTTTCCTTTTAGCTGAGAAGAATAAAACACGGGATTAGAAAAGTACGTGCTATTAATACATTCAGGGTTGATGAGAAAATCTGCAGTAATTACTTTTAAAGTGAAATCAGTGGTTATACAGAGTGCTAATTGGAAGTTGGCACAATTCCAGGTCACTGACACTATCTCCCAAATTAACCCAACAAACTGGACAGCAGAGCAGTAAAAGACAGTTTCTTTATAGTGTAATCATGGATGAGAAGCCAGAACACCACAAAAAAAATGCTGCGCTATCCACCTACTTTACAAATAAATATTTTTCTCACAGGCTTTACAAAGTAAAAAACCCATCTCTGCTTTAAAGGCAAACCATCCTCCAATTACCCGATAAAATATACGGGACAAGGCGTTGCACCACGATTACAACTCGTATACCTTCTGGATGCTCTCTGCCAGCAGCGGTGCCAACTCTACGGGGCTGGTCACTGCAGAGAGTTAGCATTCCCTATCACAAGATGAGCTGTACTAGCTACTGGGCTGTGAAACAGAAGAGTAAGATGTCGTGTCTGCCGTCTGCAGGTTCACCCTGACGTTTGGGGTAGATGCACCTACAGAGGTAAGTCATGGGACCAGGGAGGGATGCGGGTGGGAACTGCCAGGAATCACAAGGGAGCGCTCAGCAAATACCCCACGAAGGGAAAGGAATCCATTCATTGGCCCAGCCCCAGAAGACAGACTTCAACCCAACCCGAGGAAACGATTTCCAGTGGAGCTCCCCACAACAGAATGGGTGGCCTTATGAAGCAGGGAGCCTTTCGCCACTGAATATATTCAAATATACCTGAGATCTCCTCTTCAAATACTCCAAGGATAGAGATCCTTATGTCACGTAGGTTAGATCTAGGGAACACTGAAGGTCAGATTTCTCAGGCTGGCCTCTACCCACCAGATGTCATAGCACCCCTCTCCCCACGGTGTGATAGTCAAGACTGTCTCCAGACATTGCCACATGTCCCCAGGGTAAAAGTGTCCCTGGCCGAGGCACCCCTTAGAGCAAACTGCTCTGGGTCTGTGTGTTAAGAAAATGAAATATTACAGAATTTCAGAGCAAAGAGCCTATGGGAGTCAGACGAAGACTTACATAGAGAAGACAGGACTTGCGGTAAGCCTCGCAGTAAAAGAATTCTGCTGCAGAGCAGAGGTAGCAGTGAGCTGTCCTGGACAGGGGCGCTACGATTCAGGTGTGGAAGAGCCAGGAGAGAAGAGCCTGTCATGGGATCATTAGAAGGCCAGCTGACCAAGCAGAAATGTTCAACAGTAGGTCAGGCTAGAAGTGTCTGTAATGTTGCTGCTTTTCAGTCACTCAGTTATGTCCAGCTCGGCAGGCTTCCCTGTCCTTCACTATCTCCAGGAGTTTGCTCAAACTTGTGTTCACTGAGTAATGATGCCATCCAACCATCTCATCCTCTGTCGTCCCCTTCTCCTTCCGCCCTCAATCTTTCCTAGGATCAGGGTCTTTTCCAATGACTTGGTTCCTCACATCAGGTGGCCAAAGTAGTGGAGTTTCAGCTTCAGCATCAGTCCTTTCAATGAATATTCAGTGTTGATTTCCTTTAGGACTGACTGGTTTGATCTCCTTGCAGTCCAAGAGATTCTCAAGAGTCTTTTCCAGCACTGCAGCTCGAAAGCATCAACGCTGTAATGCACAGAAGGAGTTTCGAATCTAGAGTCAAGGTTGCCTAGGTTGGCATCTTGAGCTATCCACCTCTCAGGAAAGTTCATGTTGAATGCCGTCCTGGGAGAGACAATGTTCTGGGAGAAGGATGGGGTGCTGGAGAGTCAAGCTTGGCATCGTATTACCTACTCCTCTTTCAGAAACCTTTCCTGTTTGTTTTCTTATCTGCCACTGCTCTCTACAGCTGGATGACTCAGAACTGACTCCCATCCTAAAGTCTACTTTGATTCCAAACTCCCTAACTCTCCCTTAGGATTTGGGAGGGACATGCACACACTGCTGTATTTAAAATGGAGAACCAACAGAGACCTACCCTACAGCACAGGGAACTCTGCTCAAGGCTACATGGCAGCCTGGATGGGAGGGGAGTGTGGGGGAGAAACGGATCTGGCTGAGTCGCTTTGCTATGCACCTGAAACTATGACAGTATTGCTAATTGGCTATACTCCAATATAAAATAGAGCCGTTTTTAAAAATGGGAGGAAAAAAATAAAGTCTACTTGAAAGAGAAACTGAAAGCCACCAAATAGGGGGTAGAGGGCTGGAGAGGAGGAGAACAGCAGTTGCCAGGCACAAGACTGAAAGGTATCACATTTCCTAAAAGATGGAAGAATGTTAACATCCTGTGATACTCAAGCCACACTCATGCCAAGAAGGCTGGGGTCTGCACAGGTGTGGATGACCACTTCTTCAGTCTTTATTTGGGCTGGGACCACAAGGGGGCTTTCTCAAGTCACCCTGGGAGTGTGAGACCCCTGGGGTCAGGGTCCTGAAACCACGCCCACAAGGTTCACAGAGACGGAAGGCTCACAGGGACTCTTGAGCTTGTCTTGCAGAGCAGTAGACAGCAGTACAGCTTCTTAAAACCCCTCTGCTTGTAAACTGCCTTTGCTGAAAACACTTGCTTTATTTTTTCTTCTTCCCTCCTCTCTTTGATCGCATACCTTCCCAGCTTCAGGAAGCCCAGTTGTTCTACAAGAACCTGGATTCACCTCACCTCTCCCCATGCCTAAGACCACCCTGCTTACCCCATAAATATTCTACCTCTTCACATTTGGAACTTTCTAGCTGGCGCTAGTGGTAAAGAACCCTCCTGCCAACACAGGAGACATAAGAGACGTGGGTTTGATCTCTGGGTCGGGACGATCCCCTGGAGGAGGGCAAAGCCACCCACTCCAGTAGTCTTGCCTGTGAATCCCATAGAGAGAGGAGCCTGGTGGGCTACAGCCCATGGGGTCACCAGGGAAGTGGATCTGAGACTTGTTCTCCAATCTTCTCGCTTGACTGCCTTGTGAATCAACTCTTTCTGGGCTGCCAACCTGGGCGTCTCAGCATCTGGCTTGCTGTGTGTCAGGTAAACCCACCTGCCTTGATAACAACATCTGTAAGGGTGGTGGATTTGATCAAGGCGAGAGTTAGCCTTAAGAACCCAGTTCCCCTCTTGGTCTGTGGCTCAAATGTACTGAGAAAGGCTCCGTTCAGAGGAGCCGATGGGATCCTGAAGGCTCTAAAAGGGCCATTTCTAGTCGACCGCCTCTGGACAGATGCTGGCTGGCAGTGCGGCAGGGCTGGTACCCACCCTATATCCAGCCACGCTTGAGGCCTCTCGACATCCCAGAAGGCCAACTGGGCCCCCCACCGCAGTGAGAAGTTCAAGGGGGCCGTCCTAAGGCCACTTCCGTTGTGCCCTCTGCCACGTGGGCCAACAGACACCCTTCTGCAGCCGACTCCACTGTTCTTCGCAGCCTAGAAAAAGGGCAGTCAACTGGAGCAGTTACCGAGGAGCAGCAAACGGGTGCCTTTTCGTTAAGAAACATATCAGACCACCACCTCTCCAAGCAAATGAACCTCTTTTTCAGTGATTCTTCTCCTGTGTTCGGAAAAGCTTCTGAAACGGGACCTCCGGCTGACCTCTGCTGGGTTCTTCGATGGCTGCTACTTCCGCCTCTCTCTGGCATCATCTACACCTTCCACTTTGTCTTTTGGAGGTGGGGGATGGAAAGCCGCCGGACTCACCTTTACGTGGACTCACAGTCACTAAAACAATTTTATTTTAAAAAAAATACAGGAAAAGATACCAAAATATTTACATTTGGAGGTGATTTAAAATAAAAAGCATTACAAATGCAAATAAGTTTGTACAAATGGAGAGCTTTCAATCTGGGCCTCCCCGCTGAGCCAGCCCATAAACAGCAGCACCTTCTGCCAAGCATCTCACATTAAATGGAGGCGCTTTCTCGAGGGCTAAGAAAAAGTTATTAAGAGTGTGAGCTCTGGCCATTATTTCACAATTCAGTTAACCTCTATCCCGAGGGCAACATTTTGCAGCTGTCTGCACTGAGTCAGTACTTTCCTTTCAGTCTTTTTTTAATTCTTTTTTAATTTTTCTTCTATTTAGGTAAATTATCCTTTACATTTTTGCCTGTGACTGGAGGCATGAGAACAAAGTTTGGCTCTGCTTCTTGTTGCTGTGAATAGCTGTCTGCTTTTTAAAGGGCAGAGATGGCAACAGCTGAGTCACATGATGTTAATTCATTCCGATTACAAGTTACAAAATGATGGACAGATATGGCGTGTGCACATAAAACCGGCCTCCATGCCATGTCGAAGGTGACAGCAAACATCACTTTTCAGATGGAATTTAGTGGTTATGATGATAATTCAGTCTCATGATGCACATTTCCTTGCCCTAGAACCAGCAATATTTGCTCACCAAGAATACAAAACAGACCCATCGCAAGAGTGGCAATTTTTTCAAATTGTCTGAGATCGTATATCAAAATAGGATCCCCTGACCAGCATTATCAGTGAGAACTTGTTGGAGAGACAGATTTGCGGGCCTCACGCCACCTATGAAGAACCAGGGATTCTCAGGTGGGCCCGGCTGTCCAAACTCTAACAAGCTCTCCAAGTGATTCTGTTGTACACGAGCCCACGTTTGTAGTGACTCAGAGGGTCTGGCCCCTAACAGCCTAGGCTCTCTCTGTCTCACTTCCACACCAGTAAAACTGAGATAATGAGAGTAACCCGTCTTACAGCAGTGCTCCAAGGAGTAAAGCAGTTAATAACTATAAAATGTTTACAGCGATTGCCTGGCGCTGGTGCTGGGATCAGGAATTAGCTGCAAACGGGCAGAATACAACTTTGGGTGATGGAAATCTAAAAACTAGGTTGTGGTGACGGCTACACAATTCTACAAATTTACTACAATTCATTAACTTGTAACTCACAGGTGTAAATGTTATTGTCTGTAGAGAGTACTTCAAAAAAAAACTGTAAAATGTTTAGAAGAGTGTCTAGTTTAAAGTAATCAGATGATGGTTCTCATCACTGTAGCCATTCAAACAGACTTATCAAATGATACATGTTCCAAAAGGCACTAATCTCCCTTCAAAGTATGAGGGTCTTATTCTGCCTTACTGTCTTGAGTGGGACCTGTACTGTTGTTGTCTGGGACTGACACAAAAAGTAAAGCAGGCCTGTGGCAGTCCTTCTTATTGTAAAGATTTTTACAGATGGATAAAATGATAGTAATATCACAGAAATAGCAAATTGACACGTAACCAATCCCTTTTATATTATTCCACAGATACTACTTCCCTTTTGAAAAAAAGTTGGATGTGTCTATTTGCTCTAATTCATAATTGCTGTCTCTATTCCAATAAGCAATGACTTATCCTAAGTGTATTGACTATGATATAGACAAGAGAAGCGATGGAAGACAAAATACAGGAAGAGACAGAGGAGGCCTCGGATAGAACATTAGAAAACAGCCACATTTTAGGGTCAGAACTACATACAAGTGGGTACTGGATGATATGTATTGACTTGGTTGACAGTTGACAACGCTGACTTTTCCCCAAGCCCTGTGTTCCTAGAAAACAGAAAGAGTTACAGAATCCACCACCCGTGTCTGATAAACGGCTAAAGGCAAGGAGCTGCTCTCCCTTTCCGGGAGTCAGGCAAAACTCACATCCACTGTGCCTTGTGGATTCCACCAGACTCTCAATGCCCGCTGTGTACCTGGGCCCGACACAACACGGGCCCTCCCTTTCCTTTGAGACATTCCTCACTGAGAACCTTATTAATAACCTCTCCCTCCAGGAGTTGGTGATGGACAGGGAGGCCTGGCATTCTGCAATTTGTGGGGTCGCAAAGAGTCGGACACGACTGAGCGACTGAGCTGAACTGAAACAAAATTATCTTCTTGATTGTCCCGTGCATTTTGTTTTGACACAAAAGAACAGAATGAACAAGTTTGCCTGGACTTTCTACTCATTCTTGGTTAGCACTGTTAGTTGATAAGACGTCTTACAATATTTCATAATATATACACATATGCACACACATACATATACCTATATTTGATTTTTAATGGGCTTCCCAGGTGGTGCTAGTGGTAAAGAGCCTGCCTGCCAATGCAGGAGATACAAGCGAAGCAGGTTCAATCCCTGGGTTGGGAAGATCCCCTGGAGGAGGAAATGGCAACCCACTCCAGAATTCTTGCCAGGAGAATCCCATGGACAGAGGAGCCTGGCAAGCGATAGCCCACAGGGTCGCAAAGAGTTGGACATGACTGAAGCGACTTAACACATATACATTTACCTATATTAGATTTTTAATTACATGTATTAATGCTAGTGCACAAAAAGAGAGGGTAAAATTAATTTGCACACATAACTACCTACAATTAATCATTAGGGAAGAGATGGGCATGCTTTTTCTATAAAGGGCCGGACAGACAGTAAATATTTTAGGCTTTGCATGTCATAACTAAGCTCTTGCCACAATGTAAGGGCATCCACAAAGAAAACATATATGAATGGCTGTGACTGTGTTCCAATAAAACTTTATTCACAGAAGTAAGTGGTGAGGCTATCCATTGCCCCTGATCTGGAGCTGCTGCTGCTGCTGCTGCTAAGTTGCTTCAGTCGTGTCCAACTCTGTGCGATCCCATAGACGGCAGCCCACCAGGCTCCCCCGTCCCTGGGATTCTCCGGGCAAGAACACTGGAGTGGGTTGCCATTTCCTTCTCCAATGCATGAAAGTGAAAAAGTGAAAGTGAAGTCGCTCAGTCGTGTCCGACTCTTAGCGACCCCATGGACTGCAGCCTACCAGGCTCCTTCGTCCATGGGATTTGCCAGGCAAGAGTACTGGAGTGGGTTGCCACTGCCTTCTCTGATCTGGAGCAGTGCCTCCCAAAGGTATCCCAAGGAACACTACCTTTTAGGGCTTGTTAATAGGTATGTGAAAAAAATTATGGGGATAAGGAAGTCACCTGTGTAAAACAGATTTGGGAAAATCTGGGAAACAGGCCTCTTTACTACGGTACTTCTCGACTTAAAAATGTTAATGTGCACTGTGGATCTCCAAGAGAGACCCCATGCAAACCTTCAAAATCTCAAGTCAGAGTTATTATTTCTTAAAAGTATTCTTAAAAATCTACAGAATTATTAGTAAGGCTATATAATATATATTTTAAGTACTAATTATAGTTTAAATTCCTACATATTTGAAACATTTTGATGTGTTATATATAATTCCATTCTATAATATATGATTCCTACAGAGGATGAGATAGTTGGATGGCATTACTGACTCAGTGGACATGAGTTTGAGCAGCCTCCCAGAGACACTGAAGAACAGGGAAGCCTGGCATGCTGCAGTCCACGGGGCTGCAGAGTCGGACACGACCTAGTGACTCAACAACAGCTTATAGAAGTATAATATAGAGAACACAGGTTATTCCAACTGAGACGAGCTCCTCTAAGTCCTGCTACTGTATCACCCGTAAGATTACAGTTTTCTGGGGGTTTGGGGATTTTTCTGTTTGTTTATCTGTTTATTTTTGATGGGAAAGGGATCTCCTCTCTAATCACTTGAGTTTCAGCTATTACTTCTGTTCTCAGTCTTCTCTGCCATCCTGCTTCCTTCAAGTCCTAATTTAAAAGGTCCCAAGGTAGCATCTCCAATGTTCTCTACAAAACCAGTTTTAGTAAAGGCTAATACACACCTAGTGAATAAAAGGATTCAGTGGTCAAAATAAGCTTGAGAAATACTACATTCCATATTTCCTCTTAGAGAGTCAAAATGAATATCAGCTTAATAATGACTGAGAAGTCCTGAAGTAAAAGAAAAAAATATTATTTAATTGGACCTAGCACTTCCCAAATTTATCTGAAATAGAATACGTTTTTTTGGAGTGCTACTACTATTTACATTGCTTGGCAAAAACTGTCCTACACACACACAGATCAGCAAAATGAAATTCTTATAATTCTATAATATGTAAGAGTCGATAAAGTCGTGAACTTAATGACACCTCAACCAGTAATTCTCAAGATTTTTTCCCAGTTATTCCCAGTGGGGAAAAAAATCCACGGTGAAATACTTCCAGAAACCTGGAGTGTTACTATATTAAAGAAATGTGGTTTTCTCCTTTTATCTCCTTAGTAATAACACTGCTTTTTAAATAAGTTCACACAGTTATGCCCCCTTAACTTGTCTATTATATGAGTAAATGTAATTATTTGTAGTTTGTGGCCTTCAGCTACTTTTCATTATACAATTTCTGTACCTTGATATGTCTGTCGAACATACAGCACTTATAAGCAATATATGTTCATTATTGAAAAAAAAACAACTAAATGTTACCAAAAGAGCATAATGAAAAGTCTACCCAAATTACTCTTAATATTCCTAGATTCAATCTTCCAAGTTTGGGTTTTTAAAACAAAATAGTATCCAAAATGACTTTTTTTTTTTTTTTTTTGCATGTGGGTTCTTAGTTCCCTGACCTGGAAGACCCCAAAACCAGGCCCTTGGCAGTGAAAGTGAAGAGTCTTAACCACTGGACCACCGGGGAAATTCCCAGCACATGCCATTTTGACCTTATTTTCTCACGTCACCCTATAGTTCATATAGCATCTTTCCATGTTAATAAACACTGACCTGCTCATAATTTTAATGGCTACATATTAGTGTCCTACCACGTGGAATACTATAATCCTGTTAATCAAACCCCTGCCGATGGACAGTCTGGTAGTCTCTAAAGATTGTGCTAACGTAAATATCACAGACAACTATCTATGGGAACGCATCCCATCAGTCCGCAGGGTGGGCTTCAATCTTGGGACCTTTCCCATCAGAGTCATCCTAAGTGGTAGTCCACAGCCTTGTGTAGCCCCACTTCCTATCCCTGGCACTGACTGATGGGATTAGAGGGCAGCAAACCTTGGATGACCCAGCAATCCATCAAACATCTAGGTGAGAAAAGATGAGATGGACCAGTCAGAGCCTCCCACTCTCAGGAATGAGGCGGCTTCCAGGGAAAGCACGACCTGGAGGATGCTGATGAGGCTGTGAGACTGGGGTCCACCTGCCTTTTGCAGAAACTGTAGCCAGCAGAGGAAGGCAAAGCCAGGGGTGGATGGCAGCAGACCCGGGCGGAGGCACTGTCACGTTAGCAGTGGTGCCCAGAGCGAGACCATCCCGGAGCGGCTTGTAACGGGCCTCTGGGCCAAGCTGTGCCGTCACACAGCCCTTGGGCCGAGTCCTGTTTCTGGTACTGGCTGTGTGACCCTGGAAGATGCCTGTGCATCTCAAGTCCTTCATTTCAAAAGTGAACAGTAATCAGTACTGAGGCTCACCTCATGGGAAGAGTACAAGAGAAGGCAATCCAAAATGCCTCGTATCTATGGTGTGCTCAACATGGGCCAATGCTCAAGATTATACTATTAGGATGAAGATGATCTGAGCCAGAAGATCCAGAAAACTACCAGCTAATGCATTCCCCCAGGGCCTGGGCAACTGGCCTTTTCCAAAGGCCTCTGTCCACATTCCCTGGTACGAAGTTTAAGAAACGTGAATCTCCTACAAGCAAAATAACCTAACTAAAACAACTTCTGAGGCTGAATTCCCAGCGCTGGGATTTCCAGATTGAAAAGGAGTCTAATTCTCTTGGAGAAGCTCCTATTACAAATTACGCATGCCGGACACTGCAGTGAACTGCTCCTCTGAAGGCACTGGCCCATGGAATACCTAAACTAGACATGCCTGAACCCAGGATTTGGAGATCTGTAATATAGTTATCTGTGTTCAAGCTAAGTATGGGTCTCAGAGGACACAACTAGAAAGCGACAGAGCACCCCTACCTCCCTCAGTGAGCTTTGCTGTTTCAGCCACTAAGTCGTGTGTGATTCTTTGCGACCCCATGAACTGCAACACGCCAGGCTTCCCTGTCCTCCTCTATCTCCCAGAGTTTGCTCACACTCACGTCCATTGAGTCGACGATGCCATCCATTCATCTCATCTTCTATCACCCCCTCTCCTCCTGCCTTCAATCTTTCCCAGATCAGGGCCCTTTCCATTGAGTTGACTCTTCGCATCATATTGGAGTTTCAGCTTCAGCATCAGTCCTTCCAATGCACGTTTAGGATTGATTTCCTTTAAGACTGACTGGTTTGATCTCTCTGCTGTCCAAGGGACTCTCAAGAGGCTTCTCCAGCACCACAGTTCATAAGCATCAATTCTTCGACCCTCAGCTTTCTTTATGGTCCAACTTTCACATCTATAACTGACAACTGGAAAAACTATAGCTCTGACTCTGTAGACTTCTGTCAGCA
This sequence comes from Capra hircus, assembly GCF_001704415.2. NCBI lineage: Eukaryota > Metazoa > Chordata > Mammalia > Artiodactyla > Bovidae > Capra > Capra hircus. The sequence goes on from NC_030819.1 coordinate 9,176,147, forward strand.
AAGTGATGTCTCTGCTTCTTAATGTTCTGTCTAGGTTTATCACAGCTTTTCTTCCAAGGAGCAAGCGTCTTTTAATTTCATGGCTATAGTCAGTGAGCTGGTTCTGGGTAAAGACTCAAGGATACAAAGGATAGCAGAGAAAGAGATGACTCCACCAGCCAGTGCTTTAAAGAACAATGAGGCTGATGCAGAAACTGGGCCCAGTCCTTAAACCCTTTCCACTAGTGTGAGTGCAACGGGCTGGGGCAGTTTCTTCCTTCCACGTGCTCACTCACTCCCCTCCCCTTCACCCCTCTGCCCCTCTGCTCAGATGGCTAGATCTTAGAGCAGTGCAGTCTCTTCAGTGCTGAACTGATAGAGCAAGTGAGAGGAAGCAACAGGCACCAAAGCAGGAGTGGCCAGTGTGAAACGCTCTCAAGCCTTTATTTCTTAGGATGGCTCTAGGTCCTATCACTGAGTCAATAGTGAGCAATAAAAAGATGAGCCAAACCAAACCATACTCAACAAGAATTCATAGTGGTGATTATACAGAGATAGTCAACAGAATCTCTGGGGAAGCCTCTTCAAAAAGGATTCACCCAGGCTCCATGAAGACCCAATACCCCGCTGCGTTAAAATCTATAGTGAAAAAGAAAAAGAAAAAAAAAAAAAAAACCACCAACAACAACCATAGCTGCTTTCTGAGTTCCAGTAGCTTATTGTTGCATTCCATCTGGCTATCGGCTAATATCTGGAAGAAACTGATATTACTAGTGGCCCCTCAAGTTCTACACACAAGCCAAATATATCCACAGGAAGAAAAAGAAAAACTCCAAGCATCTCAAGTGATCTTTGTAACCTCGGGCTTTTATCTGAAGGATATTGAACACAGTGTTTAGAAGCGAGGAGTGACCACAATACATCAAAAACTTTGGGTACATTTAATGCGTTTTTCTGGTCCTTCCTTAGCAAACACAGTTTATTTTTGGAAGACAAGGTCACGTGCACGTAGCTCATAGTGCCTGAGCACTTTCTGTAAGATGGGTCAAGGTGTCAGGGCTTTGGGAGAGCCCCGATCAGTTCCTGCAGACCGCTGCAGGCTTGCTCTTGACTTAAAATAGGGCCACAGTTCTTACAGTGTCCGCCTTAGGATCATAAACACGAATGACTGTCTGAAACCACAGAGGACCGGATGTGAGCCACTTATAGTAAAACTGAGCCAGAAACAAGAATAGCAGGAAAGCTGCCTGCTCTCTGGTAGTGGAGCCCTTTGAAGTTAACTATTTATTAAACACCATATTATAGTGCTCCTGACAAAAATCTTTGAAGGCAGGTTATCCTCCTCTGCACAGTGGCTCACTGCTCACGAATTGCTTCCTTTTCCTTTTTGGTTTTGATTTGTTTTTTGTTTCTTTTCCCATTTGTGAAACTGAAACCTGGACTGTTTTCTTCCCATCTATGAAGCTAGGTGACACCAAGCACTTCTTCTGGCAAAGATGCTGATCAATAGAAAGGGTATTAAAAACATACGCCAACCCATCACCATCACAACACAAGCAGTTGTTATAAAATAGGTAACTTATAAGGACCTACTGTATAGCACAGGGAACTCTGCTCAGTACTCTGTAATGGCCTATATGGGAAAAGAAGCTAAAAAAAACAGTGGATATACATATAACTGATTCACCTTGCAGACACCCAAAAGTAACACAATGTTGGAAATCAACTCTACTCCAACAAAATTTTTTAATAAGATTAAACATGAGGAAGAAAATCACAGAAGAAAACCAAACAAAAACAAATTGTTACATAAAGTTCAGCAACCTCTAACATAAAACCAGGTTACAGAAATGATGAGAGGAAGGGACTAAAAATGGCAAGAATTCAAAATATAGGATCTTTTACATTTAGAAGCAAAACTTATCTACTACATTTCCTATTTCAAAACTACAGATGAACATGTCTTTTTTCAGCTGGCATTTTCCCACTTATCAATAAAGCCCCCAAGATATACCAATAACAGTTACATCTTAAAGAAATATTCAAAACAAGAAAAAAAGTGATACCGTTTATTTTTCCGAACCAATCATTAACTTAAAAATCTTTGCCTTTAATCAACTATACTCCAATATAAAATTTAAAAAAATTTTTAAAAAAAGAACCTTTGCCTGGAGAAGAACTGAGGCCCACACCTGTGCTAACACGTCCTGGGTGCATGGTCCAGCCCCAGCCACTCACAGGCAGTGTCTCCAGCTCAGCACGTGCTGAGGAGACAGAACACGGCGTTGCCGGACATGTGACTAGGTCTGTCTCAGTGTGGCTGGGAACGACGGGAAGCTTTGTAAAATCTAGAAATACATCAAAGGGCTAATGCAGATTAAGCCCTGCTCCTTTTTTTCTGAAAGGCTCACTTTTGTTCCTAATATAAAGACTTAGATGATATTTCTTTAGATCATAAAGCAAGTTGTACTTTTAATGATGGATTAAAAATTATAAAAGTGAAAGATGGCCTGTTCTCCCCATTCTTTTTTTTCCCCCCTTTTTAAGTGATGAATGCAGGAAAAGACCAGTCTGGGCCAAATTTCTCTCTTGCTGACGACCTTCAGGGGTGTTGAGTAAGCCAAGCAGGGGGATAGTACAAAGTCACCTTTGGATAATTGAGTTGCTTTTTTGCTAACTCCACTATTGGATACGTTAGATAATAAATGACAAACAGCATCTATGGTATACATAGCTTTAAAAATAGTATGACTTAACTCTAAATTAGTGTAAAGTAAAATACACTTGTTCTTACACTGGTCTTTTAAATAGAAAAGCTTATTATATCAATAGAATGAAAGTGAGTGAAAGTGTTAGTTGCTTAGCCATGTCCAACTCTTTGCAACCCCATGGACTGTAACCCACCAGGCTCCTCTGTCCAAGAGATTCTCCAGGCAAGAACACTGGAGTGGGTTGCCATTTCCTCCTCCGGGGGTCTTCCAACCCACAGACTGAACTTACATCTCCCAAGTCTCCTGCATTGCAGGTGGGTTCTTTACTGCTGAGCCACCGAGGAAGCCCAGCCGTCATGCTCTCATCTAATCCTCACAATAGCCAATGAGGTAGATGCTGTTATTGCTCTTATTTTACAGACCAGGAAACTGGTCTTAGAGAGCATTAGTAAGCAAAGCTAGAATAGCCAATCATTAAGTATCTGCCTGACTCAAAAACATAGGTACCCTATAAAGGTGTATGTGTCCTCAATCACTAACCTGTACATTATATTTTAAAAAATAGTCTTTATGTTTTAGAACAGCTTCTTTTTTTTTAGCTTTAAGCAAAATTATGCAAAAGATATTCCCTGGTAGCTCAGCAATAAAGAATCTACCTGCAATGTGGGAGGCATGGGCTCATTACCTGGGTCAGGACACGACTAAGCATACACGTGCAGTTTCCTACACATCCCCTCCCTGGACACATGTACAACCTCCCTCATTATCAACATGTAAATCACTTTCTGTGTATGAACTGAAGGGATACACACAACTGAAGTAATAAGTATAGAATCCAGTTTCAGGGCCAGTGGCACAACGGGTAATGTATCCGACCACCAATCAGAAGATTTCCAAGTTCAACTCCTGGGTGGCTCAGTTGGACGAGTGCTCTCTGGGCCTTCGTGGTGGCTCAGACGGTAAGGAATCCGCCTGCAGTGTGGGAGATCTGGGTGCAATCCCTGGGCTGGGAAGATCCCCTGGAGAAGGGAATGGCTACCCACTTCAGTATCCTGGCTGCGATGTGGGAGATGCAGGTTCGATACCTGGGTCAGCACATGACTGAGCATGCACGTGCAATTTCCGATATACCTCCTCCCCGGACACGTGTATAACTTCCCTCATTATCAACATGTAAATTACTTTCTGTGTACAAACAGAAAGGATACACATAATTAAAGTGATAAGCACAGAATCCAACATGAAATTCAAGAAAGGAAGCAAGATTGTTACACTTGGGGAAAGTGACTTAAGACAAGAGAATGAAAAATGGCTCTTAACGTTATGAAGGGAGAAAAGAGTTCCAATCAGAGTCCAAAGGCTTCATCCTCCCCTTTATGTGACTTCCCTGCCCCACCTCCAACAGGGCACTCTGAGAGATGACCTTGGTCTCCTCCAGTTTTGCTATGAAAAGCTATGAAAGCTTGATTTTTGCGGACATACCAATATTCACTTCCTACACTGTATATACCAGTTGGTTGCCGCCTACTTGTGATCCATGTTTCTGTCCTATTGAAACTGGTCCATGTCCCCAGCACCGAGGGCATGGTTTGGGATATAACAGCACTCAACAAAATCTTGTTAAGTGAATGAACGAATGAATGAATTTGGAAATGGATCACAAAGTTCCACGGTTATTCCCAGGTGACACAGTGGTAAAGAATCTGCCTGCCAATGCAAGAGACACAAGACATGGGTTCGATCCTTGGGTTGGGAAGATTCCCCTCGAGAAGAGAATGGTTACCCACTCCCTTCCAGTATTCTTGCTTGGGAAATCCCATCGACAGAGGAGCCTGATGGGCTGCAGTCCATGGGGTCACAAAGTGTCAAGACGCGACTGAGTGACTCAGTGATGTGGTGCAAAATATCAGTGCAATCTAGACAAGGACTTTTTCCTCCAAGCTCCTGATAATTTTGAACTAGTGACTCGGAAAGATACTTAATATGTTTTTCCTTCTACACAATATTAGTGCTAATTAAATACAATGTCAGTTATTACAGCCCTTACAAACACACGTAGGTGGTCTACAGAACAGGATTAATACCTAAATGACTAAAGAATTAAAACACTGGTATTTGAAGCTTTGACAAATATTTTCACTATCTGCGTTTCTGAAGCAAAACATCAGTTCACAGGCAACCAGAGGGGATGGCCCAGGAATGTGCACAAAACATGATTAACTGGTTTAAATCTCAAAACAGTACAAGGTGCCTATTAAAAAATTATACGAACAGCATTAACTTTCTCTTCGATGCTGATTACTTTTTTCTTCTCTTTATGTAATGACCTTCCTGCACAGTATGTGCTGCCATTAAAAAAAAAAAAAAGCCTAGGGAAATAAAAGGAACTGCTTGCTTAAGATAAAAACATTGTATTTGAGGAAGAGAGAACAATGTAATAGAAAATATACAATAATTAAAATGTATATGCTTTGTTGTTTTGTTAGGGTTAAATCTGTTTTAACAAAACAACTAATACACAGTTTTGGATACTTTTGCATTTACCGTAAGTGCTAGGGAGAAGGAGGAATCCTATTTAAATGAGTCCTGTAGACTCACAGACTTCGAGAACGAACTCATGGTTGCTGGTGGGTAAGGGATAGTTAGGGAGTTTGGGATTGACACGTATACACTGCTATATTTAAAAGGGATAAGCAACAAAGATCTACTGTATAGCACGCGCAACTCTGATCGGTGTTCTGCGGCAGCCTGGATGGGAGGGGAGTCTGGGGGAGAACAGATGCATGTGTATGTCTGGCTGAGTCCCTTTACTGTCCACCTGAAACTATCACAACATGGTTGATCGGATATACTCAATATAAAATAAAAAATTTAAAAACTCAAAAAGAAAAAAAGGAGTCCTGTCCGCATACCTACTAAAAGACATTAGATGTTAACTAGACTTTCATGCATTGGAGAAGGAAATGGCAACCCACTCCAGTGTTCTTGCCTGGAGAATCTCAGGGATGGAGGAGCCTGGTGGGCTGCCGTCAATGGGTGGCACAGAGTCAGACACAACTGAAGCGATTTAGCAGCAGCAGACTTACTGTGGTGATCAAAAACAATGCAAAAACCGAATCATTATGCTGTACATCTGAAACTAGTGTAACATTATATGTCAATTATGTTGGTAAGTGAAAGTGAAGTTGCTCAGTTGTGTCCGACTCTTTACAACCCCATGCCATGGACGTAGTCCACCAGGCTCCTCGGTCCATGGGATTTTCCAGGCATGGATACTGGAGTGGGTTGTCATTTCCTTCTCCAAGGGATCTTCCCGACCCAGGGATTGAACCCAGGTCTCCTGTATTGTAGGCAGACACTTTACCGTCTGAGCTACCAATGGGAAGCCCATTGCCAAGAATGTGGAAAAGCTAAATAATGTTTGATTAAGTGCTGAGGGGAATGTAAAATGGTATAATGGCTTTAGAGAAGACTGGCAAATCCTCAAAAACTTAAAGACACAGAATTGCTACATGACCCAGAAATCACATTTGGAGGTATACACTCAAGAAAAATGAGAACATGCATTCACACAAAAAACACATATAAAGGATTGTTCATAACGGCATCATACACAATAGCTCAAAAGACAAGCAAGGCAGATGGCCATTCTGAAGGAAAAAATGTGGTATGTCCATAGAATGGAATATTATTTGGCAAAGATGAATGAAGGGCTGATGCTATGACATGGGTGAATCTTTAAGAAGTGCTAAGTGAAAAAAGCCAGTCACAACAGATCATACGTTGTATGGCTTTGTTTATATGTAATGCCCAGGATGGGTAAATACACGGAGATAGAGAGTAGGTCAGTGGCTGGCAAGGGTTGAAAGAAAAGAAAACGGGCAGTGACTGCTAATGCATTTGGGGTTTCTTTTGGGGGGTGATGAAAATGCTCTAAAACTGATTACGGTGAAGGGTGTACAGCTCTGAACAGACTAAAACATACTCAGTTGTACTCTTGGAACAATGGGTGAATTGCGTGGAATGGAATTATATCCTAACAAAACTGGTTTGTTTTCTTAAAGCTTCAGAGGCAGCCATTTGAAAATTCTCTGTAAATCAAGCACCTGTATTTTGGCCAGAGGCAAAAGGTAAAAAATGGATCAGGAGAAGAAAACAGTAAAAATGCAAAACATCTGCAAAAACAGCAACAAAAATAGCAACGTTGCAATAAATGTAAGGAAACTGCTTCTAGGGGCGAATATTTAGAATTAAGTAGTAAGCAGGATGCTGACTATTGCAGTCAAAAATAACTACTTTTGACATATATAAAAGAAAAACGTGAGTCTTCACTTTGGAAATTCCACTTAGAATCAAACGAACTTATTTGCATTTGAAATTGAATAACAAAAGAGCTTTAGATTCTAATAGTTTTGACCTATTTTAGACAGATATTTATTAAATATTTATTAAAATGCTTTAGCTTGAAATACTATAGGCACCAGAAAGAAAACAAATATGAGCAATTCAATTCTATACCTTCTGTTCAATAAAACTCGCTTCTCCATGGCAGGTGGTACACAGAACTCTACCCAGGGGGTTAATCAAAATTCCCTTAGAATAATTGAAAAGCATCTGCATTTCCCCCCCAGAAACCGCAAAAAAGTCACAGCAAGCAGAACATATCATCTTGATTATTAGCTCTGAGCCTGTAGCCACACAATGTGCTGTCCCCAGGAATTGAGTGACAGGACACAACAGCAGTATCTGATAAGTCAGGGACGTCCGCCCGCATGAGACGCAAGGAAATTTTTCAAAAATCAAAAGACCATGATAATAAGTTGCACATGTGATGTTTTTGCTACCAGTGTGAAGCAAACTGCACATTGCGACAAAAGTCAGCCTTCTCAGAACGGGATGGTGCCAGGCAAGAGCTTGGAGGTCACTGACCTCGACCTCTCATCTTACAACAAAGAAAGCTGAGGTTTCGGAAGGTCACATCACCAGGGCAAGGCATTGCTGGGGCTAGAAATGAGATCTTTCAAGGCTCTTTCCACAAAACGTTGTTTTTTGTTTTCCCTGTCTTGAGTGTATGTACTACAGAGAGTGTTACCTAAGAAATGGAAGAGTCCTAGGAACTTCTGGGAGCCGTGTTGGTAAAACTCCACACAGAAGTGCTATACTAACCAACTATGGACACGCACAACCGCAGAGCTTGGAGACACTCAGAGTTTCAATTCACGCGATCTGTACATTAGTGTAAGGGAAACAGAACTACACTCTGCAGGGTACAAGTCAGTTATGAGAGCTGCAGGGCTGCAGCCTGACTGACCACACGAGTCCGCTCTGCAAGAAGGTGACTGTCGCACTAAGGCACAGAAAACAGAGAAGGAACGGAGGTGGACCCGGAAGGGTGTTCTGGCAGAAGGTTAACAGGGACGCGCAGGTTTCGCCAGAGTATAGGTATGTTCAATCTCTCTCCATTCTCGTTATCACATAACCCAGACCAGCTCTAAAATTATTCTAACTAGCTTCGTAATTATTTTCATGAAAGAAAGTGAAACTGACAGTCACTCAGTCATGACTCTCTGCAACCCCATGGACTACACTGTCCATGGAATTCTCCAGGCCAGAATACTGGAGTGGGTAGCCTTTCCCTTCTCCAGAGGATCTTCCCAACCCAGGGATCGAACCCAAGTCTCCCACATTGCAGACAGATTCGTTACCAACTGGGCTATCAGGGAAGCCCAGTTATTCCCGAACCACCATTCAAAGCTCTGGAAGGAACCTTTGAAGATCTGGAAGAAATCTTCGTCCCCTCAAATTAACATATACGCATTCTGGCTTAGACATCCAGTCTTCGTGAGTTTAGTTATTGGACACCAGTTCCCTTGTTTCCAACTGTTTGTAGGTTCTCTGCGTATTAATCACAGTTCAGTTTTTTATTTTCTGTATCTTACAATGATTTTTAAATCTTGGAGGCCTTAGAGACCTGAGAGATCCTGCTCGCCTGCCTCCGGCCCCTCCCAGGGCTAGCTTAACTCTTTTAAAGACAGGGCTGAGCCTGGGAATGCACCTTTATATTCCACCAGCCAAACCTTTTACCTAACACAAACCAAGGTGCTGTTTCCTGCCCCAAATCACCCTAGGGCCAGGTACCATATAAGGAGGACCACTCCTAGAGCCCACCGACATTATTCAAACTCGCCAGTCCTAACCTGTTTACCCGGAGCCACTTGGCTTTTCATTCAGAAACCGCAGTAAAGGCTGCCCCCCCCCCCCACTCCGTGCTTTCCCCTCACTCCTTTTTACCTCCTAACCAACCTGGAACTTCCCCAGCGGCCCTGTGTGGCATGGCAGACCCCCTTCTCTCGCAAGATGTAATTAATGAATTCTTTCAGTGGGCATTAACCTCTCCGAGTTGGCATGAAGTCACCTCGAGAAATTAAAATCCTACGGGTACATCTCAGAGCCCTCTGCCAAGTGCAGACTAGCCAGCAGACCCACGGAGGGCCAGGCTACCAGGCTGCACAGGGTGGGCACGGAGCAGGGGGAGCTGTAAGTGAGGGATGGGCCACCACTCTCACCTCCTCACAGGCTCGCCTTCAGACCTCAAGAGCTGCCCTTTGGAAGATGGCAGGCTTTGTCTCAAGCTCAGACATGCTGTGCACACATGTGGCGCACACAGCATGTATTTATGTAGGTTTGCTTTCAACAAATTGATAAACTGATACAACAATATCTGATTGATCTTTTACTCTGAGGAACATTAACAGAGACGATCCAACAAGAAAACTCTACTGATGGGTGAGCCTGCAAAAACTTTGTTCTTTTTTGAAAAGAAATGTAGATACAATCAAGAATATTATATATATATATCGCAAAATCCCTTGGATCATAACTGCAGATACTGATTAAGAGAAAACTTCATTGATAAAAACTGATATGATGGTCAAAATTTTGTGAAGACACAGAAGCCTACAAAGAGGGTCATCAATGTTAGGAAAAAGTAGTTAATATATATGACATGCATGTGTATGGACCCCAGTTTTTCCTTTCATACAATCAAGATGCCAACAAGAAGTAAGCTACAGTGAACAGGGTGGAATCGCTGCACACTACTTATCCACGGGCACGTAAGAGTGAGTTTGTGGAGCATCGGACAGCTTTAATTAGAAGTCCCATCACTTCATGGCAAATAGATGGGAAACAGTGGAAACAGTGGCTGACTTTATTTTGGGGGCTCCAAAATCACTGCAGATGGTGACTGCAGCCATGACATTAAAAGATGCTTACTCCTTGGAAGGAAAGTTATGACCAACCTAGATAGCATATTCAAAAGCAAAGACATTACTTTGCCAACAAAGGTCCATCTAGTCAAGGCTATGGTTTTTCCAGTGGTCATGTATGGATGTGAGAGTTGGACTGTGAAGAAAGCTGAGCGCCAGAGAATTGATACTTTTGAACTGTGGTGTTGGAGAAGACTCTTGAGAGTCCCTTGGACTGCAAGGGGATCCAACCAGTCCATCCTAAAGGAGATCAGTCCTGGGTGTTCATTGGTAGGACTGATGTTGAAACTATAATTCCAATACTTTGGCCACCTGATGCGAAGAGTTAACTCACTGGAAAAGACTTTGATGCTGGGAAAGATTGAGGGCAAGAGGCGAAGGGGATGACAGAGGATGAGATGGTTGGATGGTATCTCCGACTCAATGGACATGGGTTTGGGTGGACTCTGGGAGTTGGTGATGGATAGGGAGGCCTGGCGTGCTGTGGTTCATGGGGTTGCAAAGAGTCGGACACAACTGAGCAACCGAACTGAACTGAACTGAGACAGCTTTAAGGTTGAGGAGTTGGTCACAGATGTTTATATGCCCTTTTATAAATATCATCTAGACATGGACATTTTGGCACTATTGACATTTTAAGGAGAATAATTCTTTTGTAGGGCTGTCTTATTTATTGTAGGATGTTTCAGAAGCCTCCTGGGTTGGATATGTTCTCAATATATTTAAGGAAATTAGTGCACTATATTTCAATAGCAGCCCACCACTGGTAACAACCAAAATGTCTACGGACATTGCCAAAGTCCCCCAGGGAGCAGCACCACCCAGGCTGAGAACCACCAGTTTAGATGTGCAATATCACGAAATATTGCCAGGCACCTGTATTTTGCAAACTACCTGCATTATTCCTAAAACCCTTGAAGGGGACTCAGAGTTTTGTTTAACAGCGGGTAGAGAAAGAGAGGTTCAATACTTACAAAAACAAGAGTGCATCTTCCACAACACACTTCAACCGCTGTTTCACGCCCCAATCACCTGAAGGGTCAACTGAGGTCTTCTCACATGCTCACTGAGAGGAAAGGCTTTATATAAAGTGAACATCAAGTTGCAATTTTAATCTATTTTTAATAGCTACAATAGTTACTTTGATCAATATTACCCTTTCTAAAAAAAGAACCACCCCCTAGCCCCAATATGAAAGCAATTCTCACGAGGAAACTGAGGGGTGCAGACCTCCAGCCCTAAGCTAAGTGGGTGGGCTCTAAGATCAAACACAGAAGAGGAGGGTTAGTCCCTCCTGACCCCCGCTTCACAAACTACTCTCCACCAGGTGGTCAGGAATCATACGGAGGTGCGGAGGGCCGTGGAGGACCTAAACTCCAACCACGCAACGCGCTGCTGGGAGGAAGCCAAGCTGTGTTGTCGGTCCAGGTCTGTCCCTGTGGCTGCCCACACTGTACGAGCCATTCTGACAAACTACCATCTGTAAATTTACAGCAGAGACTTGGCCTCATCTGTGAGGTGGGGGCTCTGCCAATGATCTCAACGGTTGGGCGGATTAAACGAGGTCACAAGCCTAAAGCAACAAGCTCACTGCAGGCACACTCAGGGCACGCTGTCTCCTGGGCAGCCCAGTCTTAAAGGGCCGCTCAGCTGAGCAACGGAGATGGGTGCTCAGCTTAGCAGCAGGTGGTGGCCCGAGCTCTAGGACACAGTGGACTCCAAGGGGGACTGTGAGAACTTACACATGGATTATCTCCCCATCCTTAAATGAGGCAGTGGTTCCATTTCAAACAAGGGCACGTGGCAGTTTCACGTGTCCCCTGATGCTTGGTAATTACCTGGGTAATTAACACGGATACCTTAGTCATTACCTTAGCTGTCCCCGACAACCTTGAGAATTTACATCATATGAAACATGGGAAAGCTACATCTCAGGATACAGACTTGAGCTACTAGTGACGGCTGGACCTTTCCATGCCTTGCCAGGCATTCTGCTATATATACACTTTCCATCCACAGGGTAAGGGGCACAAAACACTACAGAGCTAGGCAACCACATGCTAGGTGGAAAGGAACAGAAAAGCATTTCTTCACCAATGCCATCCTGAGGGATGCATGCAGTGTACTCGGCTGGATGAATCTCACCTGGATGATGGCAGGGCCCACTGGTGTGGGGGCCATGGGCAAGCAGTGGTTTCTACGATCAGGGGGTAACTACACTCTCGCCGTGGACTCAGGGTGTAGGGGTCTCATGCAAACAGTGACAGTAGGGCTATTCCAATGGATAAAAGGATCCAAATGAACAGAATGCAATTATACAAACTGGGGCTTGGCCTTCCTCTCAGGAATGGGCTGTCCACAGCAGAAGTGGCTTATGATCCAGCAGGAGGAAGACTAAGCACAAGTAACCCACACAGCCAATAGGCAAGCGTGCTTTTAAGCCAACCAAGCACCAGGGCTAAAGCTGGCTGCCAGTCTCTCTGCAGGAGGCATCTGAGTAGGTCAGGGTGGATACAAGAACTTGTAAGCTTCGGGCCATTAAGAAGTATCACATTTATTCTAGAGAGTTCATCTTCAGTAGAACATTATATTTATTAGTGAAACAGAAAAGGAAAGTCTGAAATCCCACTACGACTATTACTATAGTCTAGGCCAGAGATTCTCATCTAGAGATGACTGTGTTCCCTCCCCACCCCCAGGGCCACTCGGCAAAGTCTGGAAACAATTTTAGTGGTTACATCTGGGCAGGTGTTCTGGCATCTAGTGGACGGAGGCCTGGGATGCTGCTGAACATCCCATAATGCACGGAGCAGTCTTCCACAACAAAAAACATTGCCCATCTCAAAATGTCACCACTGCCAAGGTTGAGAAACCCTGATCTAGGCCAAAAGTAAAAATGATCGCTGTCCTGTGGGTCTAAGACTTGATACAATGCAGACCAAATCTAAAAGACTGTGTAGCTGACATGTAAACTGAAAAGGTACAGTCGATCAAACTATGGATTTAATTATACATTAGGTGCTATCAGGTCCCTACCTGATTAAAAAATACATATATGTATTATGAACATATATAGCCATCAATTAATTAGTGCAAATAATCAGTATATATGCATTGTGAACATAAATAGCCATCAATTAATTAGTGCAAATAATCAAAATATATATGTATTATGAACACATGCAATCATCAATTAACTAGTTCAAATAATCAAATGCTTGTTCTATCCTTTTATTAAAAGAAACATCTAGAACACTGTTCCTATGTGTGACTCACAAGACCAGTAATACAATGTAGCTTTTGGTATCCACTTCCTAAATCAGATACTATGTTAAACACGTGTGAAAATATACTCCAAATCCTAGTCCTGGGCTACTTGAAACTGGTAGATTCTTAGGCTTTAACTCAAACCTAAGGGATCAGTTTCACTGGATCATGGGGATCTGCATTTTTAGCAAGTTTTCCAGTTAATTCCTACACATGCTCAAGTTGAGAATGCCGGTCTGACTCGGCTTCCATGAGAAAGAGTTGCCAATTCCATATCACTCTCACCATAAGGTAAATAATAATCAATGGATTTTATGGATGAAGGATCAGCAACGCATGGTACTACACTACAGGGGCCTTAAGTGGTAAGTGAGATTGGTGTGTGAAGCCCCATAAGCACTGTCATATCAGGTCCTATATCCAAAGTATGCTGCCTTTCAAACACAACACGCCAAAGTCTTCCTAGTCAAGGCTGCTCTTGGTGAACTTCATTAAGCTTCAAAGAAGCTGGCGTTCTTAAGAATCCTGCTGCCATAGGTGCAGGTTTAAATATGTACTTTATATTTTAGCATTCAATGGCAGATGATATGTTAACTATGTGAGGAGGTCAAATCATGGGATGAACAAAAATTAGACTTTCCAAATAAAAGAGAAATACTTTCCTTCTGAATTTTTCGGTAGATTGCCTACCAAGTGTGATCTCAGTTGAGATTACAATTTCAGATGACAGCAAGTCTTCAAAGCAAGTGAGAAAAAGGAAGAAAAAAAGTGAGGCAAAATGATTGCAAAGGAAGAGTGTATTCAATATTTTCAGGGGTTATAATAATAGTTGAGCTACTACAGGCTAAGTTCCTATTATATTTCAGCATTTTACCAACATTTTTTATTCAACCATCACCAATTCCATAAAAGTAGACATTTTGCTGGCAGGAAAATTGAGGACCAGAAAGGTTAAGTAACTTGTTCAAGGTCACAAAGCTGGCAAGTGGGAGATTTGAGATTTAAACACAAGAATCAAACTTTATTTAGTATACCTCCCCCTAACCCTCTCCCACCCCAAAAAATACTCACATACTGGTGAGAGAGTTAATTCATAGGTAGGCTGATAAGGGGTCCAGGGCCCTCAAGGAGGAATGGGTCCAGGGCTCTCAAGGAGGAGAAAAGGACAAATGCTTTTTTTTTTTTTTTTTTTTATTCCTTGTCTTCAGTTCAGTTCAGTCGCTCTGTTGTGTCCAACTCTTTGAGACCCCCATGGGCTGCAGCACACCAGGCCTCCCTGTCCATCACCAACTCCTGGAGCTTGCTCAAACCCATGTCCATCGAGTTGGTGATGCTATCCAACCATCTCATCCTCTATCATCCCCTTCTCCTCCTGCCCTCAATCTTTCCCAGCATCAGGGTCTTTTCAAATGAGTCAGCTCTTCACATCAGGTGGCCAAAGTATTGGAGTTTCAGCTTCAACATCAGCCCTTCCAATGAATATTCAGGGTTGATTGCCTTTAGGATAGACTGACTGGATCTCCTTGCAGTCCAAGCAACTCTCAAGAGTCTTCTCTAACACCAGAGTTCAAAAGCATCAATGCTTGGGTGCTCAGCTTTCTTTATAATCCAACTCTCACATCCATACATGACTACTGGAAAAACCATAGCTTTGACTAGACAGACCTTTGTCAGCAAAGTAATGTCTCTGTTTCTTACTATGCTGTCTAGGTTGGTCATAGCTTTTCTTTCACAGAGCGAGCGTCTTTTAATTTCATGGCTTCAGGCACGATCTGCAGTGATTTTGGAGCCCAAGAAAATAAAGAGTGTCACTGTTTCCATTGTTTACCCATCTATTTGCTATGAAGTGATGGGACCAGATGCCTTGACTTTAGTTATCTGAATGCTGAGTTTTAAGCCAGCCTTTTCACTCTCCTCTTTCCTCTTACATTCCTTGTTTTAGTCACATAAAACATTTTTTCTTTAAGCCCAGAGCTTATGGCTCAATGCTTTTCCTTAAGCTCTGTACTAAGGATTATGTAACAACAATGTATCTTGCTCAAGGACATGTTTCTCCTTTTTACCAAGAACCTTCTGACTAATCCTATCTTAAGAGGTTATGTATGGGAGTGGGTCTGGCAAGATCTTTCTATTGTTAGTTCTAATCTTGTTAATTTAAGATGTTTGTTGTAGGAGTGGGTAAAAGTATATAAGGCCTTGATAAGACTAGCAAGTGGGTTTCTCTCATCCCCCTTCTGATGTCTGTGTCAGAAGCTTCTCTGTCCTTTGTCACTTTAATAAAACTCTGTTACACAAAAGCTCTTAAGTGATCAAGCCTGGTCCCTGGTCCTGAAGCTAAATCTTCTTTGGAGATCACGAATCCAACAACGCTTACCAGAAGCTATCACTGGTAGTTCACATAAATTTCTTGTGAGCATATAACTGAGTAATTGCAAATATTTTAAACTGACAATATTTCAAAGAGCAACTCTAAAGGTGTTATATGGCCTGTCTCTCTTAGAAATGGGATGGAATCAAATAAGCATTCTAAAACCCTAAAGCATCACACAAGTGTAAGGCATTATGTTATTCATTAAAATTAATTTTTATTTTGAGGGTCTTCGGCAGACAGCAGCAGGATTTTGAGACATTCTGAAATAATTAGGGACACCCTAGGACACTGTGAAATCATGATTGAGGTTGCACTAAATTGGCTTCCAATAGCCACATATAATAGAAATGATTTGGACAATAGATAATGTCACTTTTAAAGGATTCTATTAGAGATGCTAGAAGCCTCCCCCTTGGAAGTGGGCATTCCCCAGGGGTCCATTCCGGGCCTGTCCCTTCACCATCCCCTCAGGTGATCTTAGCTACTGCAGGCTTCAGATACCACATCTTCATGTCCAAAGGCACCCACTGACATGCTCACCCTTCATCATTTCCCTGATCTTTCCTTTACATCATACATGTCCCTCTGGCATTTCAGACTTAAAATGGTCAAAAACCCAACTCATTATCTATTCCACCTGAGCCCAGGTTCAGTCCCTGGTTGGGGAACTAAGATTCAACACGCTGTGTGGTGCGAATGAAAAAAAAAATCCAGACAAAACAAAATACAGCTCAGGTGATACTGCCACCCTCGCTAGCCAGCTTCCTTTCCCTTAAATACACGGACAATCTCACGCCTCTCTACGTTCACTTATTTTATCCCCTGTGCTTTTCTCCACCATCACTGCAGAGCCGTTTCTGAACGTGCTGTCTCTGGGTCTTTGCAGATGCCGTTCCCCTCTATCTGAACGCCCTGTCCCTGCTTCAAACTCTATTCACCCCCAGAGTCTAAGAATGAGCTGGACATATTTACCAGGAGCTTCCCATAATCCTCTGTTTCTTTTTTTCAACCCCCAGAACATTTCTTCTTCACACAAGGCTCTGATCATTCTCATCATGCTAGGATTTCAACACCCTGGGGTGGCAGTGGGTCATGGCTGGCAGAGATGCCGTTTTCCTTTGAATTGCCAGAACTCAGTGTCCTCACATAATAGATGCTCAGCCAATGTGAGATGACTGACTACCATGACAACCTATACATGCCAGGCTTTATGTATGCTCGTTAAAAAAAATTAATGACTAACAGGATATGAAAAGGAGGTTCTTATTCAAAGAGCTATGCCCTATGGCTTACACTTTATGCTTTTGTATCAGAAAGGAAAAAGTAAAACTAGTAGATCCATGGCTTTTTGGAAGGAATGATGCTGAAGCTGAAACTGCAGTACTTTGGAAACCTCATGTGAAGAGTTGACTCACTGGAAAAGACTCTGATGGTGGGAGGGATTGGGGGACAGGAGGAGAAGGGGACGACCGAGGATGAGATGGCTGGATGGCATCACTGACCCGATGGAGGTGCGTCTGAGTGAACTCTGGGACTTGGTGATGGACAGGGAGGCCTGGCGTGCTACGATTCATGGGGTCGCAAAGAGTCGGAAACGACTGAGCGACTGAACTGAACTTCCCTGGTGGCTCGGTGGTAAAGAATCCACCTGCCAATGCAGGAGATGCAGATTTGATCCCTGGGTCGGGAAGATTCCCTGGAGAAGGAAATGGCAACCCACTCCAGTATTCTCGCCTGGAGAATCCCATGAACAGAGGCGCCTGGCAGGCTACAGTCCATGGGGTCACAAAGAGTGAGATACACCTTAACAACGAAACAAGAACAACATGGAACACATCTCTGTTCTTCTCTGCCAGCAACCCCGCCTCTGCATCCCGTCTTGCCACCCACTGTGTACTCACGGTGCTGCTGGCCTGGGCTTCCCTGCAGCCAGTGCACTACTGAAGGGTAGGAGCCAAGTTGTGTTCATCCGTCATACAGCCTAGCATGTAGTTAGGAGCAGGCGGCCCACGACTTCTTTCACATTTTTGCTCAAAACGCTTCATGCATGAGATATCAACAACTGCATGTTTGAATTATATTCAGCATGCCTATTTCACAAGGCTGGAAAGTAAACATATTCTAAAAGTTCCTTCTTAAGTCAGGTACAGTATAGGTGGAACACGTCACCACTAAAACAATGTTCAAGATTAAGACTGTACTTAGAACCTCATCTTATCAAATCTTATCTTACCCCTATTTTAGCTTTATCTTATCCCTATTTTAGCTGAAGTTTTGAATACTGTAGGGAAATGCAGGAAGGGATGCTAAAGCTTTACTTTTTTCTTAGCATTATATTTATTTATTTTAATTATAGGATAATTACAATATTGTGATTATTTTTGCCATACATCAGTATGAATCAGCCATTGGGTGATGTATGGCAAAAACCATCACAATATTGTAATTATCCTACAATTAAATAAATAAATTTAAAAACAAACAAACAAAACCAGAGAGAATTCATCAACCCTTGACAAAATGTCAAGCCTGTGGCCACAGCTGCTTTCTACAGCTGGATGGGAAAAGCGTCAGGAATAAGGAGAAAGCTTGATCCCGTGGGGATGGAGCCCTGTGATTATTGGGTAGACGTGCCCGTCTGATGTAGGCTCTGGGGTTCTATGCCAGACACCTCCCAGGCCCCTCTCCTTCCCATCCAAGGAAACTGGGACCAGGGCAGCTTGGGTTAATGGGTCAAGTTCCAGGGGTAATTCACTCAGATGTCCCTGTTTACACAGGAAAGTAAGCCTCTTGGGTGGCTGCAAACCCAAGGACATGGGACCAGCATGCAAGAAATCCCAATAAGCCACCGTGTCACTTCTGAAACCTCCCTGATACGGAGCAAGAGATGGAAAAGAGAAGGGAGAAAAAGGCGAGTGAAGACTAGAGACGAGTCAGATATGTAGACAGAGGGATTTATAAGGTACAGAAGACCAAAGAAGTTCTCTGGATGTTGATTTTTGGAAGACAGTAATAACCGAAAACGTGACATAGGTTACTTCCCAAAAGAGTACTGGTAAAGGAGATGGGTGCTTAGTCGCTCAGATGTGTCCAACTCTTTGGGACCCCATGGACTGTAGCCCTCCAGGCTCCTCTGTCCATGGGATTCTCCAGGCGAGAATACTGGACTGGGTAGCCATGCCCTTCTCCAGGGGGTCTTCCCGACCCAGGGACTGAACCCAGATTTTCCACATTGCAAGCAGATTCTTCACCGTCTGAGCTACCAGGGAACCCCACCGGTAAAGGAAAACAATAACAAACCTAGTTCTTTTCATTTGCCAGTTATTTGGATTTTCAACAAATGGGAGTTTACTCTATTCAAGTTCAATATCCATAAGGGAGTTTTCAGAAAGAGTGAAACTTTTTGACTATGTTCATATTTATATCTATAAATACGAAGGATGCATGTTTGAGCCTTGTGCTATCAGATGACAAGATACAGCCCAAGCTTCAGCTCTTGCTAATTAAACGAATCAATTAAGAGACTACAGTTGCAACTGTGTAGCTGCTGTTCTATAGTAGCAATAACAACCTCGCGGGGAGGTCTTTTACTACATTAAAATGCTGTCCTCCACAACTCCATCTGATATTATTAGAAACAGTTATTTGTGGCTTGCTGTCATATTAGTAGCAAAGGCAAATTATGGAAATATGCAGACCAGAATGGTCCCAGTATGAGACCAGGTTGGGTTTTCAGCCTCCAAGGGAACAATTGCTGAAATTCCAAAGTTCCCCAAAGTTCTTTAATGGAACTGATAAATCTATCAGCACAGCATCCATTTAGAAACTAGGTAAGGGTCACATATTTACATACTTTCCTGCTAAGCTGATACAATTCAACTAGATGAATTATCATATTAAGTTTACCCTCCTGAGTTAAACTGATGGAGTTCAAAATTGTTTTCGATGGTTGTCATTAATCGCTGTTACTTCGTAAATGCTAACTTTGAAATCTAATTGTGCTAGCGTACCAAGGGTCATATTAATACCATTCTTAATGGTAAATCTTTGTAAAACATGTTTATTCTACTGATATTATTACTCAAGCTTTCAAGGCTAATAAGAAATAAAGTATATTTATTATCAATAAAAACTTAATTTAAAATGTACAATTTGAGATTTAAATTAGCTTTAGGAAGTTCAGCGTGATTTGGTTTCATTAAGATCCCTGGCTAAGCTTCAAAGACATATAATTTGATAGTTCCTCAAGAGTCCTTGGGTAAATGCCAACAGCACAGCTATGAAGAAGCTGCTCAGTGCAACGTAGGTTATTTTCTCTTTCGGGCAAATGCATTGTTTCCACAAGAAAAAAACCTCAGTCTTACACAGATACGTTTGTCTTAGAATTGTGGTGTTTTAAAGATAATGGTACTTAAAAAAAATTAAATACAAGCAATGATTACAATACAAAATTTGGAATCAAATGGTAACTTCTGTATTCTTCAAGTAGTAACAAAATATTCATCCTTATTGTGAATCACAGTTCAAGTAAGGAATCTGGGTTATGTAGAACACTGAACCTCTTCTTATATCTGACATGCACAAACTCATAGCTTCACTAAAAACGTGTCAGCAAAACAAACAAGCAAAACCCAGACAATCTACAATTTGAGTAGGCACAGATCACCTGGAAAAGCTCTGGGGAGGAGAGCTTTGACAGCTAAACACACGTTATGGACTGAATGCTCGTGCCCCCTCCACCCGCTTCATACATTGGCGTCCCCATCCTCAATGGGCCGGTATGTGGAAGTGGCGCCTTCGGGAGGTAATCATGTTTAGGTGAGGCCATGAGAGCTGGACCCAGCAGAGGACAGGCCAGTGAGGAGGCCCGGATGCTAGCGCCTGACATGTTTGAAGACAAGCAACTAAGTGTGGGCTGAGCTGATGTGTATTTTAAAAGGATCACTTTAACCGCTATATTAATTAGCAGGGAGTAGGGGTGGAGGGGGGAAGACTGGCTGCTGCAACAATTTGGACAAGAGGTGATGAAGAGTTTGGTCAGGATGGGGGCAGTGAGAATGGCGGAAGAGGGAATTCAAGGAAAAGACAAACTTTTAGCTTAAATTGCCATTTTCTGAGATAGGAAAAATTGTAGGAGGAAGTTTATGTTGGTTTGGGTTTTCTTTTGCAGGTTGTGGCTGTCAGGAAGTATTTTTTTCAATGTCTGAACCCTGAGAAATCTATTAGAATGCAAGGAGCAATAACAAATAGCAGAGACGGCACAAGAACCCTTTCTAGAATGAGCACAGGAGGTCCAGAAGACCCTACCCATAATGTAAGTCCAGGTAGCTGATAAAAAAAGAGTGGCATGGATCTTTATGCAATGATGTAGGAAGATGTTCACAATTTACTGTTGCATGAAAAGATGTGTAAATCTGTTTCTGGAAGAATACGTCTATTGTTAAAAACTTCAAAACCTCTAAGGGATAAAATGAACACTTTCACAATGGTTAATTTTGTGTGTCAACTTGGCTAGCCAACAGTATTCAGATATTTGGTCAAACAGTATTCTAGACGTTTCTATAAAGGGTTTTTTGTTCTTTTTTTTTTTTCTGGACAAGGCATGCAGCATCTTAGTTACCCGAACAGGGATCAAACGTGTGCCCCCGGCACTAGGAGCACAGAGTCTTAACCAATGGACCTCCAGAAAAGTGCCATGGTTTTATTTTTTTTTTTTCCTTTTTTTAGATGAAGTTAACATTTAAGTCAGTAGACTCTGAATAAAGCAGATTACTCTCTAATAACATGGGTGGGCCTCTCTTAATCAGTTGAAGAAAAAGGATTACCCTCCCAAGCAGGAAGGAATACTACAGGCACACTGACCTTGAACTTGAAATGTAACTACCCTGCAGGTTTTGGAATTGCCTGCACAATCACAGGTATCAACTGCTTTAAGTCAGTCAACCAACCAATCTCTCTCTCTCTCTGTACATATGAAAACATAATACACATACCCTGTTGGTTCTGTTTCTCTGGAGAAGCCTAATCCAATTTCTAACGACATAAATTTAAATAATATTTAAATTGTTTAGTTGGAAAAATAAACACATGCCAAAGTCTTTGACTGTGTGGATCACAATAAATTGTGGAAAATTCTGAAAGAGATGGGAATACCAGACCACTTGACCTGCCTCTTGAGAAACCTATATGCAGGTCAGGAAGCAACAGTTAGAACGGGACATGGAACTACAGACTGGTTCCAAATAGGAAAAGGAGTACGTCAAGGCTGTATATTGTCACCCTGCTTATTTAACTTCTATGCAGAGTACATCATGAGAAACACTGGGCTGGAAGAAGCACAAGCTGGAATCAAGATTGCCAGGAGAAATATCAATCACCTCAGATATGCAGATGATACCACCCTTATGGCAGAAAGTGAAGAGGAACTAAAAAGCCTCTTGATGAAAGTGAAAGAGGAGAGTGAAAAAGTTGGCTTAAAGCTCAACATTCAGAAAACAAAGATCATGGCATCCGGTCCCATCACTTCATGGGAAATAGACGGGGAAACAGTGGAAACAGTGTCAGACTTTATTTTGGGGGGGCTCCAAAATCACTGCAGATGGTGACTGTAGCCATAAAATTAAAAGACACTTACTCCTTAGAAGGAAAGTTATGACCAACCTAGACAGCATGTTCAAAAGCAGAGACATTACTTTGCCAACAAAGGTCTGTCAAGGTCCTCAAGGCTATGGTTTTCCCAGTGCTCATGTATGGATGTGAGAGTTGGATTGTGAAGATAGCTGAGTGCCGAAGAATTGATGCTTTTGAACTGTGGTGCTGGAGAAGACTCTTGCAAGTCCCTTGGACTGCAAGGGGATCCAACTAGTCCATCCTAAAGGAGACCAGTCCTGGATGTTCATTTGAAGGACTGATGCTGAGGCTGAAACTCCAATACTTTGGCCACCTCATGCGAAGAGCTGACTCATTGGAAAAGATCCTGATGCTGGGAGGGATTGGGGACAGCAGGAGAAGGGGATGACAAAGGATCAGATGGTTGGATGGCATCACCGACTCGATGCACATGAGTCTGGGTGAACTCCGGGAGTTGGTGATGGACAGGGAGGCCTGGCATGCTGCGATTCATGGGGTCACAAAGAGTCAGACACGACTGAGCAACTGAACTGAACTAATAACTATTAATCAGAAAAGCAAGAATAACTACAAGTCTTAGGTGCAACACTTAAAAATTACATATTGGACAGATGTCTTCACATGTACTTTAATCTGTGAATTATACCACACCTCTATACATATATAAAGTACAAAGCATGAAGTAAATGGACATTGTCACTGATATCCTCTGTAACTCAGTGGCAAAGTCACTATTCTTTTGATTTAAGCCACAAACTTGTCCTTTGATATCCTCAAGTTACAGAGCCAACAGAAATACCCAATGTAAATTTACAATCTAAACAAGGTACCCCAAAGATATGAACAGACATTTTACAGATTATAAATGATACTAACAAATGAATACAGAGAGAAATATGCAAATACCACAGCAATAAGTGGAGAAATGATATTAAAACAATAAAGTACCTTTTTCACCAAATTATTTTGGAAAATTATACTATTACTAATATGGTACCTATAAACTCGTAAGTAAAAATAAGTGTGAAATAAGTTTCTTTTCACTGTGTAGAGCTATATAATTTTGAAATTATGATTCAATTTCATTAGAAGTGTGGACCTAATAGAAGAAGCTAGATGGAAAACTGAGCAAAAAAAAAAAAAACAAACAAAACAAACATAAAATATCAGTCACCTGTTTTTTTTTGTTTTTTTTTTTTTTGGGTTTTGCCACCTGGCTTATTGTGGGATCTTACTTCCCTGACCAAAGACAGAACCTGGGCCCTCAGCAGTGAGAGCACAGGGTCCTAACCACTAGACCACCAGGGAACCCCCCAAGGTCACTATCCAAAAGCATCTTTTTAAAATCTGTTTTTATTTTTATCAAAAATAGGGAGAAAGTCTCCAGCGAAAAACAGTACTTCAAAGACTCAACAAACTGCAAATAATTTTTAAAATTATTTTGTGTCTAATAAGAAATAGCTAAACTTATTCCATCATGACAATTTTCTTCCACATGTTAAAGAATCCATTTCTTATATAAAGACATCACTTAACAGCAAAACAAAACCATGGTGAAGCCAAACTCAAACACAAGCGCTAAAACCAGCCGATCACTTTTCCAGTTGATCTCTCTGTAAACTAAAAGAACATACAAAGTAATCATCCTTTCCTACTTACCACTGTGCCGAGAAACTGAATGCTCATGTTGCCCCCTGCTTCTCGAGAAAGACACTGGGGGAAAAAAAGAGACGTAAAATGAATTCTCAGCCACACAAAAACACGTACCTGAATGTTCACAGCAGCACTACCCCTACTAGCCAAACAACCCAAATGTCCATCGACTGATAAATGAACAAACAAAATATGGTATCTTCATGCAACAGAATATTGCTTGGCCATGAAAAGGAATGAAGGGCTGATACATGTATGAAGTGAGATGCCAAGCACCTCTTCCTTTGCTTGTTGCCCACCTGTGCTTCTTCACTGGAGCAACATCTATTTAAGGCCTTTGTCCAACTTTTAATCAGCTTATTTAATTTCCTGTTAAGCTGCAAGAGTTCTTTATATATTCTGGATATTAACCCTTTATCAGATGTATGACTTCAATTTGAATCAGTTCGAATGAGGTGGATGAAACTGGAGCCTGTTATACAGAGTGAAGTAAGCCAGAAAGAAAAACACCAATACAGTATGCTGCTGCTGCTGCTGCTGCTAAGTCGCTTCAGTCGTGTCTGACTCTGTGCGACCCCATAGACGGCAGCCCACCAGGCTCCCCTGTCCCTGGGATTCTCCAGGCAAGAACACTGGAGTGGGTTGCCATTGCCTTCTCCAATGCATGAAAGTGAAAAGTGAAAGTGAAGTCGCTCAGTCGTGTCCGACTCTTAGCAACCCCACGGACTGCAGCCTACCAGGCTCCTCCATCCATGGGATACTAACGCATATATATGGAATTTAGAAAGATGGTTAACGATAACCCTGTATGCAAGACAGCAAAAGACACACAGATGTACAGAACAGTCTTTTGGACTCTGTGAGAGAGGGAGATGATTTGGGAGAATGGCATTGAAATATGTATAATATCATAAATGAATCACCACTCCAGGTCCGATGCATGATACAGGATGCTTGGGGCTGGTGCACTGGGATGACCCAGAGGGACAGTATGGGGAGGGATGTGGGAGGGGGGTTCAGGATGGGGAACACGTGTACACCCGTGGTGGATTCATGTGATGTATGGCAAAACCAATACAATATTATAAAGTAATTAGCCTCCAATTAAAATAATAAATTTATATAAAAAATGTATGACTTAAAATATTTCTCCCATTCCACAGGATATCTCTTTACTCCGTTGTGTCCTTTGATACACAAATTTTTTTAAATTTGATATAGTCCAATGTATCTATGTTTGCTTTTGTGCTTACAGTTTTGGAGTTATATCCAAGAAATCACTGTCAATTCCAAAGTCATGAAGCTTTGTCTAACTTTTTCTTTTGGAAGTTTTATAGTTTTAGGCATTATGCTTAGGTCTTTAATCCACTTTGAGTAAATTTTTGTATGTAGTGTAATGTAAGGGTCCAACGTCAATCTTTCGTATATGGCAGATCCAAGCTTTTACAGAAAATCTAATGAATATGATCATCAAATTTACATTTTCAACTCCCATTTATCCTGAGTTCAAGACTCATGTAGTCATCTGTTAGCTGGACATCAATACTTGGATATCTAATGCACATATTAAACCTAGCAAGTCCAAACAGAATTCTTGATCTGCCTCCCCAAACCTGCTTCTCCCCTAGCCTTCCCGTCTCGGTAAATACTATCATCATTCACTCATGGCTCATCTCCAATTCTTTAACTTCCTTCATACCCAGTTTCTAATCCACCTACCGATCTTTTCTGTCTTCCCTCCAAAATATATGTCAAATTGGTTCACTTCAAGTCATCACCACCACTACCACCTTAGTCTATGCCAAGGGTTGACAATTTTTTTCTCCAAAGGGCCAGATTTTGCTAGATTCTTCTCTTGATATCTGCTTTAGTGTAACATTATTTTGCAATTTAATCACTTCCAATTGAAGGGTAAGTGAAATATCCTCAATAGTACAGGTATGTAGATTAGAAAATATGGAAATATTCTTTGCTTTTGCATTGAGATTTGAAAAATGCTGTTGGATCGATAGTCCACTTCTTGTTTTGACAGCCCACGGAATCTAAAAAGCAACTTGATATTAGCTGTGACTCAAACATCAGTTGTCAAAATGACTTTGCCACAGTGTGCCTTTTGCATGTAAATGCTGTTTTGTCTTACAATTTCAGCGTGAA
This sequence comes from Capra hircus, assembly GCF_001704415.2. Lineage (NCBI taxonomy): Eukaryota > Metazoa > Chordata > Mammalia > Artiodactyla > Bovidae > Capra > Capra hircus. The sequence goes on from NC_030819.1 coordinate 9,202,180, forward strand.
TTCATTAAGAAATATTATCAAGTCCACAGCACAAGCTAATTTTCAAAGCCGTAAGATGTTCCATAATAGTGGCTGAGGACAGTTCTTTCTGTTTGGAAAAAATTCAGTCTTGGTCCTGCATAAAAAAAAAAAAAATCTCAACAAACTCCTAAGCCACTGAACTACTATCAAAGGGGAAAACCAGGGCATTGAGTTGCTACATATGATAAAACTCCATAGACAGATAAAAATGAATAAAGGTGGCTGTGTTCTGGTAAAACTGTATTTATGAACCTGAAATTTGAATCTCATATACTTTTTATGTGTCATGAAACATTCTTTTTTTCCCCAACCATTTAAAATGTAATACTTCCAAACTTTAAAAAACCACTCAACTAGTGAACTGTACAAAAACTGGCAGTGGGCTGGATTTGACTGACTCCTCGTCGAAACCATCATCAGCACCTCTCACGTGGATGACTGCCATGGACATACAGATGATTTCCTTGTTTCTATCACTCGTCCCCAGGAGTCCACCTGCCTCACAGCAGCCCTTTTAAAGCACGTCTTGCTGCTGCTGCTAAGTCGCTTCAGTCGTGCGCGATTCTGGGCGACCCCAGAGACGGCAGCCCACCAGGCTCCCCCATCCCTGGGATTCTCCAGGCAAGAACACTGGAGTGGGTTGCCATTTCCTTCTCCAATGCATGAAAGTGAAAAAGTGAAAGTGAAGTCGCTCAGTCGTGTCCGACTCTTTGCGATCCCATGGACTGCAGCCTACCAGGCTCCCCCGCCCATGAGATTTTCCAGGCAAGAGTACTGGCAGGGGGTGCCATCGCCTTCTCCTAAAGCACGTCTTACCATTCTTCTATTCAAACTCTTCAAAAGTTTTGCAGTAGGAACTGAATAAAACCCAATTTTCTGGGCCTACAAAGATCCTATATGACCTGGTCCCTGTCTATATTTAGCACTCTCCTAACTACACTTGCAGAGTACATCATGAGAGACGCTGGGCTGCATAAAGCACAATCTGGAATCAAGATTGCCAGGAGAAATATCAATAACCTCAGATATTCCAGATGACATCACCCTTATGGCAGAAAATGAAGAACTAAAGAGACTCTTGATGAACGTGAAAGAGGAGCGTGAAAAAGTTGGCTTAAAGCTCAACATTCAGAAAGCTAAGATCATGGTATCTGGTCCCATCACTTCATGGCGAACAGATGGAGAAACAATGGAAACAGTGACACAGTTTATTTTCTTGGGCTCCAAAAATCACTGCAGGTGCTGAATGCAGCCATGAAATTAAAAGACGCTTACTCCTTGGAAGCAAAGTTATGACCAACCTAGACAGCTTATTAAAAAGCAGAGACATTACTTTGCCAACAAAGGTCTGTCTAGTCAAGGCTATGGTTTTTCCAGTAGTCATGTATGGATGTGAGAGTTGGTTCATAAAGAAAGCTGAGCACCGAAGAATTTACACTTTGGAACTGTGGTGTTGGAGAAGACTCTTGAGAGTCCCTTGCACTGCAAGGAGATCCAACCAGTCCATCCTAAAGAAAATCAGTCCTAAATATTCATTGGAAGGACTGGTGCTGAAGCTGAAACTCCAACACTTTGGCCACCTGATGCAGAAAACTGACTCATTTGAAAAGACCTTGATGCTGGGCAAAACTGAAGGTGGGAGGAAAAGGGGATGACAGAAGATGAGATGGTTGGATGGCATCACTGACTCTGGACATGAGTTTGAGTAAACTCTGGGAGTTGGTGATGGACAGGGAGGCCTGGCGTGCTGCAGTCCATAGGGTCGCAAAGAGGACACGACTGAGAGACTGAACTGAACTGAACTGACTGAACTACACTCGCATTGGAATAGCCCCTGAGGCTGGCAAAGACTAAGGGCAGAAGGAGAGTAGGGCATCAGAGGATGAGATGGATGACTGGATGGCATCACCGATGCAACTGACATGAACTCGGGCAAAGTTTGGGAAATGAGGAGGGACAGGGAGGCCTGGTGTGCTGCAGTCCATGGGGTTGCAAAGAGCTGGACACGACTCGGTGACTAAACAGCAACTACACTTGGGAAACTGTCCTTTCTTCTGGCCTCCACACAAACCAGTCCTGTTCCTGCCTCAGGGCCTTTACACTTGCCATTCTTTCTACTTGGGACTTTCCTCCCCTAGATTTTTGTAAGGCTTCCTCCTGCTCCCCACAGGTTTCATCTCAATGGTAGCTATTCAGAGAGGACTTCCGAACAAAAGCTTCTCTCCCCACCTAAAGCTATCTCCCTAATCATCTTCTATGATTATCCTGTTACAGTCTTCACTGACCTTCTTAGCACTCAGATTACCCTCTATATGTGTTTACGTGTTTGGCATCCACATCCTCCTGATACAATGTAAGTCTTGGTCACCACTGTATCTCCTGAGCCTAGTACACTGCCCGAGTTGTATTGGCATTACTTTCTATGTAGGAGACATTTACAAAATACAACGGTTCCTTTCCCTTACCCTACAAGGGTTGGGCTGATTCCCAGGCAAATAGAAGTAATTTTGCAATACGTAAAATGGAAACAGGTTTAGAATTTATATTTTTAAAAACAAGTAAATTGTAACAATGAATATGTAAACCATACATATAAGTACCAATAAGTTACCCTAAACTTCCCATTCAATTGAAAGCAAGTTAAAATTACATATATATGGAGTCTCAGATTGTTCTCACCACAGCTACTCTAGTCTATATACTTGAAAGCATCCACACCTGACATATCTCAGCAATAAAGACGGATGTAATAGAAATCAGGGAAATAAAAGTTTACTCAAAATTGGAATTTACTTGGCTACAGGAAACAGGAATGTCCACTTTTCTCACAGTCTAGAATTGAGACAATTTGGTTTATGAATCCACAAAGAACAAAGCACTCCATGCTTACAATGAGTCTGAGGCACGCCTAAACAAACACAAACTGGCCACTTGTTAGGCTCAGAGCAAATATAAAATAAAACTTAAAACTTTATTTTATTTTCCTGAAACATATCCTACCCTAAAATATTTTCTCCAAATATTTTACCCCTTTTTCTATTTTAAATGGCACTTCATAGCTAGATGAAAATGGCCTTTTTTCTTATTCTAATAGTCTGGTTCAACATTTATAAAATATATTCCCTTTTCCCTTCTTTAAGGAAAAGAATATTTAAGAAGACTTTGTTAATGCAACAATTTCAACATTTGTTAGAATCAAATTCATGCACAATTAGCAAGATTGCTCACTCTAAAAAGCAAAAACATTCACAAAGTTTTAAAATGCTCCAAAGATATCTCTCAGATAATAAAATCAGAGGCAGTTTCACCTTTAAAAGTAATCTTGCTGAACAGTAAAGAGAAGAAACAGTCATAGTTGTCTCTTTCCCCTCACTGATTCCCAACTTGATAATATGTTTTAAAGGCCATTACTATGGGATTGGTCTTATCGGTCTCCAGTGCAGCTGCCTGCATTATTTTCCATAATCAGTGTTTATACTATTCAAAATCCTCTTCTTGTGGCAGCTACTAAAACATAATTTTCTACTTAACAGATAGTAGAGAAGAAAGAAGTATGTGTGTGGGGGGGAGGGGATTGAGAAAGACATTTTCCCATTACATTAAATTTTTAAAAGCAACTCCAAATCATAAAACACGTGCCCACTAGAGACAAGAAAATGGCTAAGCTTCTAGGCTACACTAAAGAAGCAGGGAGGCCTGCACTGAAATGAATAGTTTGAATTATGGCTGTAAATACATCCCAGCTGTTAAATAGGGATTAAATTTTTTGAAGCACAGTGAAAGGAGCTATTTCTGTACTACTGGTGGGCTTGTTTCTAAGATGTGTAACTGTAATTGATGTTTTCAGGAATGTGAAAAGGAGATGGTTAATAATTACACTTTCATTTCCTACTTCATTAGGAAAAAAATACCATCCTCTACTTCTTCAAGTTATTTATTTATATATCCTATACATTCTAAATAGATGGTTTCATATTACATTTGATGACTCCAGAGTAACCACATGCATATAGTTTAAAAATAACAGCTAATTACTTCTAAGGAAATGGGGAGAATCATCTAAAAAATGTGGGGTACACTTATTTGGGGCCTAAAAACATAATTACTTTCAGATTCACTTTTTCTGATACTGGTGCAGTATAAGCAAAATGTAGGCTACTTCATTTAATTTTCTCATCAAAATATTCCTAACATATTTATTTTAGCACCTGTACTCATACATTTATTAGGATTAAAACTGAAGTTTGTTCTCAGAAGTTGTAGGAGTTATTTTAATCTAAAAACCAGAAAAAAGGAAATAACATTTTTCACTTGTCTTCTAAAATGGTGAGAAAGTCCATTTTCTTTAGAAACAGAAAATCAAGGTTAAATCTTAAAAATCTATTCAAATTCTCTCTGGACAAGCATTTGGCAAATATATTACAGACATACATTCAACAAATACGATAACCTCTCTTCTATTATATTCATGTGCTTGTATACTATTCTATATTACAAAGGCCCACTCAGCATTTTAAGTTATCATGTTATATCATCTATTTAACACTGCAATCAATTCACAAGTAATCCATTTAATCTGGTATTCTGTAGTAAATAACATGAGATGCATGTGACATTATTCCAAATTTGTCTGCTTTAACATAGAAAATTTGTTCCACTTAGTTGAATATCAATGACCTATTCAATGCAGAATGCAATAGGACTGCAATCAGCTTTGTACTGTTATTTATAATAAATTTATCTTCTCTTGAAAATATTTAAGCAAGAATATGAGAAATAAAAAGAAAAAAGCTTTCAAAGGTACACCATGAATAGCTGCACATCACACAAATGCGGAAATTGTTAAGACCTTAGCAGGATCTCAAGATATTTTCAAAAGTATTTAGCTACTCTTCAGGCCTGTAGACAACCTGCTGTGAGCAGGTGGGGAGAAGAAATCATGCCACACAAAGAAGCAGGCCAATAGCAGTTAGTGGGCTCTGCTTGCAAATGTTCAAACAACGTGACTATGCAAAATAAAAATCTAGTATGGAAAACGCTAGCGAGAAACAATACATCAAATCCCAGCAGACAAATTACATTGTAAGAAACCGAAAACTGAATTGTTTAGAGTAAAATTAAAGCTCTTCTTAAAAAAAAAAAAAAATTACTTGACAGGAACAGACTACAGTCACAGGAATAATTTTTAAAAAGTTCTATTTATCCGGCACGTTCCAGAGTAGGAAGGTGCTTGGATGTGTGAAGAAAAGCAGTGAGCTTAACATGTATAGAACAGCAAAATTTTCTGTTTAGTTTCAACACTTCAGTTATACGTTCCAGACAGGAAATCACTTCACTTTTAAAAAACTGTTCTGACTTCTGTTAAGCTTCTAAATAAAAATTTTGAAAGGTTGTCACCTACATGAGAAATTTATCTTCTCTTTAAAAATGAATTTAGTTCATCTGTTTCTAATTTTTAATGATAAAAACCAAAACTGTGGTTGAAATGAGAAGAGGAGCACTTTCTAAAAATGTGTTGTTTTTTTTTCCCCTTGCATTAACACCATCTGACTTACAAAAGGTTTTATTTGTGAGCCGTCTAACTAGCCACATATGGATATTGAGAATTTGAAATGTGATTAAGGCAACTGAGAAAATAAATTTATAGTTTAATTTTAAATACAGAAGTAGTATATATATTTTCTTTTAAACACAACTTCCTTGTTTTGGTGTTTTCCACTTTAATCATTCAACTTACATTACTTTTTGTCATATATATGTCAGGGGTACATTTTACTTCCAATATCACATTAGTAATTCTTAAATATTGTTTCATGTAGAATGTTAACACTTTGGAAATACTGGATTAAATAAATGGATTTAAAAAAAGAGTTTCAGTTGTTCTTGTTTTCTTAATGTGGCTACTATGAAAACTCAAGAACTGCAAATATGAACAATATTAGATACCTATTGGACAAACCATTTCATTTCATAACTTTTAAAATTAGTAATTTAGAAATGAGACTATATCTTTCCACAAAGAATGAGAAAAGATTTTTGGTTTCTCAGGTTATATCATAAAGACATATTTGATATGCACTATTACTGATGGATTCCACATATACAGTGAAAATAGTAGGAAAGCTCTGGTATATAGCCAACAGTAAAAAGAAAATGAAGTACTATCATTTTATTTTCATTGAACAATAATATTTGAAGGAAAATGTTTAATTATTAGATGAAGAAATGGATTTTAAAAGTATTAAAATTCTAAAGAGGGCCTTTAAGTATCTTCAGGAGTTTTTAAGGTTTCTATCCCCAGTTCTTTATTATAATAATAAAATTACCTTATTTCAAAACATATGCTCTCTTCCCCCATCAGATAAATGTATCATTAGCTCTAGACTTAAAGTTAGTAATAATGGTGGAAATTTGTGTCCAAGAGTATGATTCTCTTGAATCTTAAGTATTTGAAATACATTGAAAAAAAAAAAAGAAAGTACCATGTAGACACGTGGACATACTGGAGTAAGAGGTGGTACGTGCCATGAATAATCAGTGATGCCGGGGGAGAGAGTGCAAGCAAGGTGTGTGCACACCTGGCAAAGGAGGAACTGAGCAACAGTCTGAGGTGGACCCTACTCAATAACCATCAATGCGTGGTACTGATCGTCTTCAACAGCTCAGGTGCTCCCACGGCAACTGAAGGCAAAGAGGTACTTGACTGGAAAGAGACGTGCTATATAAGCAAGATACTTTCATGGGCAAGTTCCTGGGAATACAGTGATTCTGTATCTGCACAGACCAACCGCCATGCTATCCAACAGAAAATGGATTTCGCAAATGTTGGAAGATCAGGAATTAAAGAGAATTGATAAAATGGCTAAAAAGGCTATCTTATGCACATAACTTAATTTGATGAAGGCTTAGAAGAAGTCTAAATGAAGGTACAGATATGGCAGATTTATTTCTGAGATTACAAAAATGAAAGATGACTACCCATTCATCCACCCACTCAACCATTCACCCAGTTATTGAGCTTTAACATGGGCCAGGAACTCAACAAGGAGGTGGAAATTCAAGGTCAAATCAAAACTGAAACAGGTAATTCAGACCAATTAAAACAATTTAGTCATTTATAAAATTCATTATCCAAATAATGGTACATGCCAAAATACAATTTATTTTTAAGGAAATAAATGGATAATATTAAGTTCATGAGGCTTACCAATAAAAACAAGGAAAGTGAACAGACAAATGGAACCTGACTGGAGAAGGGAACCAACTACTAAAGCAAAAGTAAGGCTTCTTTCCCAAGTATTACTATTTCTTCATCTAATCAGATAAAGATGTTCAGTGCTCTTTCCATGCAGACACAGGGTGGTGGAGGTGAAAGCCGCTCAGTCGTGTCGGACTCTTTGGGACGCCGCGGGCTACACAGTCCATGGAATGCTCCCGGCCAGAATACTGGAGTGGGGAGCCTTTCCCTTCTCCAGGGGCTCTTCCCAACCCAGGGATCGAACTGGGGTCTCCTCCACTGCAGGCAGATTCTTTACCAGCTGAGCCACCAGGGAAGCCCTAGGAACACTGGAGAGGGTAGCCTATCCCTTCTCCAGGAGATTTTCCCAACCCAGGGATCGAAGCAGGGTCTCCTGCATTGCAGGCGGATTCTTTACCACTGAGCTCTCAGGGAAGCCCGGATTATCAGGGAAGACTCTGTAGACACGGGGATTCAGCAATAAAACTAGAGGGGTGTTAAATACCCACATATCCTTAAGCAAGATGGTAGACCACACTACCTAGCAGGACATGCTAGGCAAGAAGCAAAGAAACGGCAAAACCAGCAATTACTCATTCCCACTTCAAGACAACAGGAAAGAGGTTAAAAAATAATTAGAGGACGTGAATTCTTAAGCTAAGAGTTCAAGGTTGAGAACTTCAAGGAATTCATGAGACTCTCTTGATTTTCTGTGACTGGTAGATTTTGAGGGACACCTAGGGAGGATAAGCAAGACTCCTGGTAACAGGAAAAGAAGGCAAGACTGTGGCGAGGCACGCATGTGGCCCGGATGTGGCCACAGGGAAGAGACCCACGCTGGGTAACTTTAAGAGACTCTGCCTACCAGGAGGGACGGGAATCAGGAAAAGACAGAGCAGGGCATTAAGAGATCTGCAAGTGAGGAATTCCTTCCAAACCCACAAAATGTCCTAGAAGACCCAGACAGCTTTGGGCACTTGTCACGCCCAGGAAGAATGAATACTATGTGCCTTGGTCAACCTAGTTCCTCCAACAAGTTACTACTCACCCTCCCCCATCCTGCAACTCCGGAGAGACCCCAGAATAGCAGGTAGGAAGTGGAGGAGGATATAAACCAAGGAAGAGGAAAGCAACACTCTTGTATTCTCCAAAAACACTTCTCAGTCTGAGAAATTCTACCAGCTTTAATCGAGGTGTCTTGGGTTTTTTTAATCAGTTTTGACGTTACAATGAACTAGACTTTCAGACACATTCCCTGCCAGATAGGCTGTGACTTTGCTTATGACCTGATAGTAACTTTACGGACTGTGAGAAGTGTACGTGAGCTTACGCATGGGAGGAAAAAATAAATTGAGATGACAAGTTTGAAAGAATGGTTGTAAGATAGTTACTTCTACTGGCAGTAAAAGAGTTCCATTTATGCAATGAGTTGGTTACACAGTAAAATAGATAAAGAAATGGCAAGTATTGAGAAGTACCCTGAATGCTTTTTTAACGACAATCCAGAAAATCCGGTCCCACAATGAGATGCTGCTTCACATCCATTAGGAGAGCGATTACAACAGCAACGATCAGAAAATACCAAGTGTTGGTGAAAATGTGCAGAAATTAGTCCTTGAGTGGTGCTGGTAGGAGAGTAAAATAGTGCAGCTGCTGTTGAAAACAGATGGAGCTTCTTCAAAAGATTACCCTAGAATTACCCTGTGATCCAGCAATTCCAATTGTGGGCATATACTCCTGAGAACTAAAAGCAGGGACCAGAAGAGGTATCTGCACACCCATTTTCATCCACAACAGCCAAAAGGCAGAAACAGCCCAAAAGTCCATCAACAGATGAACGGATAAACAAAATGTGTATATATATATATATATATTTATGATTGATAATTAACTTTGACATGTATCACAACATGGGTAAACCTTAAAGACGTTATGCTCATCGAAATAAGCCAGGCCCAAACATACACACACTCTGTGAGCGCACTTCCGTGAGGAGCCTAAGGTAGTCAAATTCACAGTGACAGACAGCAGAACAGTGGCTGCCAAGCACTGTGAGGAGGGGGAATGGGGCGGGGGTGGGTGGGTGGGAATTGGTTCAGGGAACAGAGTTTCAGTTTGTGAGGACAGAAAGTTCAAGAGATGGACAGTGGGTAATAGTGGCACACCAATGTGAATGTACTTAATGTCACTGACCTGCACATCTGAAATTGGGAAAATAGTAAATTTTAAATTTCATGTTTTATAATTTATGTATATTTTAGCACAATTTTAAAAATCCTGATGAGGTTACAAAGTAGTGTGGAAGGAAGAAAAATCTTGATAAAAGTGCAGCAGATCTGACCTCAGGCTGGCATAGAACTCTGGTAGGTGACTGGTGGGGGCTTCTCTGGAGGCTCAGTGGTAAAGAATCCACGCACCGGTACAGGAGAAGCAGGTTTGACTCCTGGGTGGGGAAGATCTCACGGAGAAAGAAATGGCAACCCACTCCAGTATTCTTGCCTGGAGAATCCCATGGACAAAGGAGCCTGGCAGGGCTACAGTCCATGGGATCACGACATTGGACACAACTTAGTGACTAAACCACCACCACCAGATAATGGGTGGCTTGGCATGTAAAAAAGCACAGAATGCAGGGTTCACTTTTAAAACCTTGTTTTTAAGAGGATAACCATCTAACAATGACAGGCAAAGCCAATACAAACAAATTAAAAAGAAACAATAAGAAAAATGGTCAAAGCAGAAGACCAGTGCTCATGGGAGACAGGATTCTGTGGTTGCTACGGTACCCCACTGTATGCATGTGTGTGTGACAGTCGATCAGTCGTGTCTGACTCTTTGTGATCCCATGGCCTATACACAGTCTATGGAATTCTCTATGCAAGAATACTGGAGTGGGTAGCCTTTCCCTTCTCCAGGGGATCTTCCCAACCCAGGGATTGAACCCAGGTTTCCCACATTGCAGGTGGATTCTTTACCAGCTGAGCCACAAGGGAAGCCCAAGAATACTGGAGTGGGTATCCTATCCTTTCTCCAGCAGATCTTCCTGACCCAAGAATCGAACCGGGGTCTCCTGCATTGCAGGCAGATTCTTTACCAACTGAGCTATTAGGAAGCCCTACTGTATGCAGAGAGAATTCAACAAACTGTGTCAAGTTCTCATCATCAGCTTCTCCCAAAGTCAGCCCTCTCTTTTCTGTACGCTGCCAGCACCCTACTTTAGAACCCATTACCTCATGAGTGAAGTAATACGAATACCATATCTTCTAAATGAACTTTTCCACTCCCCCCTTCAATCCCATAACCCCTCTTTTATTGTTAAGACACAAGCTCCCACAACAGCATTCTGATGGACATTACTTTCCCCTGCAAAAAGTGTCAATGACATCTCTGTTGGTGATTGAAAAGCATAGACTCTTTAACCTTTCGTTCACAACTTGGCTTCTCCAACCTAATTTTCATGTGTAGCTCACATGACTTCCTTACTTGAATCTTCCCCATCCACCTCCCATTTCATGAACATACAAAAGTATCCCAAATGTCATCCGAGACCCTTAGCCTGCAAAAGACACACACAAACTCACAAACTTTAAGTGGCTAGGGATTCCCCAGAGACAAACGACAAATGAAAGTAACTGACAGCTCACAAAAGCAAATACAGTTCCAGTACTTCATATTACGGAAAAAGTCACTCTTCTGTTGACATAATTGAGGAACATTTCACAGAAACAAAAAGGCTTTTAAAGAATTTGGGGGTTGGAAATGTAAGAAGGTGGCAGACTATTAATAGTAAGGGAGAGAAAAACATGACTGAAAGTAGTGATGGTTTTTGTGTTTTAAATATAAAATATTTTAAAAACTAAACATATTTCAAAAACTAAAACTGGATCCTAACTCACACCATACACAATCGTCAATTCCAGAAGGATTAAGGGTTTAGATGCGGAAAAGCACAACACAAAACACAGAAGAAAGCGTGGGCAAGCATCTGGAGGAGCTTGAGGGTAGAAGAGGACTGTTTAAATAAATACAAAATACACAGACCATAAAGGAGAAGATAGAAAATTCTCACGGTAAACCTCAGATTCAGAACTTTACAAGGTAAAAAATCACAAGCTACAAACTGGGAGAAGTTGCTTGTAACACAAATAACTGACAGCGGGGCTTAGGGCACACAAATGTGGAAGAACTTCTGTGAACCAGTAAGAAAAAGAGTCAAACGAAAAAATGGGCGAGGCATCCCTGGCGGTCCAGTGGTTAAGAATCTGCCGGCCAATGCAGGGGACACAGGTTCAATCCCTGCTCTAGGAAGACCCCACATGCCGCGGAGCCCATGGGCCTCAACTCCTGAGCCTGAGCTCCAGAGCCTGGGAGGTGCGACCACTGAAGCCCGTGAGCCCAGGCCTGTGCTCCACAGCAAGAGAAGGCCCCGCAGTGAGACGCCCACACACCGCAACTAAGGGGAGCTCCTGCTCGCCACAACTAGAGAAAGCCCGCAAGCAGAAAGAAAGATCCAGCACAGCCAGGAAACAAAAAATAAATAAAACTTTTCATCAAAAAAAAGGGGCAAAAGCCATGAACAGGTATTTTGCAGAAGAGAAAACAGGACTGTCAATTAAAATATTTTTAAAATGCCGTTGCTAATCAGGGAATATGAAAGTGAAGTTGTTCAGTCGTGTCCAACTCTTTGCGACCCCATGGACTGTAGCCTACCAGGCTCCTCTGTCCTTGGGATATTCCAGGCAAGAGTACTAGAGTGGGTTGCCATTGCCTTTTCCAGGGGATCTGCCTGACCCAGGGATTGAACCCAGGTCTCCCGCATTGCGGGCAGATGCTTTACATCTGAGCCACCAGAGCCTCACCAGGGAATATAGTACATGTTAAAACCACAGAGGTACTATTTAAATCCCTCAGTCAGGAAAAACTTAAGTCACCTGGATATCAAGAGGTCATATGACATGAAGAACAATTGTTAAGGGCACAGATTCCTGTGTTTGAATTCTGGCTCTTCCATTTACTAGCAGAATGCCCTGGGCCAGCAATTGAGCCTCTACAAGCCTCCGTTTCTCCAACTGCAACATGAGAAACAACAACACATACTTCACTGAACTGCTGTGAGGATTAAATAAACTAAAGAAGTGTTTAGAAGAGTCAGTGCCTGGCATGGAAAGTAAACAAAAGTGTTAGCTCATTATTCATAGTGCTAATATCATCATCTCCATCACTACTGGTAGCATGTAAATTGGTACACCCACACAGGAAAAACCATTTGGCATCACCATGTAAGATTAAGGATACTTAGTCCCTAAACCCAGACATTCTACTGGTATATCCTTGAAGAAACAGTTATTTCAACAGGAAATGTGCAGTAAAAAAAAATGGTCACAGAAGCATTGTGAACACAAATGTCTCTCTAGCGGAGAAAGAACAAACAAACTGTGGTGCATTAATATAACTTAGTAACATGTAGCATGGAAATAAACTACATTCACTAACACAGACCAAACTACAAATGAGACACTGGAGGAGAAAGCAGCTCAGGGAAGCCTAGACAGTGCGGTGCCATTGATACCAAGTCTAAGAACCCACGTAACTACATGATACGTTGCTTGTTGTTTTAATTTGTATCTAAATATCCTGGTGGCTCAGATGGTAAAGAATCTGCCTGGGATGCAGGAGACCCGGGTCCGATCCCTGGATCAGGAAGATCCCCTGGAGAAGGTAATGGCAACCCACTCCAGTATTCTTGCCTGGAGAATCCCAGGGACAGAGGAGCCTGGTGGGCTGCTGTCTCTGGGGTCACACAGTCGGACACGACTGAAATAACTTAGCAACAGCAGCGGCAGCTACCACAAAGAAATGCTCTTTCTGAACTCCAATTCTGTTCACATCATCACCTTCTTAGCTTGAGCTCTTCCACGGGGCCCCCTGGCCTCAGGAGGAAGCAGAATCTCTACTATGTAACTCACAAGGCTTCAAACCCCTTGGCTCCTACTTAGTCACTTTGCTCATCACTATGAGCTTAATCTCTGATTGTTGTTGTTTGGTTGCTCAGTTCTGTCTGACTCTTTGAGACCCCCATGGACTGCAGCACACCAGGCCTCCCTGTCCTTCACTGTCTCCGAGAGTTTGCTCAAACTCATGTCCTTTAGGTCAATGATGCCATCCAACCATCTCATACTCTGTCATCCCCTTCTCCTCCTGCCCTCAATCTTTCCCAGCATCAGGGTCTTTTCCATTGAGTCGACTCTTCACATCATATTGGAGCGTCATCATCAGTCCTTCCAATCAATATTTGGGTTGATTTCTTCAGAATTGACTGGTTTGATATCCTTGCAGTCCAACAGACTCTCAAGAGTCTTCTCCAACACTATAGTTCAAAAGCATCTTTGGTACTCAGCTTTCTTTATGGTTCAACTCTCCCAACCATACATGACTACTGGAAAAACCATAGCTTTGACTAGATGGACCTCTATTGGCAAAGTAACGTCTCTGCTTTTTAATATGCTGTCTAGATTGGTCATAGCTTTTCTTCCAAGAAGCAAGTGTCTTTTAATATCATGGCTGCAGTCACCATCTGCAGTGATTTTGGAGCCCAAGGAAATAAAGTCTGTCACTGTTCCCATTGTTTTCCCATCTATCTGCCATGAAGTGACAGGATTAGAATGCCATGATCTTAGTTTTTCAAATGTTCAATTTTAAGCCAGCTTTTTCACTCTCCTTTTTTACCCTCATCAAGAGGCTCTTCACTTTAGAAGACTCTCAACAGTCTTCTCCAACACTGCAGTTCAAAAGCATCAGTTCTTTGGCACTCAGCCTTCTTTATGGTCCAGCTCTCACATCTGTTCATGACTATAGGACAAAGGTTTATTTAAGGCAGTGGTTCTCACACTGTGGCCCCTTCCGCATGAACAAGACCTAGGAACTCAGAAAGGCATGCCTCACCCACACCAACTACATGAGAATAAACTCTACAGGGGGGTCCAACCACTTGAGTTTTACCAAGAAGTTTTAGCCTTCCACTTGATTCCAAAGCACCCAAAAGTCTGAGCAGCACTGGTTTAAAGCATGAATGAGAGATGAATTAATCTCTGCAGAGCTCCATGGAAGAACGAAAAGCACTGCGCAGCACAGTGGTTAGAGGCACACTTCCTGGGACCCCGGGGCCAGGGCTCAAATTTCTGCTCAGCTCCTCCCTGGCACTGCCATCCCAGGGAGGTTATGTAGCCTGTCTCGGCACAGATCCTACAGAAGGCTGCTTGGATTTCAATGCTGGTCCTATTTCCCAAGAGCTGTGTGACACTAAGCAAATCATTTACTTTCTCTGGGCCTCAGTTACTTCATTTGCCAAAGTATAAATACAAGCACCTGCTTCATGTACTTCTTGTGAAAAGGAAATGACTTAATATAATGTGCTATACTTAGAACTCTACCTTATACCCATTAAGCACTATTTATTACTATAATTATTATTAATTTCACAGGAACACATTATAGTTTAGAGATAAAAGAGAGTCGACACTGAGTACTAACGCCCACAGAAAGGAAGTAAAACTCATCTATTCTGATGAGGAAAAATTTTCCTCATCTTTTACTAGGTAAGTGACTTTTTTTCCCCCAGTTTACCACTCACCTATCCAAGTTTACTTTTTTCCCAATGATGGAGCACTTAACTAGAAGCAATAACCTTCTCCAAAGAGTCAAGGGGTCTGCCTTGAGGGCCATTTATTTCACATTAACACTTCTTTTTTAAACAAAGCACTTATGAAGAATGAAAAGAGATTTAATGCACATTATCCCTATGCTTGGGGAAATATTTCTGGGGCTTATCACAAACTTTGCATGTAAAAATGCTGGTAAGACACCCCTGTGCACAGTCATTGAGAAGAACACTGAAAATACCATGATGCAAAGATGTGGAGAGCAGGACTCTGTATCTCTCTCCTCACTACCAAGAGGTCATGTACTATGTCCCCCAGAACAAAGCACATGAATGTCAGCCACTGCACATCCAGGGCAGAGCATATTCTATTCACATAAACAGGGGCAACAAAACCATGTGTTCTGAAGACAGAATAACTGGACATCCCTGATAGGAAATTATGCAGTGAAATTTTTCCAAGGGTCTCTTAGTGTTTAACCTCATACTCAGAAGATCAAAGAAAATATAAGAGAGACAAAACATACCAGGGCAAGTCACAAAACCAAAGTCTAAATAGAGGGCTCATTACTGAGAGTTCATTGCTTCTTGCAACGACAAAGGTAATAAAATAGAAGCTTGAAAATGAGTTTAGTTATCAATATTTATTGAGATTCTAGAATCCCCTGCACCACAGTTTCTAACAGAAGTACGTATGAATCTGGGGTACATAATCTTTATCTGTGACTTTCTTGATTTCTCTAGGTTTAAAAAAAAATCAGTTTCCTGTGTAAAATCAAGTTAAGAGAGTGCAAAAACATTTTCATAGAAAAGCAAAAAAAATGAGCATTTTTAATGCCATGGAGGGCTTACGATTTTTATTTGCATGTGAGAGCCACATGTTCTGTGCTATTCTGTTTTGTTTTTCCTGGACCTCAACTATGTGGTGAGGTAAAGGAATTTTTGCAGAATCTGTTTTCATAATTTTGTACTTTCACATACAGGACACTGATTTCAAAGAACATTCAATCAATGCTAGATTTCAAGGCATATCCTCAATGCAACAACAAATTTTATATTGGGGGAGAAAAGAAGGGTTAACAAATTAAGATTACTAAATTTTTAAAAGGCACCCATGTGCTATGGCAAGTCAACCTGAGTAGCTCATGTTTCTGTTGATCTAATACCCCACAATTTCAATTACAGAGGAAAGAGAAGTAACAAAGTCATATTTTACAACTAAAAACCCAAAATGGCAAAGAAAACTGCTAATCTTCTAGTATTTTTAGAAAAGCGCATAGGATGCTTTATTTATACCAAAATATAATACATAACCTTCCTGGATTGCCTGGAAAAGGAACACGCTGATTCCTCAGAACAGGATGTAACTCAAGATCCTCTAAAACAAGAAAATATGTTTTCAACTATAAGATGCATGAGGTGGATAAAATGTAGCTTTTCCCTACTGTATCTGTCAGTATTAGTGACACAGGTACCAGTAAGGATATTGACGGGGCCCTCTAAGTAACTCATCAGAACATTTACCTGTATCGTCCTCTGAGTGCCATCAACGTTGACAGACAACAAGGGTGAAGCCAGGTTCCACGTGCTGGTCACATTTAGTTTCGACCCATCAACTTCCACCTGTTGTGACACCAAAGAAGACTGTTACCATGAAGAAAGACAGAGAACTGATCTCAAGTTCATTGCTGCATACAAAGCAGCAGCCATCTTAAACAGATGGCTCCCCAAACAGCCTGTCATGTTTACTGCTCCCGCCATGAAAGACAGGGTCCACGAGAGTCTTCTCAGGCATCTCTGGGGAGAGGCGAAGGGCCTGGGCACAGCTGCCTCTGGGTACTGAGGTTTCGAGTGATTTCCAGTAAGTAACAAACAGCCTTCTAACTCTAAACCTATCTGGACATGCTACATTTACCGCAATTAGACAAGTAATGCATATAAATTTCAGTGACACTTTGCAACCCACACAACAGGGCTTGCATATAATATCCTCTCCAAGGACCAAGAAAGAACTTTTTCTGTGTTAATTTTAATGAAGGACTATGCATTGTTATCTTAATTAAACAGAAGCTTTAATTAGGCACAATTCTTTGGCGTTGAATATTAAACGTCTATTTGAACTTTGCAAACTTCCGTCATATTGCTGTCCATCATAAATGACTAATTTCATCAAGTCGTTGTTCATGGAGCTATCCCCCAAAGCCCATAATCTTCTAAAACAGATATTCTTAGCAGGAACATTTTAATAGCTAAGTAAGTGAAAGCAACTGAAAAGAAAAAGAACTCAAAGCTAACTTAAAAGTATCATTCCTCATTTCTTCCTTTTCACTCACCCATTCCCTAATTCTTCAGTATGAGAGGGAAGGGAAAATATACATGATCCTTAACCATTCTTTCACTATCAATTCTGTTAAAAGACACTCACTAAAATCAAAGACACACACAGACTTGTACTGTTTAGAAGAGTACGTGCCTACCTATACATTTGGATAGTTATTTGAGTGTGTGCTCAGTTGCGTCTGACTCTTTGTGAACCCATGGACTTTGGCCTGCCAGGCTTCTCTGTCCAAGGGACTCTTCAGGCAAGTATTCTTAGAGTGGGCTGCACTTCCTTCTCCAGGGGATCTTCCCAACCCAGGGACTGAACTGGCATCTCCTGCATTGGCAGGCAGATTCTTCACCACTGAGCCTCATGGGAAGGCCATTTATGTATATATATTTCCCCTCTAATGTGGTCATGAAGTCTAAAAACAAAGACAGGTTACTGGCTATGTAATAAAGTATCAGTAGGACATACATCACGCACTGGCTTGAACTTCCAGGTTTAGTGGCCTCTCTGCACACAATAGAATTCAATTACAAGCAAGAGAAAAACAACAGCTCTGGAATCACACTGACTTGGGACTCACTTGACATTGTTGTTTTACCAAATGAAAGTTGTATACCAAGTTGGTGTATTTAACTTCTCTGAGCTTCAGTTTCCAAACCGTAATATAGTAAAAATGGCTATCTGAGAGGGTGGTAAATAAGTTAACATATGAAAGTCTGAACCAATATGCTTGTCAGGGTGGGTCATAAATATTTTCTCTCTTCCCCTGTCTCTTGGCCCAGATGGTAAAGCATCCGCCCGCAATGCAGGAGACCCGGGTTCGATCCCTGGGTTGGGAAGATCCCCTGGAGAAGGAAATGGCAACCCACTCCAGTATTCTTGCCTGGAGAATCCCACGGACAGAGGACCCTGATAGGCTACAGTCCATGGGGTCGCAAAGAGTCAGACACGACTGAGCAACTTCACTTTCACCCTTAAAACAGTTTTAAAAATAAGGTCAGATAATAATATCTCATATATTACTTATATATTACTCATATATTACTTACTATTAAACTACTATATGATAAAGATGTAAGAAGCAGAAAAGGTTGCAGTTTTGATTAAAGCAGCACTAATATCCTTCAAATCATGGTATCCAGCCCTCACCCCCAAATTAAGTATCTCCTTATGCAATAAAAGATTTCCAAAAGAAGCTCTCAAAAGGTAAGAGTAAATACTAAATACAAATACAAATAGTAAATGCTAAAAATGTCTTCTAAAACTGAAATATTGCTTTAAAATAATTCTAAATTTTAAAGTTTAGAAAAGCTCATCAATCAACTATAGAAGTTTTGTTTGTTAAAAAGAGAAAGTTAGATGTTGTAAAGAAAGCTTTTGAATGATAATCATTTAAAATTTGTAGTTGATATTAATTTCAAGTCAGACGGGCTCACAATGAAACCACAATCACCATCTTTGGGGCACATGAAGGGGAATTGAGAAAAGTACCTCATCTACTCAGATCACTTTAAAGGAGGAGCCAGATTATTACACCCTGAAGTAAACCACTGTTGTGCGTGCGTGCTAAGTCGCTTCAGTCATGTCTGACTCTTGGCAACCCCATGGATTGTACAAATGTCTGAATAAAAAGCGATATATCCACACAACAGCATATTATATACCCGGCAATTAAAACGAATGAAATAATAGTACACGCTACAACACAGGTGAACACTGAAAACATGCTAACTGCAAGAAGACAGTCACAGAAGACCACAAATTATATGGCTTCAAGGCAAACAGTAACCAGGGTTACAGGTAGCAGAAGCCTCTTTCATGACAAATAGGGTCCGCCGTCACTGGCCCAGGTTCTTGCAGCAAAGTCCTGTGGGGACACTGGGGGTCTGAGTTCTCTGTCCCACCTGCACAGTTATGAGGCCAGTGTGACCACATTCCCACTGGCCCCTCTCACATGCATCCAGACTCCATGCCTCAGTGGAAGGAGGGGAGAGCGGGGAAGAAACCTAAAGTACTCCGGTGCCTAAAAGGAGCTAGCCAAACCAAAAGAGACCAAGACCCTGCTTATTAGCAAGCTTTTCTCCCCCCTCACCTCCTACGAAGGATCATATGTGATAAAGAAACTATCCTTCCTTATACACCTGGGAAGCAATGAATGTCAACGTGCATGCTCACAATCTAACTGAAGGGTCAGCTCCAAATCCTAAACTAGCAAACAGATCTGCAAATGTTGTGAGGATGAGAACATGCTGAAAGCCAGTATATACCTCGTCAGCCCCCAAGCAACAAACAGATTTCAAACATCAAACAAATGACAAAAAACCGTAATTCTGAACAGCAGATGCAGATTCTGTTGATGCTGTCATTAGATGAGTGGAAGCTAGATGTAAGTATAAGCCATACAGAGGCAGGGAATGTCTCTTTAAACCACAGTTTAACACCACAGAGAGGTGGGGGCAGACGTGAAGAATCCTTGTTACTACGCCAAACATACTGTTCACACGTAATTTTTCAGCCGAGGTGACTAAGCAGGAGACACAGAGCTTAAGTGGCATTTATTTCACTCGGGCAACATTGAGAACCTGGCATAAAGAACCACCCTGTCATCTCAGTGCCAAAAACTGAGGGGAAATGAAATCGAGGGCAAAGAAAGTGACAGGTCTGAGACAAGAGTTAGGGTACCCGGCCTGACAAGGAAAAGCTGCAAGCAACCTATATGTACAGCCGACCACCTACACCCCTGCAACATAAATAATAATCAGAAAACAATCAATATTGGATCTCTGCACAGAATTTTCCCCAAAATTTTGAGGCAAAAAGGTAAATTAAGAGCATTCAACACAAGAACTCCTCAAAGAAACACAGGAAGAGTTCAGATAAATAATTCTCCAAAGTCTCAAAGACAGGCATAGGAAACGTGACCCTTCTTTGAAAAAAAAAAAAAGAGCTCAAAGAAGAAAAACAAAGGTTCAAAGAAGAGATTAAACAACAACAGAAGGAAATGAAAATCAAGCTGGTAGAACTCAGGAAAAAAATGAAGAGAAAAATAACATTATAGAGATAAAAGCCACGTTAAGAAGCACCAAAAATAGAATAAATGTGACTAAAAAAAAAGACAAGGACTATACCAATTCTCCTTCAAAAGTACTACAAGCAAAGAAGAAGAGGGAATTCCCTGGCAATCCAGTGGTTAAAACTCTACACTTTAACTGCTGAGGGCCCAGGTTCAATCCCTGGTCAGGAAACTAGGATTCCACAAATCATGTGGTGCAGCCCACCCCATGCCACTGAAAGAAGAAAGAAGTGTAGATTAAAGGATATAATGGGGTAAAGCTTTGCAAAATAAACAAAATGTTAAATTTGTAGATCAATGCTTATCTTTAAGAATAAAGAAGGAATTATGTGGATATTTAGTCAAAAATTAGAAATCATGCTCAAGCAAGGAAAAAATTCAGGTTGGCCTAAACTTCTCAAGAACAGCACTGATACAGACAACCACAGAGCAATGTGATGGAAGTGCTAAAAAATTAAAGGCTGCCTCCCAACATTTTCCTTTTATACTCAGCCAACCTGTCCTTAGAGTGTATGCTAAAACATAACCTGCACCATATAAGAACTCAACACCTTCTTTAAAAATGAGGCATCTCTGTACATAGATAAGAAAACATTCCCAAGAAGACGCAGAATATTATATATAATATGCTATCATTGATTAAGAAAAAAAAAAAACCTTTAAATGTGTGCTTTTTTGTTTTGTTTTGTTTTCACTTTACAGCCACAGTGAACAGCTTGTAGAATGAATCTTGGTTCTCTGACTAGGGACTGAACCTGTGTCCTCAGCAATGAAAGTGCAGAGTCTTAACCACTGGACGGCAGAGTTTGTGTTTTAAACACCGAGAACATCACTTGAAAGATGTGTAAGAGAATCAGAGTGGCTGAGAAACAGGAAAGGAAGGGAAGCATACTTTTCACTACCTATCCACTCATACTTTTTGAATTTTACATTAGTATAAAATTATATATGTATATGCACTTTACATACTGAAACGTTTTTCAGTGAGGAGAAGTGTAACTGCCTAATTCCTCATGTGATCAACACCTACTTTAGATCTTTCACTAACGGAACATAATGAATGGTAGCTGTTCTTTTAAAACTTTATTTTGGCCAACAGAGCAATCAGTTCAGTCTGGTTCAGTCGCTCAGTCATGTGTGACTCTTTGCAACCCCATGAACCGCAGCACGCCAGGCCTCCCTGTCCATCACCAACTCCCAGAGTCTACCCAAACCCATGTCCATTGAGTCAGTGATGCCATCCAACCATCTTATCCTCTGTCGTCCCCTTCTCCTCCTGCCCTCAATCTTTCCCAGCATCAGGGTCTTTTCCAGTGAGTCAGCTCTTTGTATCAGGTGGCCAAAGTATTGGAGTTTCAGCTACAACATCACTCCTTCCAATGAATACCCAGGACTGATCTCCTTTAGGATGGACTGGTTGGATCTCCTTGGAGTCCAAGGGACTCTCAAGAGAGTCTTCTCCAACACCATAATTCAAAAGCATCAGTTCTTCTGCACTCAGCTTTCTTCACAGTTCAACTCTCACATACATACATGACCACTGGAAAAACCATAGCCTTGACTAGACGGACCTTTGTTGACAAAGTAATGTCTCTGCTTTTTAATATGCTGTCTAGGTTGGTCATAACTTTTCTTCCAAGGAGTAAGCGTCTTTTAATTTCATGGCTGCAGTCACCATCTGCAGTGATTTTGGAGCCCCCAAAATAAAGTAGGCCACTGTTTCCACTGTTCCCTATCTATCTGCCATGAAGTGATGGGGCTGGATGCCATGATCTTCGTTTTCTGAATGTTGAACTTTAAGCCAACTTTTTCACTGTCCTCCTTCACTTTCATCAAGAAGCTTTTCAGTTCTTCTTTACTTTCTGCCATAGGGTGGTGTCATCTGCATATCCGAGGTTATTGATATTTCTCCCAGCAATCTTGATTCCAGCTTGTGCTTCCTCCAGCCCAGCCTTTCTCATGATGTACTCTGCATAGAAGTTAAACAAGCAGGGTGATGATATACAGCCTTGACGTACTCCTTTTCCTATTTGGAACCAGTCTGTTGTTCCACGTCCAGTTCTAAGTGTTGCTTCCTGACCTGCATACAGGTTTCTCAAGAAGCAGGTCAAGTGGTCTGGTATTCCCATCTCTTTCAGAACTTTCCACAGTTTACTGTGATCCACACAGTCAAAGGCTTTGGCATAGTCAATAAAGCAGAAACACATAGAAAAACAGGAGTGGATCCGTGAATGAAGGGCAAATATAAGGACTAATGGTTGTATTGAGGCAGAGAGACAAACTGACTGCTAGTCTTCAGCTGCAAGGGGAGGGACTCACGGCAGGGAATGTGAAGGTTGACAAGAGGAGGGGGAGGTGGTGATGCAGACCATCAATGTGAGCTTCAAAGAATAACGGTTTTACAAAAGAGAGGGGAGCAGTGGTCTCGAATGAAACTGGGATAAAACCAGTCCCAGCTCCCAGCTCCAAGGTGCACACTGTCTGAGAAACTCTCCAGCCAGGTTTAACTCTCCTGCCAGATTTCCCTCTGTTCAGGAAAGTAAGAAGTGAAACATTCAGAGAAATGGCTGAGAATCCAGGGGAGTTTGTTGATGACAAAGCAAGAGATACAAAAGGCACAGTGGAGATGGTAGAGAGCAAGCAGAGAGTTTCTGTTGAACAACACGGGAAGGAGATTTAGGATAACAGATGACTGGATATTTAGGCTAACAGATGACTAAATAGGCTTTCAAACTGCCCACCTCCTCTCCATCTGCACCACTACCATCTTAGCCAAACGTGCTACCATCTTGCACCTGGACCACTGTGAGACACCAGTCTTCCCACATATATGCTTCCATATATATAATTGGTTCTCCTCACCATAAGCAGAATAATCATAAAGCTGATCTTTTCAAAAATCAGAAATAAAGGGAAAATAAAAACAACGTTAGAATATCCCAATGGAGGTCCTGCCTGGTTTGAAAACTATAAACTCTTAAAAAGACATATAACACAGTGATCTTCTGTATAAAGATACCATATTTCACAACATTCTGCAATCATTTAAAGATTATAATTATATTCTGTTTAAAACACTGACATTATCAACTTGGATCAACCAGAGCAAGGCTATGGTGGGTGGAATTCATGAAATTCATCTCAACACATTCTTTTCTGGTAACTTTTCCCCAGCTTAATCAAAGAGATCAGCTCAGTTGAAAATTATTCACAGTAAGAATATTTATGATGCTTGAAAACAGCAGCTCAAAAACAATGTCTTTTCTATTTTAAGAAAGCATTTTCTCATGTTTAGCAAATCTACCTGTACCTTCGTATTTCATTAAAAGCCTTTTACTGTATCTGTGGTACAGATAATGTTGATGTGGAATATTTTCCATGAGTTGTTTGGAACATTCAATTTTCCTATCTACGTAATCATAAGGGAAAAAGAAAGTACACACCCTAAACTAATCTGACATATGAGAGAGATTACTTACATCCTTTACGATTAAAAAACAAAAAAGCACTTCCTCCGAGATACCTCATGACACAGTTACAGCTTCTATTGGAGTACGCACCTGCTAAACAGTTTTTTTCAACATTAGGAATGTAAGGCCTACAAAACAAAACATTTGCCAAAAAGCATTTCCAAAGATAACAAAAATTGGGGGCCATACTGGCTATAAGGAGTGTTTGTGATTTGTCATAAAGTCTTTGTTTGGGTCACACACAAATTCTAAATTCGCTTTTTGTCATCAGATGTTAAGTTGATTAGCACAGAGTTAAAGAGAAGATAAAAATCAAGGTGTTCCATTAGTTTAAAAAGACTTTGATCTTGTATATTGATTCTATTTCTAGAAAC
Organism: Capra hircus; assembly: GCF_001704415.2. Classification (NCBI taxonomy): domain Eukaryota; kingdom Metazoa; phylum Chordata; class Mammalia; order Artiodactyla; family Bovidae; genus Capra; species Capra hircus. The sequence goes on from NC_030819.1 coordinate 9,226,341, forward strand.
AATATGAAGGAAGAGAAAGACCTGTTAATCAAGCCATAACTAATTCTCAGAAAGTAATAACTAGTTCCTGCCCTTTTAATAGGCTTTCAGAGTTAATCTTAAAAATAATCACTCTGCACAAAAAAGTAGGAAAAGAGCTGCAGTTTTCTGATTTCACTATTACGTTGGAAAGGATCCTGGAAATCATATACTCCAGCCCAACCCTCTCTTCATTTCATGTGTTGGGAAATTATAGAACCATACAAAGTGTGTAAGTTATAGAAGCAACTATCTTATAATTCTTCTGAGTGTATCACTTAAATCCACATGTCAAAAGCAAAAGGAACCATAGTAAATCTAAATACTAAGGTACAATGTTTGACCATACTAGTCACTCAGTATGTATTTTGTCTTGAAAGAAAACTGTTCTATAGACAAACATAGCTATTGGTTCTCTTGGCTTTTACCTCCTAAGTACTGTTTACAAAAATATGATTATTAGATGTGTATCAAACAGATGAGGTTCATCCATACTCCCTAATAACAAAGGAATCTATGCATGATGCTGTGATTAAAGTGGGAGAGTACCACCACCCAACATTATCACAGTTCACTGACTTCCACATAAACTGCTGTTGAATATATAGAATACAAATACACTTTCAAAAAAAATTCCAGAAGTTAGGATATTGAAAATAAGAAGCACATAATTTTCACACTTGCTGTTCAAGCACTAAGTCGTGTCTGACTCTCTGTGTCCCCACGGACTGCAGCACACCAGGCTTCCCTGTCCTACTTTTCATATCATTTATATCTATTTACTTTGCTAAGTTATTTACCTCTATATTTATTTCTCCAGTAAACTATGAGAAAAATAACTCATTTTTATTCTAATAATGAATATTTTTAAATATTTTAATATGAACTAAAAAGCCTCTTGATGAAAGTGAAAGTGGAGAATGAAAAAGTTGGCTTAAAGGTCAACATTCAGAAAACGAAGATCATGGCATCCGGTCTTATCACTTCATGGGAAATAGATGGGGAAACTGTAGAAACAGTGTCAGACTTTATCTTTTGGGGCTCCAAAATCACTGCAGATGGTGATTGCAGCCATGAAATTCAAAGACGCTTACTCCTTGGAAGAAAAGTGATGACCAACCTAGATAGCATATTCAAAAGCAGAGACATTACTTTGCCAACAAAGGTCTGTCTAGTCAAGGCTATGGTTTTTCCTGTGGTCATGTATGGATGTGAGAGTTGGACTGTGAAGAAGGCTGAGCACCAAAGAATTGATGCTTTTGAACTGTAGTGTTGGAGAAGACTCTTGGGAGTCCCTTAGACTACAAGGAGATCCAACCAGTCCATTCTGAAGGAGATCAACCCTGGGATTTCTTTGGAAGGAACGATGCTAAAGCTGAAGCTCCAGTACTTTGGCCACCTCATGGGAAGAGTTGACTCATTGGAAAAGACTCTGCTGCTGGGAGGGATTGGGGGCAGGAGGAGAAGGGGACGACAGAGGATAAGATGGCTGGATGGCATCACTGACCCGATGGACGCGAGTCTGAGTGAACTCCAGGAGTTGGTGATGGACAGGGAGGCCTGGCATGCTGCAATTCATGGGGTCGCAAAGAGTCAGACACGACTGAGCAACTGAACTGAACTGACAACAATCTTAAATATTAATACAACACAAAGAGAGTAGGTTTTCTTTATCCTGTTCCTCTGTTTACTAAAATACTTTATTATTTTAAAACACGGTTATGATACCTCTCCTGCCCTTCTAGAGGGAAATGAGAAAACATGTTTTCTGAAAACAAATAGAGACCACCATTTTCCATGAGTTTATTCCTTATCACCTTGAAAGTCTTATTTCTTTTCCAAGTATATATGTAATAATGACAAAAACATCAACATCAAGAGGAATTAGACATAATGATGATGAAGATCTGTTAATCTGTCACAAAAGATTACATTAAGTATGAGTGTGTTAGAAATGTAATTAAATATATCTTAAAGGATGTGAACTGCAGAAACAAAGTTTAGGTACAGATCTACAATCAGCCAGGTTGACTAGTTTCTGTTTAATTATAGCCTCGTTAATTCATCAGTAACAACTTGGATTTCAGTTGGATTTTTTTTTAAATCCAACATTATTTTGCTCACAGTTTAATTACAGTAGTACTTTCTTTTGGATTGGTGTTGAAAAGGGTCATTCTCTGTAGATACTGTTGTAAATTATATCAGCTTAATGAACCTCTCTAGGTAGAGGAGCTTAACATGTCAAGCAACTGAAACTGACTTAACTTCTCTAAGTTTACCGAATGGTGGTGGAATCTGGTGTCTTCTCTGTAGCCCTGGCCTCAACAGTCAGAATGCTTGTGTCTGAACCTCAGCTCCACAAGTCACCCAATTATTCATGCCTGTTTCTTCACATGTCACATCTATTCTCACAGAGTGGTTGTGAGGAAAAAGGTCAAGCACTCAGAGCGGTATCTGGCACGTAAGTCCTCAATACATGCTATTTGTTGGCAGTGGGTGGTCCCATTTACTGACGCCACGTACTCTTCCCGCAGTATTGATTATTCTCAATCTATTTGTTTCCGTTTCCAAGCATACCTACTTTTGCTTGTTCTTCCATGCTTCTTGTTCTTCCATGAATACTTCCTCTATTATTTAGCCTTTTAATTTTACTTGATTCTTATTAGCATTTATTTTGCTTTTCATATGTACTTTGCTAGCACAGATGACTGCCCAATAAAATCCCATTGCCTCAGCTGGTGGTTCACCACCCCAGGATCTAAGTGGATTATGGGACTTCACAGCAATGTTTTAAGTCTTCCCTCTTCTAAATTCCCATATGCTGTCACTGTGATGTGCTATTCTGTACTGTTATCTACATCATATAACATCTCTCTGTGACTGTTTAACGTTCCAGTACTATCCAGAGACACGCATAATTTGTCCAAATAAACCATTTCTTCTAGCCTAAAACAAATATGTCTGATATTCTGTTTTCTATGTTTCTACTATAAGAGAGTATTCAGTGGTTCTGTCCTCTCAGCCTCTGCAACCTTCAGTGACATTATTCCTCATAGATACACTAAGAAACTGTAGTATAACATATTTACTCTTCCCAAAATTAGTATACACTTTATGTCCTTTAAAAAAAGCAAAAACACGCTTTTTAAAACTTCAGCTCAAAATCTTCCTTGGCTTCTGGTTGCTTAATAAATACGAGTCTTAACACAGTCCTCAAGATCTTGGGTACTAATGTCTCCATCTGGCAACCTCTCATTCCTATCGCTCCCCCTCTCTCTTAAATTCAGCAAAGGTGCACAAGACCCTATTCCCTGATCTTTATTCCCACTATTTACTAAACTTGCAACAGTCAGCTCAGCTCAATAGACACCTGCCATCCATTCTTCATTATCTAGGACGTAAGCTCTTCATGTCCTCAGTTTGCTCCTGTCTTACTGCTCCAATCTCCCTGAACCCACCGACATCATCTCTAATCCTCTGCCAAACTAGACAGCAGCTTTCCTTTCTTTGAATTTCTATAACATTTTTGGTTTTCTATGCACTTATCACATTACGCCTATGTCACAAGTGTTAGTGTACTAATCCCAACACTTCCCAAAACACTTCATGAGGCCTACTGAATGCCCTGTTCCTTCATGGAGATCGTGAAGAGGTTAGCACACTGCTTTGATGGTGAAGACTGGAGTGTCCCAGACTAATATTTATTTGTTAAAAATGATCTAATTCAGTGAAATAGAAAATCTTTTCATTTTCATGATTACAGAATTATGGGAAAACTCCCAAAACTATGTTTTTAACTTAAATATCCCCAACATAAAGCAAATAAAAGCATATGACTTGCTTAACCACCCGTTACACATGTCATACAGATAAGTGGCTTTCCTTTTAGATTCCTGACCATTGACAATACAGCTCTGATTCAAAACACCCAAGACAGCTTCCGGTAAAACTAGTAAAGTAACTTTTAAATAAAAATATGATTAGTCATAATGTCCTATAAAGTATTGATAATTCTTGCACTTTAAAATCCATGTGCTTATAATAGCAAATTAAAGTTATCCAACTACATAAAGGACTCCATTAACCCTTTTATGAAACAAAATCTACAAAGGAGCTAGTATTTCAGAGATGAACACTCCAAACCTTACTCACGCGTATACACCCAAGCGCATGTAACATAGCTCATTTGGAGACAGACATAATTTCAAAACAAATTTAAAATGCTACTTAAAATTCTATCCCATCTCTAGGGTTTCACTTTCATGTCCACCCAAATAAAATTATCCATTCAAATTGTTAGATAAATCCTTTTAATTTTGATGACTACAAACAAAGTAAGACCATTCTTTTATTTGTAAAACTATGCTCCCAAATGGAAAGGAGAATAAGCCTGGCACTTTTCCAGGAGCCTTGAAAAAGGGCAGGGCTAATATAATACACCAGTTTGGGTAGCAGTTACCCGACACGATACACCCATCGTGGCCAAACGAAAAGCTAACAAGGAGAGGGATGAATGGAGAATGACTGAGAATGGTATAGGAAATTAATGAGCAAACAGCATTCATTCCTCCAGAGCTACAAACTAAAAAAAAAAAAAAAAAAGTGAAATTGTTTCTATATTTTAATTCCTTAGAAAGTTATTAAAAAATCTAAAATATTTCAAGCAATGCTACTTTGAAATAAGGAGTAACCCAAATCAATGCTCTGGATAGCCCAAAAGCATGGGAAAAGAAGTAATAGTCTAAAATTTTATTTTGGCTTCTCCACCTCTTACTAGTCAAGAATCAACATTTTAAAACACTTTCTACAAAGTTTATGTTTACTTGGTCATAACAGATCTCAAGGGGACTTTGATTAAAAGCAGAGTACAAAATTTACATAAACTACTCATCTATGTAATAACCAGAAGACAGACAGAGCAGTTACAGTAACTGTTTTCAACCCCTAATTTTCAAGCTGAAGTCTCTAGCAAGCTTCTCTCCCTAGATACTCCTTTGCAAAGGGACCTTTGATTCAAGGAAATAAGACTCAACTCTACTTTTCAACACAGGTAATTCTAAATCATTTGCAGATAGAGAGGGGACCAAAAACACATGGAAACACCTACAGGAACAAAGATAAGATACACAAGAGTCACACCCTCTCCTAACTCACCTAAAGAAAAACATTTTCTTTACAGAAATTATTTCTGCTGAAGGAAAGTACAGCATTATCTCCAGCACAAAAATGCTAAGATCAATCATTACACAACCCTACAATTGTTAACACTTCTGTGAGGGGTGGTCCCCACATAGAACAGGCAAGAAGACCCACCCCAGTGATTAAAAATTCCACTCGGAGTCCTTTCTTTCGATTAAGAAGCGTCTTTAGAAAGCTCCTATTATAATCACTCTCTCTAGACATTAACTCATTTGTGCATGGGCACACAGATTGGTTTATCAGGTTATTAGCACTGATTTTAGATAAGTCATTTTTGATGAAAGAAATCGGGAAAAAATTTTAAAGCAGGTACTGGGAAGGATCTGGCCAAATATAGAAGACCTTCTAACAGTAGGGAGTAAGGTCACTGAGCATATTAAACCAACCAACAAACAAGCACCCTTCTGTGGTGGAAAATTTTGAACATATGCAGAAGACAGAACAGCTTAATAAACCTCTACAGTTCCATCACTCAAGCTCAAAACTTTCCCACTCAAAGCCGATCTTGTTCATCTATATCCCCGTTGATTCACCCGCCTGCTCCAAGAACACTTAGAAGCAAATCCCAGTCTTCTCATTTTATCCATAAACTCAATTAATATACTTTATTAAGTTTAGCCTAAAGTATTGATGATGCTCATCTAGTTTTTGGCAAAAAAAGAAATCAATAAAAAATTAATTTCATTTCAGTATAATAGTTCTTTTCTATTCCACACATATTCTTTGGTTTCTTTGAGCCCTGGAAGGTGGGTGGGGAGAGGTGGAAAGTGGGTAATGGAGCAGAGAGCTGTAAAAGGTTACCTGGAAAACAATCAGTAATCACACACGCACACGGCATATTATGCTTCCTATAATTTCTATTCACTGAAGGATGAGGTCACAATGAAGTGTTCCCGTTAGTCTGGGTCACAAAAGTAATTCAAGATGCATATAAAAATGCTTATTATCATTCAAGTTCTCTAAACCCATTCAACCATTCAGCCCTTTGCTTTCTGATAAGACTGCCAACAACTATGCCAATTAGTGTCAATTGCAATGTTAGATTTTTTAACATTTGCACCTGCCTACCCAGTTAGTTTAGTGGGCAGAAAGAAGTGACTGATGGTTACAAGTTTCACCAACACCAAACGCTAACTGTTCTTATGTTAACATTTGCAAGTCTACAAATTCACCAATCAGCTTTTTCAGGAAAACATATTTTACATACTAGCTTCTGTAGGGGATTTCTTCTTTTATATGGAACGTTTAGCCACTATATTGTGAGCTATAGCAGTAATAATAATTGTTAAAAGCCTGAAGTTTTTTTAAGTAAGGAGAATGTAATTTACAACAAACTCAGTGAATTACTTACAGTTACTTCATAGTTTCACTCAGGCTAAATTCATGCATTTCATTTGAACACATGATCAAATTTTTAAAGACCACCTACTCATATTCTTTAGTTTTAGAACCAGATTTTTGGTTCAAGTTTCTTTAAGAATTTGCAAGCCAAAGATTAAAGCACATATAAAAGATCAAGGTATATTTAGCATGGAAAAAATCATGAACATCTAGAATTTGATCTTAAGATACATCTTCGTACTAATTAACTTTGCATCTCTATTTTTTAAATGTTAAATAACTGCCCCTAAATTTACAAACATGCAATAACTCTGAAATATCAGGAACTAACTACAATCATTAATCAATCCTCAGATCAAAATGTTTCACTCTGGCTTATTATAATTAATAACAACACAGTATTTTCTAAAATTTCACAATTGAAGCAAATGGTATGTAGCTGATGAAAGCTACTGGAAGTAATATAGTAGTTAAAGGCAAAGTGCATTACTAAAGAGAAATAAAAGTTGCATGTCAATATCTAAAAGTATGGGAGATGCATATAATGTAGCACATTCTATGTAGTGTCATTACTTAAATTGCTACTTTTCCTCAACAATCTATTCTCCAGCTCTAGCAAGTAGAATAAATGGTAATTTTACCTGCCAAATTTGGCACAAAAAAGGACAAGCAACTTCATTAACAGAACAATGCTTTCAATATGATTTTTTTTTTCTTTTTCCACCCAGTGCCAAGTAGCAGAACAATTGGAATCAAGAAATCTTAAGCAAAATTATCTCCCCTTGTTGAAGTTTTACATGCTTGAATAAGCAAATGATACATATGGAGTGCAAGCAAGAATATCCTCCTGGTAAGTTAGTGTATTTCTTGTACTGCAGCTTAACTCCAAGCTGGTATGCTAAACTTAAGCGACCCCATGAATATACAGTCCATGGAATTCTCCAGGCCAGAATACTGGAATGGGTAGCCTACCCCTTCTCCATGGGATCTTCCCCACCCAGGAATTGAACCGGGGTCTCCTGCACTGCAGGTGATTCTCTACCAGCTGAGCCACAAGGGAAGCCCAAGTTAGTATAATTTTTGTACTGCAGCTTAACTTCAAGCTGGTATGCTAAACTCAACAACAAAAAGAAACCCTTTTGCACTGAGCTGAAGTCCTCAATGTGTGATGTGGCATCGTGGGGATATATGATCATTTAAAAGCCAATAGAACAGACGAAACCTGAAAGCCTTGCTTTATTATTGACAGGCTAAACTTTGGGTAGCAACATCCATCAGTGTGCAGTACGTGGAATGAAACAAAACAGATCTTTCTTCAGTCTTTGATAAGTTAAACCAACGGAAAACGACACCCACCACCAGCAACTTTGCCAATTACCACTGCTCTCACACTTAGCTGGTGTTGTCAGTAGCTGCCTATGAAGAGAATCATAAATTCTTTTAAGCCTTATTTCAAACAACTATAAAAACAATAAGCAACCACAAGTCCTCTATTAATTGAGCTGGACCTGTATCATTAACTGAGGTAACACTGAAGCTAGTTTTCAAGTAGTCATCATTAGATTCTGAAAGCTAAGCGTAAGCACTTTTTATCTAGTTGGGTGAATTTGGTAGCTTCTCACAAGTTTGTCCATGGCTGCTTACAAAGAGGATTGTGCTCTGTTTAATCTCCAGCCGGTTTCCTTACTCTTGCTCCACAAGAAACCATACATTGCGCATCTAAACACAGTCCCCGTTTTAGAAAAAGCCAAGCAACAAAATGAAGCAAGAGCAATATAAACCAATCATCACGCTGACGTGGCAATAGGGCTGAGAGCAAAAACACCCACACAAAGCGCACTCAAAGTCATTTGCACTAAATCTTAAAATTTCAAGCAATATGTCTACCTTTGTGAGATTTCAACACTGAGTTAGAAACAAGTGGCATGGTTTATTCTATAATTCTATCTTAGAGATAAAATGCCTTTGAAAAAGAAAACAATATTGAAATAGACTAGAAACTCCAATAATGGTAACAGCCAGATTATTAATGCCCCTTGGTTTTCTTTGCAGCTAAGCTTTTGTCACTTGTTCAGAAAGTGTGTGTTAGTCACTCAGTTGTGTCTGACTCTTTGCAACCCCATGGACTGTAGCCCGCCAGGCTCCTCTGTCCATCGGATTCTCCAGGCAAGAATACTAGAGTGGGTTGCCATGCCCTCCTCCAGGGGATCTTCCCAACCCAGGGATCGAACCCAGGTCTCGTGCATTGCAGGCAGATTCTTTAACATCTGAGCCACCAGGGAAGCCTTGTTCAGAAAAAATGAGCCTAAATTGAAGAAAGGGAACACGCACTGAGTGGCGAACATGTATCAGATATTTTAATAAACATTAAACTCACTGAATCCTCAGAGTAGGCCTGCAATGGGGATGTTATTAACCATGTTTTATAGATGCCAAGTCTGAGGTTAGAGAATTTAAATAAGGGTTTATGGTTCCACAGTTAGTGAAGGAGCATATCCAAACCCAGACTGATCTGATTACCTCAACCAAGCCAGTTTAGATAGTTGTAGATAAATTCATTTGGAGGGAAAATACAGTAACAAAGGTCAATATTTTACTGAGAAGCATGGTCACTACAATAATTGTGTGGTAATTCCATGGTGCCTGGAGCTTTTCAGAATGGGTCGAGTATGTACAGGGAGATGGTGAAGGACAGGGAAGCCTGGTGTGCTGCAGTCCATGAGACCGCAGAGTCGGACACGACTGAGTGATGGAACAACAATCCATGGATATGAGGAAGGCTTTGAAAGAAGGGCAGATCCCCCCGAAGAGCTGGATTCTGTCAGCCAGGCACCTAAACCATGCAGGTGTGCCCCAGAGTGGGGGAGGAGGAACTGCAGAGCCAGTGGGCGTTCAAACCACAGCAGGGCCCCAGGGCACCAGAGGCGGGGGTGGGGGACCGCGGTAGACGGCTCATCAGCCTCACAGAGAACACGGCCCAAAGTGGACCACGAGAGGCAAAGATTCTCTCTCTAACACTCTCCAGGTATTCTATTGTGGCCTCAAAAAGGGCTTCATAAAATAAACGAAGAATACCATTCTAGGCAAAGAATCTTAGAATCTTAGAAGATGAATTGATACCCACAAACCTCGCTAAGGTATGTGTGCACAGTCTTGGTTTAGTCTTATTGTTTAAACTTCCCACAAATTTTTCACAGAATGGAAAAGAACTGTTTGCAAAGTAAACGCTATTTTAGATTCTTTCAAAAAGCAAATTGTCTCTATTTAAGGGGGAAGGGAGATGGCTCCTTCAGTACCTACTACATGCCAGCCACTATACTAGACACTTTAAATACTTTATCTTATCTGATTTTAACAAAACTCTGTAAAGAATCCACCTGCCAATGCACAAGACCCAAGAGACTCAGGTTTGATTCCTAGGTTGAGAAGAATCCTTGGAGAAGGAAATGGCAACCCACTCCATTATTCTTGCCTGGAGAATCCCACGGACAGAGGAGCCTGGCAGGCTATAGTCCATGGGGTTGCGAAAGAGCCGAACACGACTGAAGAGACTTAGCACACATGCACTGAAGATTATTGTCCATTTTATAGATGAGGAAAAGGAAGACTCAGAAAAGATAAGTAACTGCTGCTGGTTTGAGTCAGCAGTCTCAGGACTAGTATTTAAACTCAAGTCCATTTGACTCAAGGACTTTACATTCTCCTCTGTACTGGCATTTATATAAAATACTATATAAAATACTGCAGTGTCTCAGAGGGGTTAAATGGCTTTTCCAAAGATTAAGGACCATCTGTCTTCAAAAACTGTTTGTTTGTTTTTTCCAAGTACAATGTTACATGACTGTTTCTCTACTACACCCTTACCGAGCCCCAAACTAAACCTTATTAGTAAATGCAGACAGTTAATTTTTACACCTGAAGATAAGGGAGGGGGCATACGACTGCCTGCGTCCCCGTATGCATGTGATGGATGCTTCTTTTTATAAAAATATCCCCGCCTGCAGAACAGAAAATGTGATCACTGTGATACTTACTAACTTCAAATAGGAGAAGTAGGGTTCCCTAACATATTGTCCTGCAAATGTATATACAAGATAATTCACAAATGTTCTGTCCTTTGTATTGGAGGTTTTCTATTTCTACCAAGATTTTTAGGGCATTTGCAAGAGATACTAATGCTGTGAAGCCACGGAACACTGTACAAAAGTCAGAACCATTAAAACAACTCCTGAAGTAAATCTCATCCATAAAATTGAATAAAATCATTCTATTCACACATGTGTAACAAAACATTCTTGAACCATGTGTCCACAGTTCTCCTGACACCAGGAATCCCACAAAATAGTCACAAAAAACACATAGAGAACAGAGATCATTTCCCCACAGTATGTTGGTCCTCCCAGGGAAATCTCTGACTTATTGTGAGCACTGTTCGAAGTATTTTTTGAAACTGTTTTAAGCCTTTGTGTTATCTTTTTCTCATTATCTTCAATGGTGGAACATGCCTGACCTCTGAGTTTTGGAAACTGGCACAGTTAAGAACTGAGTCTGATAAATAAGATGGGAAAGATCAGCTATGACTTCCATAAAACGGAAATATAAGCCTGAGATTCTACAGATTCTTGGATGGAATACTGAAACAAGACACCAAAAGAATTTGTGGGATATATTAATATGTATTTTTCAGTGTGATCTGTGGCTTTCGGACAATTTTAAGCTTGAATAGTCTAAATTAACTTGGTCTTTTCAAGGAAAGGAAAGATTAATAAGAAGTTTAAGAATATCTTTTAGGATTTTTATACAAATCAGCATGTTAGAACAAGAGAAGCTTTTCGAGAATGCAAACCTGTGCCTGTGAGTGAAAAGGCCCCAAGCCCCCTGAAGCATTTCATCCTAAAGAATGACTGGGATTCTGGGAGAGAGCACAACCCCCTGAAATGTAATTAGAATCGTGGGCATGGGAGAAAAAAACTCCCTAGGTGATGAACTATGCCAGACCCTTAGACACACTAACTGGAGAATGGCATTATTTTCAGGGGAAATTCAAATAGCTCTACTAATGAAATGTTAAGTTTTAAGGATAAGTGTAAAAAGTACTAGTAGCAAATTTTTTTTAAATATTTAATTTTACCAAAGAATGTATGTTTTCCATTCTTTCAACGTATTTATTGAAAGCATACCATGAGCTTACACTGTAGGCAGGATAAATCACCATTACAATTACTATGTGAGTTATGGAAACTCTAGTTAGGTGACTAGCTCTGCTTTTGTGGTTAATATTAGAAGCTTCTGAATCAAACATCTGCCTTATTAACGTATTTGGTACCAGTTTTCGCCTTATTCTGCTTTCAAACTTCGTGTTTAGAGAATTTTTTTCACAAGCTTTTGCCCCATTTTCAGTTCACGCCTCTCTGAAGTCAAATATGCAAACACACACACAGAGCAAGATCTATTCCACAGGTCTCGACTTCCACCCACAACCGGCACTGAGACAAAAGGACCCTCGCAAAGAAAGCTATGTTTTCTTAATAATAACAGTTGTATAAACATAAGGTCTTCTCAGTTAAAGGGAAACCGACATCAAAAAGCAGTAAAACATAGAACCCTAAACCCCTCTTTCTTTGAAGAAACCCGTTTGAAGCGAGGTGTTTCTAGTTATGGGTGAATGAAATGAGAATTCAGCCGCAGCAAGCGGACATCCAGTCCTATGGAGGACTAATTAAATCCGTCTGAGGAGCTGTATCTCAAACCGCCTCACACATTTCAAAGGAAAGCACCCGTCTCCCTTTTGCAAAGACATCAAAACCTTCAGTCACAAATGACGCACATCGAGGCTCTAGGACAATGCTGTTTTCATGGGCTACAAAGCTCCATAAAAAGAATGTTAAGAGTTTACACTATTTCATTACTGAAGAATCAGAGTTAGGACATGTTTACTTATCGCTACCTGAAATTTCTTTCCAGCTTCCAATTCTATAGTTTTCTGGATCTTCTCCAAGATCTCAAAAATAACACAGGAGATGCATCAGTATTTAAAGTGCTTCATATATGTGCTGAGCGGAAGTTGTTAATACATGAATTAACCATGATTGCATGGTTATTGCTTTCTTTTTGATACATAAAACCAGGATTTTGATGTTCCATTAAGATTCTTGAGTAGTTAATAAAAGATCATAGAGGGTGCACAAAACTTTAAAACCTCACTGGTTTGACAAAATATCCCATTTAATAGCCATTATTTGGGCTCTGAAGTGGTAGGGGAAAATGTTATATTCAGAATTTGAAATATTATCCCAACAGAATGAAGCCATCTTAGTGTCTGTGTCTATCTCCCCAAGCCTGTCAAACCTTCTGTAATTGGTTGTGGGAAGCTCATATACAGAGGAATCACCCTTTTTAAAGCTGCATCATTTTTTTTCCTTAAGAAAGAGTATTAGATGTGACAGTAGGCAAAAAGCTCCCAAATAGGAGAAATTCAATACTTTAATTTTTTTCCCAATATATTATAGAGATAAAACTAACACCATCTGCATGGATGCTAAATTTAAGTGTTTCTTTCCATTGCAGAGAGCTCAATATAAAGAGCAGGACTGCCATTAGGAGACCCGGGGCTTCCAGCCTTGCTCTCTTTAATCACCCAGCAATCTTGGGTGTCCCAAATGTTAGTCGCTTAGTCGTGTCTGACTCTTTGCAACCCCAAGGACTGTAGCCTGCCAGGCTTCTGTCCATGGAATTCTCTAGGCAAAAATACTACAGTGGGCAGCCATTCCCTTCTCCAGGGGATCTTCCCAAACCAGGGATCAAAACCGGGTCTCCTGAACTGCAGGCAGGTTCTTTACTATCTGAGCCACTAGGCTCCCCAGGTGGTGCTAGTGGTTAAAAAACAAAACAAAACAAAAAAAAACACCTGCCTGTCAAGGCTGAGTATGCAGTCAATATTTATCCTGCATATAACCTCTTCATAAAAGTGTTTTGTTTCCTCAAAAGCACACTACTGTATATAGTAAGCAACTTTCTTTTTAACAAAAATGAATGCTTTTCAACTCAACTGGTATCTTGCAAGGAGGTGGGTAGTTAGGGCTGTTCTTCTCCATGTGGTTACATGGTAAGACTGCCATCTCCCATCCCCTAAAGGAGGGGCATGGTCACACGACCCGCTGTTGCGATGGGATGGAACATGAGAGGAAGGATGCTGGCTGAAGCTTCAAGAACCAGTCATGACTCGCCATGCTCATTCTTTCCCTTGGTCAGAGCGACCAGCAGCATGGCAGTCCGAGCCTCCTGGTCAGGAAGAGCCCCAGCACACACAAAGGACATTTAACGTGTCAGAGACAAACTGTGGGCGTTTTAGGTCCTTGCAGTATTAGAGCAGCTGTTCTCACAGAATGTTCCAGTTAATCTCAAATGGTATAGGAAGCTCTCTCCCCACCTCTCCTCCTCTTCGGCCCTTCCTCCCCTCCTCCCCTCCCTCTCTCTCAACAAATACTTCCTGAGAAGTACAAGGCATAACCACCAAGACAAGGTTCCCATCCTTATAAAGATTATATTTTAGTGTGAAGAGATGGAACTTAGTCAAATGGAAAAAGAAAAACAGAAGGTATATAATTAAAGTTTATGATAAATGCAATGAAGGAATTAAATCCTGTCATATGATAGCAAGTGACTAATTGGCCACTTCAGAGACCTGAACTCTCTTACTGCTTCCCCAGGTAAAAACAATGCCAAAGGCAAAGCAGTAGCCATCAACCACAAAAGCTCTCAACTTCACCATCTGACATCAAGCAAGTGTTCATCGAAAATACGACACAAATTCCGGGAGATACTGCAGTCCATGGGGTCGCAACAAGTCGGCCACGACTGAGCGACTGAACAACGACACAAATCTATTCATTCCTAACAGTGACCAAGGTACAGAGTCTACTAATCCTCACAAGTTATCGACTTAAACACAATTTAGACTTTCTGGAAATCTCCATCCATCAATAGTATTCTCTAAAACATACTTCTAAATTGCTCTGATAAGAGAGGGCTAGAATTAACAAACAACTCAGAATATTATTACTACTCAACAAATGCTGTGCAGCTAACTCTACATTTTAAGTCTCTCTACTGTCGATGTATTTTTTTCTCACTGCCAAAATAATCGGAGCTGAGGATACTAGCACCTCCTATTTGCAATGGTGCCTCAGTGGACCCTAAGACGTCTCCTTCACCCTGCACTCCTGCAAGTACTCTCCACAGCGTAGCCCAAGGGTGTTCTTTCTCACAGGCAATTCTGATCCAGTTTCCCGAAGGAAGGCCTTCTCTGGTTCTCCCTGCTCTCCAGATAAATCCACACCATTAACACAAAGAGTCGGGCACGACTTAGTGACTGAACAACAACCGATTTTCAAAACTTTTCAAACGGGATATGCAGTGGGTATCTATCCTGTATTTAACCTGTTCATAAAAGCGTTTTGTTTCTTCAAAAGTACCGTACAGGTATAGCAGGCAACTTTCTAACAAAAACTAATGTTTTTTTCAACCCAGCTTGTATCTTGCAGGGAGATGATCAGGGCTGTTCTTCTCCACGTGAACACGTGGCAAGACTTCCGTCTCCCATCCCCGCATCATCGGGACTCTGCTCACTTCATCTTGGGGTCACCCCTCACACCTCTCCTCTCACCACCTTCCCTCCCTGCCACCAAGTCCCCTACAAGCTTTCCACGTTTCAACTCTTCCATTTCCCCAGACATATCCCACAATCTTTTAGCCCTTTTTACAGTTTTTACGTATGCTTTCAAACTCTGACCTCTTGCCCTCCTCTCCCCTCCCCAGGCGGACTTCCACAGGACTCAGTTTGGCCTTTATTTCCTTCCTAAGTCCACCCACAGCCACTGCATGTCCAGGTCAGACCCCTGCCCCATACCAGGTGGCCTCCATAGCATCCACCACTCCCTGGCATCATCACTCGTTCTACCTGGCACAGCCTTTATCTAAATAGTACAGAGAGAGATTTCCTTGTCTCGTTCTAATATATTATCATTTTAGCCTGTTCAAAGGTATCTTCATGAAACAACTGATTACTTTGGTCTATTCTATAGAATATGTGCCTTGTCTCAGTTCAGTTCAGTTCAGTCGCTCAGTCATGTCCGACTCTTTGTGACCCCATGAATCACAGCACGCCAGGCCTCTCTGTCCATCACCAACTCCCAGAGTCCACTCAAACTCATGTCCATTGAGTCGGTGATGCCATCCAGCCATCTCATCCTCTGTCGTCCCCTTCTCCTCCTGCCCCCTATCCCTCCCAGCATCAGAGTCTCTTCCTCAAGCACAAAATTAAACACTTCATGTATGTTGAAGGACAGTCTTTGTCCTCGTCATCCTTTACAGATGACAAATTTTACAGAGTCAGACATTACCTCTCTTGATTACTATTGGTTCTCCAGGAACTATGTCATTTGAAGTATCCAATAAATGGCTATGAAACTATATTATAGCTAAATGATAAATGTAGAGTGGCTACAAATATACTGAAATTCATCTAATGGTTGAGTCACTCAGCAAAGGCACTCAACTGTTTTCTTCACTGTTTATTTATGTACAATAAGTCTGAGAGGCCATCAGTATCATGACAAAATAAATAAAATGACTTACAATAAATTTTTGTGATAGAACTTTTACCAGTGCCCATAAAAGGCTACTGGACTACTATGGATTATCTATAAGTGCTTATAAAATTGTACTGAACTCAAACTGAATATCTGGTGTCCACAATGAAAATTTGATTCCAAGCAAAATTTATCAGAAAGTGGCTGAAACCAGGCAGTAACACCAAAAATCACTTGGAGTTTTAATAGTATTTGCCAACCTTAATGTTATAACAACCAATACCACTTAGCTTTTCATTTCCAAAGTAGCTGGCTTTCATAACTTCTTTTTCCCCTTCACTGAGTCACATAACAAGTTACTTCACTCTTGAGCACAACACGACTGAGTCACTCAGGAGGGTACAGGTGCAGCTATGCACCCCATTAGACAAGCAATTTTCCAGATTACATGGGCAGGAGCCTCATCTTTTTGTAAAATCTGGTCCTATGGTTCACAAGTGCAGTCCCAGACCCACTGAACCAGGTGGCATTTAAAAAGTAAGCAGATCAAGCTGGGCATGATGTACTCTTCAGACTTTATTTTTCTACCATCTTATTTATTTGACCCCCTCCTACATTCAGGAATAAAATATTCTTTGACACAGAGGAAGAGAGACAGATACAATAATAATGTTGTTGTTTTTCTTTTTTTCCTAAGGAGGGTATTTGAAAATTATTTTTTTAAAGAACAATCATGATTCTTACCATGTCCCTATACAAATTCTAGTACCTACATGATTTAGCATTACTCTGCAAGTGAGATAAAAACCAGATTATGATGTAAACTGCAGGTGTAAACTTTGCCTGGAGAAGGAAATGGCAACCCACTACAGTATACTTGCCTGGAAAAGTCCATGGACAGAGGAGCCTGGCAGGCTGCAGTCCATGGGGTTACGTGATTGAGCACGCATGTGTGAGGAAGGTGGAAAGAGATGGGTTGGTAACAATAAACTAGTAAAACTAAAAAGAAAAAAGATTCTTTTCATTAATATTTGCAAACATGAAGAAAGGCTTAATTTGTACACAAGATTATATATTGGAATGTGCTAAGTTCCTTTAATTCTTCATCTTTTTGAAAAATGTTACATAAAAAATACTCAGCTCCACTTAAAACTACATTTTCAAAATGTTCTCTAAATATCAAAACAAACTCTGGTGGAATGTTTTCTTAGTCAGGAAATCTAGAACAAAATGCATAGTGGTAGAAAAAATGAGAAAGAGTTGGCTATACTAGAGAAAGAAAAACCTCACACAATGCATATATAATTATTTCTTATTATGCATCCATATGTAATCATTATTTTTTATTCTTATGCTCATCACCATATTCTTCCTTTGAGAAGAAAAATAGAGGGTGGTAATTTCAATAATATGACTATTACAAAACATTCCCCTCCCTCCACCACAGGCATCTCAAGTTGAGACAATTTTACATCAACCAAAATGAACATTAAAACAAAAGGCAAGCACAAACAAAATCTTTTAAAACAAAACGAAAGCACAAACAAAATCTTGTAGATGCAATATCTTATGTATTTCAAATCTTGTGTTGCTCTAAAAATTACTACTTGCTTGGATAAGACTGTAAAATTACCACGAAAAATCAGTACTTTGAACTTTAACACAACTTGAAAAGTATGTTAACATCCACAAGAGTAGTAAGACACTGAAAATGCTTTCTGACAAACTAGTCTTAACCAGTATCTCTAATTATACACTTTGTGAAACTGTACATTATGTAATACCATGATTTATTCACGCTCTTGTGATGCCTTCTGGGCTGCCTTTAAATGGAATGATTTGAGCCTCAATGTTTAACACAAAGAAACTTCCTATTATCATGCGACCAAACTGTTCTGGCTAGAAGTGTATTATTCCTTAGATTAACAAAGATGTGTCCAGAGTCTAACAGAGCTAATTTTCCAAGTTGGTGCTACTACTTCTTCGAATTTTCTCTAGCAGAAGTACTTTGTAAAGTCAGATGCAAAGAGGTACCAGTTCACAGGCCATGGAATCATACTGATACAAGTTTAATCTTGGATCCTACGTTTCTGTGTGACTTCGGCTTTAGTATTTCCGAACGTCAGTTTCCAACTCTTCTGTCAACTAAAGCTAATAACACTGACCTTGCAGTTTATCGCTATCTCATTTAGAACATAGGTCAAGTGTTTAACACAGTGCTTGAGACAAGGCACAAACTAATCAACTCAAAGTAATCAGCTGTTTCATGAAGATACCTTTGAATAAGCTAAAATAAGTATCAGAAAACAATATAATTAGAACAAGACAAGGAAACCTCTAACTATACTATTTATAGAAAATCAATAACAATAAAGAAAGCAAATATTCCCATAATAAAAAGTCAAAATTATCTATAAAAGATGTCTCTGATTTTTCCACAAGCTTTGCTCTCCCACGCCAACAAGTCTCAGTGTTTTTCCTCACCTTCTTACACTGTGAATTAGACTCAAGTCCTGGCTTATGCAAAAATCATGTTCTAAATGGTTATTCATTAGTCATCTCAGCCAAGGAAAACTTGCATCTTCCCCTACATCCTTCCTTTCACCCAGGCAGATGACTGCTTTCTTCTTTCTTTCTCATGGATTTAACTAGTTGAAGGCACCTCCATTAAAGCATTTATCACTGTATCTCAATCACTTTCAAGTCTCCTTACTCTAAGTGAGACTGCTTACCTGGCTATCTCTGAGGGAAACTGCCATGAATTCATCTTTTCCTTCCCAACACAATACCATGTTCATATTAGCAATTTTTCGCTGCTTCCTTGGAATGACTTTCTAGAGGTAGAATTAGTAGGCTGAAGAATATCAATGTTACCAAATTGTTTAGTAGACAGGGTAAATAAATATATATTCCTATCTAATTTGTCTTTTAGTTGCTGACATCTAGCCAATGGCACCCCACTCCAGTACTCTTGCCTGGAAACTCCCATGGACGGAGGAGCCTGGTAGGCTGCAGTCCATGGGGTGGCTAAGGGTCAGACACCACTGAGCGACTTCATTTTCACTTTTCATTTTCATGCACTGGAGAAGGAAATGGCAACCCAATCCAGTGTTCTTGCCTGGAGAATCCTAGGGACGGGGGAGCCTGGTAGGCTGCCGTCTATGGGGTCACACAGAGTCGGACACGACTGAAGCGACTTAGCAGCAGCAGCAGCTGCCCAGCAACTATTACTTGGAAAAATTATTATGTGAAATATTATTTGAAAGGTAAAATACATCCACCACAGTAACAAAAATATAAGTAAGTCTAAAAATACTTAAATATTTGTGATAAAATACTCATGATAGAACTGAGGTTCTGGATAACCC
The DNA here is from genome assembly GCF_001704415.2 of Capra hircus. Lineage (NCBI taxonomy): Eukaryota > Metazoa > Chordata > Mammalia > Artiodactyla > Bovidae > Capra > Capra hircus. The sequence goes on from NC_030819.1 coordinate 9,245,857, forward strand.
AGATGTTTAACTTTTTGAGGAAATATCAGCTTGTTTTCCAAAGTGGTTGCATCATTTTACATTTTCACCAACAGTGTGTGAGGGTGCCAATTTCTCTACATCTTCAACCCTACCTGTTATCATCTGACTTGCTTACTGTAGCCATTCTGATATGGCATCATCTCACTGTGCTTTAGATTTGCATATCCCTGATGACGAAGGATGCTGAACACCTGTGTATTTGCTTACTGACAACTGGATATTTTCTTTCAGAGACGTCTGTTTAGGTTCTTTGCTTATTTTCATACTATATTGTCTTTATTATTAAGTTTTATTATTGTCTTTAGTATTAACTGTTCCTTATGCATTTTAAATGCAAGTGCTTTGCTGGATATATTATTTGAAAATATTTTTTTCCATTCTGTGGCTTGTTCTTTCAATTTCTTGCTAGTATTTTTTGAAGCAACGTTTTAAATTTTGACAAGCATCAAAATAATTTTTTTTGATGCTTGTGCTTTTGAGTCAAATCTAAGAAAACAATGCCACATGCAAGGTCACAAAGATGTACTCCTATGTCTTCTCCTGAGAGTTTTATTGCTTTATCTCTCATACTTCACATCTTTTATCCATGTGGGATTTTGTTATATTAATTCAATATGAGGTAAAGACCCAACTTCATTCTTCTTATATATGGATACCTAATTGTTCCAGCACTACTTGTTAAAAAGGTTATTCTTTTCCTACTGAATAATTTTGGCGCCTTTGTCATAAATCACTTGACCATACATTTATGGACTTGCTTCTGGATTCTCAATTCTATTCTATTGATTGATCTGTAGGTTTCTTCATGCAAATACTGCACGGTCTTGATTTCAAAACAATTTTATAATAAGTTTTCAAAGGAGGAAGTCAGTTCTCCAACTTTATTCTATTTTTCAAAATTATATGGTCTATTCTGGATTCTTTACATTTCTATTTGAGTGTTAGTATCCGCTTGAATGTCAGCATCAATTTCTGACAAAAATAAAGCTTGGATTCTGATAAAAATTACATTTAATCTATAGACCAATTTGGGAAGTACTGCCATCTTCATAATGTTAAGTCACTCAATTCATGAACTAAGTCACTTCATGAATTTTCAACAGCTTGAAGATTTCACAGTATAGGTATTGCACTTCTTTTGCTAAATTTACTCCTAAGTATTTTATTCGTTGGATGCTTTTGTTAATGAAATTGTTTTCATAATTTTATTTTTGGAGTGCTCATTGAAAGTGAGTAGAAATACTATTGATTTTTATATATTTTGTTTCCTGTACCCTTGCTAAACCTGTTGTATTATTTGTAGCAGTTTCTTAAAGGCTTTTGTAGAATTTTTGACATACAACAGCATATAATTCTGTAAATAGAGATTTTTTTATAATATTCAGCAATTACAGTTAGTTTGCTGCTGTTCCAAAAATGAATCTTTGCCATTTAACTTTTCGTATAAATTTTATCAATATAAAACTTAGTTGAAATTGAAAGAATGAAAGGATTGTGACCACAATTTAAAACTGTAGCAAAGTTTTATGCTACAAAACTTTTTTATCAAAAAGTTAAGTTTTGATCTGTATATAAAAAGCAAAAAAAAAAATCTCATTTAGGAAAATAAACGGAAAAGAGATTTTTTTTAAAAAGTGCTGTTTTTCTTGATCTTAATATTTAATGTTATTTTAGATCATTTAGATTTTTCTTTATAACCATTAACATAAAAATTATATTGATATGACAAAATTCAATAGTCTAAGGATTCTGATTATTATTAAGAAGCATTTCACAAGGTCCATAGAGAAATTTCTATCAGTCATTCACTGTAACAAAGAATCTCTAATTCATTAGGAACACTACAACTTTTGTCTAGTTTATTAGTGCTGTGTGTGCTCAGTTGGGTCCCACTCTTTGCAACCCCACGGACTGTAGCCTGCCAGGTAACTTTATCCAGGGAATTTTCCAGGCAAGAACACTGGAGTGGGTTGCCATTTCCTGCACCAGGAGATCTTACTGACCCAGCAATCAAACCCATGTCTCTTGCATCTCGTGCACTGGCAGGTGGATTCTTTATCACTGAGCCACCCAGGGAACAGTTTATTAGTAGTTAACATGAAATACTGGGCAAAAAAGATTCTTTAGAGCATGTACAGTGTTCATTTTTACATCCTTGGGAAGCCCAAATTCCCAAGCTAATTTTCGTCATGTCAAGAGTACTCTGACATTTTTCTTCCGCATGAATTTAAGTCCATTATCTTTAACATCAACACATGAATGTTTCCCAGTTTTGTGTTATGCAGAATAAAAGAGAAATGGGAAACATCCTGGGAATCCAGAAGGCAGTCATGAAAATACTATAAAAGAAATTTGTTTTTTACATATATGAGTTTATCACCTTAATAAGCTAAATAATCTCTCAGCCTTGTACGTGTCAGGTTCTTTTCTTCTTAATGATGCTTTTCATTTTGACACATACTCAGCGTCAGAATAAAAACCTATAATACATAAAATATCTTTTACTGCTTTTTCACTGCTTGCTTTATTTCCCCAAATTTTCATCCTCCTTACTGAAAAATTTTTCAGTAAAATACTAATTTGCAGTGGCCTGTATCAAATTTGTATGAAGTCTGATAAAATGTGTCAGAATTTTCTTCCGTTTAAAGGTTAAATAATATTTCCTTTCATGTATATATTTTGCTTATCTATTCACTTGGCACTGGGCCCTTGGGTTGGTTCCACTTCTTGGCTATTGTGACTAAGACTGCTTAACATGAAGCGCAAGTATCTCTTCAAGATCCTGCTTCCAGCTGTCTGGGATAAACAGCTGGCAGTGGAATTGCCAGACCTTATCAACTTCTCACTTTTTACACAGACCACAGTACTGTTTTCCATAGCAGCTGCATAAAGGGTGCACAAGGGCTCCAATCTCATCCATACTCACCAACACTTACTATTTTCTGGAGCTTTGTTTGATAGTAGCCACCCTAACTTCTATGAATTGGCCTCCAATTATAGTTTCGATTTGTGATTCCTTGGTAATTAGTGATGTCAAGCATCTTTTCACATGTTTATCGGTCATCTGTATATCTTCTTTAAAGAAATGTCTATTCAAGTTCATTGCCCATTTTTATTTATTTCACTTTATTTTTGGTAATAATTTAGATTTTTATTGTAGTACTTTTAGCACTACTAATAACCAACATTTAATTTGTTCTGGACAACATTCCAAGCTCTTTAGATATATCATTTCACTCTATCCAATTAAAAGACATTATACTTTATCTCCATTTGATAGAGGAGGAAACTGAAATTTGGAGGAATTAATTTCCTAAGAGCATACAGCTGTTAACACCAATCACAACATAGTGTCCCAATCACTCCATTATACTGCCTAATTGTCTCTTTCTTAATAATTCTTTATTTATCTACTAATGTAGATATTTTTAACTTTGTAATAAGTCCTTTGCCCATGTTTAAAACAGATTGCTTCTGTGAGTTACTTCATATATTCTGAGTAATATGCAAATATATCCTGCATATGCAAATATTTTCTCTCATTCCATGCACTGCCTTTTCGCTCACTGATTTTGATGCACATAAGTTATAAATGTTGACTCAGTCTAACTTACCTATTTTTCTTTTGTTGCCTATGCTTCTGATGTCATAACCAAGAAATTATCAAGTCCAATGTAATGACTATTTTCTCCTAAGAGTTTTATACCTCTAGCTTTTTCATTTAGGTCTTTAATACATTTTGAACTCCTTTTGCATAAGGAGTAAGATAAGGGTCCAATTTCATTCTTTGGCATGTGGATATCCAATTTTTCTCAGTATTATTTGTTAAAAAGACTGTCTTTTCCTTATGGAATGGTCTTAGCACTCCTGTCAAAAACCACTTGATTACTTATCCATGGGTTTATTTCTGGGCTCTCTACTCTCTTGGTCTGTGTAGCTGTCTTACTGGTGTTCATGCTGTTTTGATTACTGCAGTTTTAAAATAAAATCTGATGTCAGGAAGTGTGTGAGTTCTCCAACTTTGTTCTTCTTTTTCAACATTGTTTTAACTATTGGGGGATCCCTGAGATTCCATATGAATTTTTGGATGTTTTTCTATTTCTGCAAAAATTCTTTTGGGATTTTGATAGGGATGACACTGAATCTATATGCTTTGAGTATACTGACATTATAGCATACATTAAGTCTTCAAATCCATGAACGTGAGATGGCTTTCCATTTATTTGTGTCCTCTTTAATTTAGTCCAGCGACATTTTATATTTTCCAGTGTGCAAGTATTTGTCCTCTATGTTTAAGTTTATTCCTAAGTATCTTACTCTTTTTGATGCTATTGTAAATGGAATTGTTTTTGCTTTGTGTATTTTAAAATCTTACATAGACGATATCATTAAATATTTATATATATATTTTTCACATCTTTTTCATCATTATTATGGTACATGAAATATTTCATTATTACTATGACATGCTGAAACTGTAACAACATGTACAAGACAGACACATGGTACCTTCATGAAATATGTCATCCCTAGAGAGGAAGAGAGCACAATGGGATGATGTAAAGAAGAGATTTAGCTGTATCTACTAATTTTTTCTTTTTTTAATAGGAGACCTACATAGAGATTTATAAATTTGCTCTATTTTCCTCATTTGAATTCTTATTTTTTTTAATTTTAATCAAATAAAAGACTTTCAGAAAACATGAACACATTACTGTAAGGAAAACAAATGTGTATTACCTCTTGTGTCATTAACCTAGACTGTCACCTCTTAGCTAACTTCCTACTGATGTGGCAGAGGGTGATCTAGGAAAACAAGTTAATGGTCACAACTCTCCCTTCTGAGACTCTAAAACCAGGAGCTCCCCACTATTAAAGTCTAATACCAACGAAAGCCTTTACTACTGCACACTATTCAACTTGTCTCCTTTCGTAACACTGATGCTAAATGAAGCTCAGTCCAAATATGGTCAGGAAAAAGGGATATACTATCAGGAATACTCAATTTTTATTATGCCTGATGCTTCTGATAGTAGCTAAGCCAATACATATAGGAAGTAGTTTTTGATACTATATATCAAAGTGGATATTTTCCAGGGAAATTTATAATGTATTAATTTTGAGGGGTTTTTTTTAAACACATCATGAGCTGAAAAGTAAAATGAGGTTAATTCTACAACAAAAACTCAACAGATATCACTTGAACTGTGCCAATGATCTATAGCTTTCCAACACGGAATCTGAAACAAGCACAGAGAAATAACAACTCTTAGACATAAGCTGGGCAGTTTTCTTATTAAGGCAAGGCACTGCTTAGAAAAACACTGTATCAGATTAACAGTAACACTTCAGTGGTGACTCAGTACAGAACTGAAAATTATGCTAAGGCCTACATTTTTGCAAAGCTAACCTTCCCCTAGGAAAATACTATACTATATTATCTTTTAATATTCAACACATGTAATTTGCTACTCAATTTGATGCACAGTTAAGTGTCCATTTACAGAGCTATTTTTCAAATGATCATATAGATAGGAGAAATAGAATCATATAAGTTCATCACAAAATATATCATAAGAACATGGTTTAACTCCATCACAGTTTTTATTTTAAGACAGTTGAGTGAAATACCTTAGTAACAAATGCTTTAGCAATTTTGGCATGTAGATGAATCACAAAATTTAAAGACAAGCAAGAGTACTAACACAACACTGCAAAATAATTATACTCGAATTAAAAAAGAAAGAAAAAGAAAGACAATCAAGGAGACCAACCTTAATTCAGGAATTAATCTCATTTACTTGTGACATAAAAATGTCACCTTCTCCAGTGTAACAGCCTTACACTTATCTAGTACACAGTAGGCATGCAGTAAGTATTTGCTGATTACATGAATTCTCATTATTTCTTACTTGAAGTATTTTTTCCACCTGGGATAAGAATCTACCATATATATCAAGCCTCTCCAAGTACTGTTTCAATGAAATTACATGATTTTGATTTTCATATCCAGTTTAAATTTTTTGATGAAAAGTCATTTCCTCCCCCACCTGGTAAAATGACATCTCAGTGCAACTTAGCCATGAGAAGAGAAATGTAGATTAATACTCATTATGTGCATGCGTGCTAAGCCATTTCAGTCATGTCCAACTCTCTGTGACCCTATGGACTGCCACCCGCCAGGCTCCTCTGTCCATGGAATTCTCCAGGCAAGAATACTTCAGTGGGTTGCCATACCCTCCTCCAGGGGAACTTCCCAACCCAGGGATCAAACCTGCATCTCTCAAGTCGCCTGCATTGGTAGGTAGGTTCTTTATCACTAGCACCACCTGGGAAGCCCAACAGTCACTATACTAACATACATAATATACAAAATCAACATATAATATTCATTATACTAACTACACAACTAGATAGCAGCTTCTGTGGTTTAAGCTGAAAGTTAAAAAGGACCCAAGTTAAAATAGTTACTCCTGGGAATTCCCTGGCAGTCCAGGGATTAGGACTTAGCAATTTCACTGCCAGGGCCCAGATTCAATCCATGGTCAGGGAACTAATATCCCACAAGCCATGCGGCCTAAATAAATAAATAATAAAATAGTAATTCTTTATGGTATTTTTCTGGCAGTTTTAAATCACAGGATTGAAACATGTCATTTATACCATAGTATAAATCTTACTGCAACACCGTTCAGTTCAGACCAGACTGAAAATAAAGCAGTCCTCTCATGGGTATGACTCAAGGGGTTTAAGTCTTCTAAACAAAAAGAATGTCACTGTAAGGTAAATTCAGCATAAAGAATGTCCAACAACAAGAAATCTCAAGAAAATGTTATATGAGGCTTTAAGTTACTTGTCTTAAAAGAAACAAAGCTATCATGTACTTGGAATTATTGTTAAAGATGCTCTTCTCTATAACAAAGGCAGAAGTATTCCTTCTCAATAACAACAGAAAAATGAATCAGGTAACAGGAAGTGGATTTAGAATGTGGCTAAGTCTGAGAGTACATTTCCTCATTAACGTAAGAGATAAAAATTTCATTTCCATTCAGCTTCCTAAAGAAGATGAAAACAGAAACACACCTATATTGTAGATGCAAAAGATGAGACTCATGGAATGTGCTAAAATTGTTTTAAATAGTCATAGATAATTTCAAGATAGTCAAAAATTAAAAAAAAAAAAAAAAACACTCACGGAGAATGTTGGTCCACTTTTGGATGCTATGACAGTATGAATTTCGCCATGCAGTTTCACTGAGAGCTCCCAGCTAGCCACTTGTGGTTTTACAATAGGCACTCTAAAGTCAAAAGAAAAGATAGAGTTAATAATTTTATATTATTCTCTTTGAGTAAACTGATTTTCCTTTGACATTAAGTGTGCAGAGTAAAACTGCCAAACACTGTATTCCAGAACATTTCAAAAGGTTCTATTCTTGGAAAAAAGGTTTAAAATGCAAACTAGAGAGATGAAAAGCAAAAAATAGCACACACAAACACTCCAAAGACAGCAACGGTCATTCTGGGGAAATTGTGGTACCATCATCTGTTCTATGAATCTGAGTTGCCTAATTTTTATATTCCTTCAAAATTTAATCTTCTTTAAGAATTATTTTGTTTTCAGTATTTGGTTACTTTTCAAGACTGTTTTTAAAACCTTATAATACTAATCTCCTTTCTCCAGCTTGAGTTAAATTTGTATGCAAACAACTGCACATGTATTTAATTTGATGAGTTTGGACATATTCATTCACTCATGTTATCTCACCACAATCAAGGTAATGAAACATAGCTATCATTTCCGAAAGCTGCTTTATGTTCATGTGTTTTGTTTCAGTTGTTTGTTTGTTTGTTTGTCTGGGTGAGAAAATAGCGTCAATGATGCTAATCTTAGCACACAGGTCTTTTCTTGTGATGATCAATGGTACACACTCCAGAAAAATTGGGACAAGCAGCCTAAGACAAACAAACATTTCAGAATACAAATGTTTCTCCCAATTTTTTAAGCTAACAAAATTTTAATGATTTCTGATTTAACCTCATTTAAGTAAGGCATATTTACATTATTTATACTGACTAAGCACCAAGCATGTAGTATCCAGACTCTGCCTTAAGTCTTAGTTCTAAAAATAGGTTGCAGGACAACACTTTAACATCCTCTGAATTTCAAAGGCGTCTCTATGTAGTCAATTTAAAAAAAGCTACAAAAACTGTGACTAGAATCAAATCACCTCTAGTCACAATGTCTAACGGAGGATGATTAATAATTTAGGTGAATATTTGTATTCAGCACACTCTTTACTGAATTATTTTTTGGAGATGAAGGAAATGTTTTTAACACTGCTGCTGCTGCTGCTGCTGCTAAGTCGCTTCAGTCGTGTCCGACTCTGTGCGATCCCATAGACGGCAGCCCACCAGGCTCCCCTGTCCCTGGGATTCTCCGGGCAAGAACACTGGAGTGGGTTGCCATTTCCTTCTCCAATGCATGAAAGTAAAAAGTGAAAGTGAAGCCGCTCAGTCATGTCTGACTCTTCGCGACCCCACGGACTGCAGCCTACCAGGCTCTTCTGTCCATGGGATTTTCCAGGCAAGAGTGCTGGAGTGGGGTGCCATTGCCTTCTCCAGTTTTAAACACTACACAGATGAAAGTTAAAGAAAAGTTTTTTAAAATGCATCAACAAATCAAGAATGATGCACACTGTAGGTCTGGAAAACTATTTTTTGGCCATTTGAAGAGGGCTGTTTGAGAGGATAGAGCTTCACACATGACAGTTTGAAAGAACAGGGGCACACAGAGGAGGAGGAAGAGAGAGAAGGCAAACGGTGGCCAGGAGGAGCGGGAGGAGCAGCGAGAGGAGGGGACTCTGCGACCCAGCTTGGCCTCTGGGCATCTTTTCCACCGGGCACTTGTTTATGCCTGTCTCACCCACTGGCCTGTGAGCTTCTACAAGCCCAAAAGGTATCGTCACTCAGTCGTGTCCAACTCTTTGTGACCCTACGGACTGTAGCCTACAGGCTCCTCCATCCATGGGATTTTCCAGGCAAGAGTACTGGAGTAGGGTGCCATTTCCTTCTCCAGGGGATCCTTCCAACCCAGGGATTGAACCCGGGTCTCCTGCATTGCAAGCAGATCGCTTACCCTCTAAGCCACCAGGGAAGCCCAAGATCATGCCTTACTTTTCTGTCCCCAAACCCCATTGCAAGCTGGGGTGGGAGGGCTGAGGGTGGAGGTGAGCATGAATCAGAGGAGCCCCCACTAGGTGCCAAGCCCCTCACAGGCACGGCCCATCTCCCCAGGGACACCAGCTGCCGAAGGAGAGTGAGCCTCGAGCTCCCAGGCTGGACTTGGCTGCCTGCGACTACGGGGGTGACCTCACGATGCTCACCTGACTCACCTTCAAATTAGGTCAACACCCCCGTCCGTCCCCCGCCACCAAGGAGTATCACAATGACAGATTACTATGTGACCTGGCTTTCTGGAATCTGCTATCTGCCACAACCGGATCACTCTCCTGCTCAGGACTGTTGTGTGGTTTTCTACTTTACATCAGGATAAACTTCAACAGAGCTAGTGGTAAAGAGCCCACCTGCCAATGCAGGACATGCAAGGCACACGGGTTCAACCCCTTGGTCAGGAAGATCCCCTGGAAGAGGGCGTGGCAACCCACTTCAGTATTCTTTCCTGGAGAATCCCATGGACAGAGGAGTCTGGAGGGCTGCAGTCCATGGGGTCACAAAGAGTCGGACACGACGGAAACAACTTAGCACACACACTCAAACCTTCATCAACCAACCATCATTCAAGATCGCTAAAATAAAAGAGGGCCCCACTCTTCGTTTTTATTTTTGACTATTCCCTGACTTGTATATCTGACTGGGGCAGGGCCTTAAATTACTTCACAAAACAAACTGAGCTGAGCTGACAGGAGCAGGAGAACCAACTGCAGTGGTTACAAACTCTGGATCCGGTGACTCGAGAAAGCAGAAGAAAACCCAGCTCTGTCATTAAGCAGCTGCGACCTCGAGAAAAGTCTGTTTCCTTATGTATAAAATTAAGACAGTAATAGTGTCTGGGTCACAGGGTGCAGGCAAGTGTTCATTTTCTTATTAGAAATATTTCATAATAAATATTTCATATTATCCCACCTCTAGGCCTATGGAGAAGGAAATGGCAACCCACTCCAGTCTTCTTGCCTGGAGAATCCGCATGGTCAGAGAAGCCTGGTGGGCTACAATCCATAGCGTCGCAAAGCGTCGGACACGACTGAGTATGCACACTCTTTGCAACGCCATGGACTGCAACATGCCAGGCTTCCCTGTCCATCACCAACTCCTGGAGCTTGCTCAAACTCATGTCCATCGTGTTGGCAATGCCATCCAACCATCTCATCCTCTGTCATGCCCTTCTCCTCCTGCCTTCAATCTTGCCCAGCATCAGGGTCTTTTCCAATGAGTCAGCTCTTGGCATCAGGTGCCAAAGTATTTCTTATGCTTAAAATTTTTCACAGTGCAGAGGCCCAGTAACTCTTTCCAGTAAATGTGGCGCCTCTGTTTCCAGAGGCATCTTGGGAAGCTGCTCACGCTGGCATCCTGTTCAAAAGCAGGACATGTTTTCCCATGGAAAGCAACCTTACGAATGGTGGCAAGACGTTATTGCTGCTCTTTGGAATCTAGCTGCTATTTATCTTACTGTTGTTTTCTTTGGATCCACATCTGTTTCATACATGTTGGAACCTGCCCCGACAGGGACCTGCAGAGCATGCAGAGGCTCTTTCGAGTTAAAAGGCTGAGGGTCTCATCTCAGCACGTTCATCCGACTAGCACTGTTACAGGGAACTCATCCAATCCTTTGGAGCCAAAACTTCCATGCTTTAAAATAAGGATCAGAGCAGGGACGGTGAAGTGACAGGGGAGGCTGCTGCTGCTGCTGAGCTCACATACGATGCCTGAAGCAGCAGTTCTCTAACAACGTAGCAAAGAGGCTCCTCTGTGAAAGCAAGACCTTGAGACACCAAGAACACAGGGTCAAACAGTGGAATCTCTTTACAGGAGTTCATTCTTCTACAAACAAAATTTGTTAAGATTCCTTCTGGCTCTGAGTAAGTTTTAAAGTAATTTTGTTTTGGTTTTAAATAAAATGGATGGGTTTAGGGGCATACAGGCCCAATATAAATACCAATAAGTTCTGCAATGGAAATAAGCTGTAACTATAAAGTATAAACTATAAAGATAGTAATACATACCAACCTGAAAGCATATGTGTTCTATCTCTGCAAAATTATTGAAACCACATTAACAATAATTACTTCAAAATACTGATATTAACTCCACCAGCACAAACATGTTCATAATGGTAATAACCACTGAAAGTTATATTTTAAATTTTAGAAAAACAATTATATTTCTTCATGAAATTCAAAACAGTCTGAAAGAGGACTTTATGAACAATTCCCTGAAAAGGTGGAGCAGGGCAGAGTCTTGGAGCTTTACGCAAGTCATCACAATAATGATACGCAGAAAACAGTCTCCTTTCCTAATGTATGTGTCTAGTGAAAGAGACTGACATTTGATCAAAAATTTCATCTGGGCGACTTATTAGGTAACTGGAAAGCTGATATCATTTAAGCTACTACTTCAAAAACAAACACACAAAACAGTAAAAAGGAATTCATATAAACAGCTACTCACAAAGCAAATCAAATAACAGCTCTTACCCAGACCTGTCCACTTTGATTCTCATCTGCTAGAACGAATGTGTATGCTCAATAAAACTAAATTATCCTATACTTCATGGTAAAAGCTGTCAGATGACTGTCACAAATGTTAATGGTACAACATTTAAATTTACTGGAATATTTTTTACTCAAAAAGGTGCAAGTAATACTAAGTCAAGCATGTTAGTACCACATGTCATTTGTTACAGCAAGTTTTGTGTAAACATAATGAGTAGCATCTTTTGTTATTAAGGATCATAAGCATCTCAAAACCATACTATCACACACTCAGAAACGCTGGTTTGCCATTGTGCCATTACCTATTTAGGGCTGAAACACTGATTTAAAACAATGTTAGTGCTCAAAGAATCATTACGCGACCCTTCATCGTAACTTTCACAGTGGGTGGTCTGTAAAATGATCAAGAATAATATGCGGCATTCCGCGGCCGCGGAGGTCAGCTTCTGCATACAAGTCTTTCCAGGAAGAAAAAGGCCTTCAGAAAAGTGGGCCATTCATCTGCACCAAGTTCAGAGAATTTCCAGCACGGTGAAAAGATACGTTATGCAAGCACATAGATGTATTCAGTGGGGGTAGACAGAACCAGTTACATGGAGACTACAAAGGAGCCCTCCCATGGCTCATGAATAAGTCGAGGAAATGATCAGAAAAAAAAAGGAGAGAGATGTTTAGACAGATGGCCCACTTAAAATGCCTGAGACAGGGCATAAGCAATTTTAATGAAACTTTAGATCTAGCATATGAATTGTGTCTTATTTCCTCTGGGGGCGGGGGGGGGGGTAAAAAAAAAAAAGGAAAAAAAGAAAGCAAGCAAACCGAAGAAGACAAAAATTCAACAATTTGCTGAAAAGCCCAGTTTTAGCAAGTTGGGATGGAGGAAGAGTCAAAAATAAAAGTTTTATTAGTGCAATAAATTCACATAAAATTCTTCACAGAGCCATCAGCCATCAGAATGAATATGAAAAAGCATGGAATGAACAGATTAAAAGAATTTTAAACAGAAGTCTACTGCCAAACCAAACAAAAATCTAAGCCTTATTATGTGAGAACTTACAACACTCCAACATTAAAGTTCATCACTGCAGAAGAAAGATAAAAGCAGTGTTTTCAGAGAACCTCTTCAAAGCTAGAACTTGTCATAGCGGAGGAACAGAACTCTGCCTGTATGCAATTTAAAATGTGTACATGAGAATATAGGAGACTGTGGAGGAGAACGTGTATCACAAAATCGTGCCTAGAAGGAGTTAGGGAATATCCCCAAGTCTAGTTGCATTAGCAATACAAATAGGTACACAAATGACACCTGAATCTAGAAATGAACCACATTACTTATAATCTTAAGTATATTTTAATATTATGCAAACTACACTTTTTTCTTCCACCAATAAGGCTTTATGGTTCTCAGTCTGATCTCTAGGTACAACTAGTGACGAAGACAATGCTGGTAGTGCACAGCCATCACCTTGGCAGTGTCTGACTGATCACTACATGACCTGGGCCTCTCTGGTGGCTCAGTGAAAAAGAATCCACCTGCCAATGCAGGAGACATGGGGTCGATCTCTCATCTGGGAAGATCCTGCATGCCATGAAGCAGCTAAGCCCGTGTGCCACCACTACTGAGCCTGGGCTCTAGAGCCCAGGAGCCGCAACTACTGAGCCCATGAGCCTCGACTACTGTAGCCCATGTGTCCTAGAGCTGTGCTGTGCAGCGAGAGAACCCACTGGAATGAGAGGGCTATGCGCTGCAACTAGAGAGCAGTCCCCACTCGCCACAGCTAGAGAAAAAGCCCTCATGGCAACAAAGACCCAGCACAGTCAAAAAAGAACCCAATTAATAAAAAAATTTTTTTTAAGTTACATGACCTCTACAAGTTACTATATTTCTTGTGCATCAGTTTCCTTATCAGTAAGACAAAAATAGTAAGACTACTTAATTCACATGTTGATTAAATGAGATAAAAGGTGTAAAACGATTAGACAGGTGTTTGTCACATTAAAGGCTAATTAAGAGACACTATCAACATTATCATTTGTTTGGTGCAGTAACATGTGAAACCCTCCTCTATTGTTTCAACAACCTGCTATTCAATACTATACAATTTAAATACAGTGAAATTTAAAAATCTTAAGTTCCATCATTTATCTTTCCAATAAATCTGCCCCTTCCCAACAACAGTTCAACTATAAAGCTCCCCATAAACTTCAAAAAATATGTACTCCTGTGTGTGGTTTTTACCCAAAATAATGTTTCTGGAGTTCATTCACGTTGACTCATTCATTCTTTTTTGGCCGCTGAGTAGTTCTCTGTTGCATGCGAGCACACTAAATGAGTTCACCCTTTATTGACAGGCTTTTGTGTGGTTTCCACTTTGGGGCTCTCATGAACAAAGCTGCTATAAATATTCTTTGTACAAATATTTTTTGAGGACTTATGTTTTTGTTTCTTATGGGTAAATATATCTTAATCTTAAGAGTGGAAATTCTATGATGAATGTACATCCAATTTTATTTCTGGACTTCTATTCCACTGATCAACGCATTTATTCCTATGCCAGTACCACACTGCCTTAATTACTATAGCCTTGCACTATGTTTTAAAATCAGGAAGTATGAGTCCCCTCCCCCGCCCCGATTTTGTTGTTCTTTTTCAAGACTGTTTCGGTTATGCTGAATCTCTTGCACTTTCACATAAATTCTGGAATGTGATTATTTCTGCAAAAAACACAGCTGGGATTTAATAGTGATGGCATCAAATCTGTATATCATCATTTTGTCTTCTGATCCATGAATGGGGGATATTTATCCATTTATTTGTCTTTATTTAAACAACTGTTCTGTACAGTTTTCAGTACACAATCTTACACTTTAAAAAAAAATTTGCACTTAAGTACTGCATTCCTTTTGCTGCTACTGTAAAATAAAATTGTTAATTTTATTTTTGGTTCATAACACTTCTATTGTATAAAATAAAATTGATATTTATATGCCACTCTTATATTCCACAACCTTGCAAAAGTTATTTATTATTCTAATATGGTTTTTTTGTGTGTGTGTGAATTCCTTAAGATTTTCTATATACAAGAACATGTCACCAAAATTAGAGATGGTTTATTTCTTCCCCATCTTGATAACCTTTAATTTTTCATGCCAAACTGCCCAAGCCAGAAACTCCAGGAAAATGCTGAAAAACAACAAACACCCATGTCTTATTCCTGACCTTAAAGGAAAACATTCAATTGTGTGCCAATAGATATGATGTTAGCTGTGGATTTTTCATAGATGGCCTTCATTGGGTTCAGGAAGTTCCCTTCTATGCCTAATTGGTTGAGTGTTTTATCATGAAAGGCTGCTTGATTTTTCCAAATGTTTTTTCTGCATTTCTTGAAATAAGTCTGTGGATTCTGCCCATCATTAACATGATTTATCACACCGAATGATTTTTGGATGTTAAGCCAACTGTGTGTACCTAAGGTAAAACTCACTTGGTTATGGTACATAATCATTTTATATATTCATGAATTTGGTTTGCTAGTATTTTGTTGAGGATTTTTGCATTAATATATGAGGGAGGTTGGTCTTTAGTTTTCTTTTCTTCTAACATCTTTATCTGGTTTTGGTATTATGGTATAATAATACTGGCCTTGGAGAATGAGTTGCAAATTCTATCCTTCTTTTGTATTTTTTGGAAGAGTTTATAGAAGATGAGTATTAGTTGATTTCTTTCTAAATATTTCACTGAGTTCACCAGTGAAGCCATTATCCCTGTGCTCTTTTTTCTAGGAAATTTTGTGAGGACCAATTCAATCTCTCACAGGTCTATTCAAATTTTCTGTTTTCTCTTAAGTTAGTGTTGGTAGCTTGCATCTTTCTACAAATTTCTCCATTTTATCTAAGTTGGCATATAATTATTCACATTATTCCCTCATCATGCTTTTAATTTTCATAAGGTCAGTATGTACAATACTTACTTCATCACTAATTTAACAATCTGAGTCTCTCTTTCTCTTGGCCAATCTCTCTAAAGGCTTGTCCTTTCCAGTGATCTTCCTAAGGACCAAATTCTGCTTTTCTTGATCTCTACTGTTTTTCTATTTTCGATTTATTTCCTCTCTAATGTTTAGTATTTTCTTCTCTCTGCTTGTTTTGGGTTTAGTTTGTTCTCCTTTTCCAATTTTCCTGAAATGGAAGATAAGGTGACTGACATGAGACCTTCTTTTAATTCACTTTCTTTATTGTGCTGCACTGGATCTTAGCTGTGGCATGCGGATCTAGTTCCTTGACCAGGGATCGAACCCAGGCCTCCTGGCACTGGGAGCACTGAGGCTTAGCCACTGGACCACCAGGGAAGTTCTGAGATCTTCTTTTTCAATATGTGTTTACAGCTCTAAATGTCCCTCTAACCACTAGATGCATTTCATAATATGTTTTTTAATGTTCTGATCTTGTTTTAATTTCAAAATATTCTTCTAATTCCTTTGTGATTTCTTCTTCATCCCATTTGTTATTTAGGAGAGAATTATTTAACTTCCACAAATTCGTGACTTTCACAGATTTCCTTTTTTGTTGACTTCTCATTTCATTCAACTGTGTTTGGAGAACATACTGGGTGTGTTTCAGTCCCTTTACATGTACCAAGGCGTGTTCTATGGCCTGGCATATGGGATGCTCTACTGTGGAAAGTGTCACACGTGCACTTGAGAAGCTGCATGTTCTGCTGTTGAATGTATTCTTCTATATAGATATCTTCTATTCTTCTAATTTGGTTTATAGTGTTATACAAGTCTTCTGCTTTCTTGTTCATCAAGCCTAGTTCTATCCATTATTGAAAGTGGAGTATTCAAATCTCCAACTATTACTGGTGAATTGTTAATTTCTCATTCCAACTGTCAGTTTTGCTTCATATATTTGGGGACTGCATTATCAGGTAACATATATGTTCAGAATTGTTATAGCTTTCTCATGGATTGACTGTTCTATCATTATAAAATATCCCTCTGTCTCCAGTAACAATTTCTGTCTTAAAATTATAATTATACTAGTATTACAAATATAGTATGTCTGATAACTCTATCCTTTTACCTTCAGCTTATTGTGTCTTTGTGTCAAAGAATATTGTAGAAAGATTATATGTGATCTTATATTTTTATCCACCATACTAATATCTGCCCTTGATTGGTGTGCTTACTCCATTTACATTAAATATACTTCATTAAGCAAGATTTACATCTGCCATTTTACTTTTCGCTTTTCATATCTTTTTTGTTCTACTCCTCCATTATTGTTTGTTTTTTTTTCATTATTGTTTTAAGTAGATATTTTTCAGTGTACCATTTTAAATCCCTTGATGGTTCATACACTATTTTTTAAAGCTATTTTCTTAGTGGTTACCTTAGGGATTACAATTTGCACCTTATATTTGAACACTATAGTACGGATTAATGCTAGTCATTCAGTCATGTCTGACTCTGAGATCCCATAAACTGCAGCCTGCCAGGTTCCTCTGTCCACGGGACTCTCCAGGCAAGAATACTGGAGTGGGTAGCCATTCCCTTCTCCAGGGGATCTTCCTGACCCAGGGATGTGTCTCTTGCATTGTAAGTGTGTCTCCTGCACTGCAGGCAGATTCTTTACCATCTGAGCCACCAGGGAAGCCCGGATTTATGCTAACTTAATTGCAAAAGCATACAGAAAATTTGCTGCAATTGATAGCTTTGTTTTCTCTACCATTTGCCTTCTTGTTGTCATACAATTTATATTTGTACATATGATACACCTGTAAACTTAGAATTAAAATTACTGCATTATGTAATTCTTTTAAATAAGAAAAAAAGGGAAAAGATATGACTAAACCTACATTTATACTGTCTTTTATATTTACTGACGTAGTGATCTTTAATCAGTGCTCTTTTTACTTCATACATATTTAAGTTTCTGTTAAATGTACTTTCATTTCACCCTGAAAAACTTCCTTTCATACTTTTTCATGCATAGGTCTGCTAGCTTTGGTTTCTCTTATTTGTTTCGAAAGTCTGAATGTCTCCTTCATGTTTAAAAGTTAGTTTTGCTGGATACAAAATTCTTTGTTGACATTTATTTTTAATTCTTCAGCACTTTATATATACCATCCCATTCTCTTCTGGACACCTTGGTATCTGATGAGGTGGGAGCCCTTAATCTTATTGAGGATCTCTTTTACATGATGAGTCCCTTTTCTCATGCTGCTTTTAAGATTCTTCTTGGTTTTTCACAGTTTGACTGTGATGTGTGCAGCTGTTGAGCTTTTTGAGCTTATTCTACCTTGGACTTTGTTAAGCTTACTGAATGTGCAGATTAATGTTTTTCATTAAATCTGGGATGTTTTCAGCTATGATTTCTTAAAACAGTCTTTCTGCTCCTTTATCTTTCTTCTTTTCTGCTTCTGGGACTCTCAGCATGTATGCCGAGATGTATGCCAGTACATCTCAGTGTCCCAGAGATCTCCAAGGCTCTGGTCATTCTTCTTCAGTTTTCTTTCTGTTCTTCACTTTGGATAATCTCAACTGATAGATCTTCAAATTTGCTGATTGTTTCTTCTGCCACTCAAGAAGAAACAATTACTGAATTCCCCAGTTCATTTTTCCACTGCGGGCACAGTACTTTCATCTCTAGAATTTTTATTTGCTTAAAAAAACCCATTTCTATCTTTATATATATATATATATATATATATATTTGGCTGTGCCAGGCCTCAGCTGTGGCATGCAAACTTTTTGTTGTGGCATGCAGGACTGAGTTTCCTGACCAGAGGTCAAACCCAGGCCCCCTGGATTGGAAGGATGGCGTCTTAGCCACTAGGGAAGTACCAATTTCTATCTTTTTATTAATATTTTCTATTATGTGAGATATGGTTGTCATGATTTCCTTTAATTGCTCATACTGGACTTCCTTCAGTCCTTCAAATATTTTTTTAATAGGTTATTTAAGGTCACTGCATAGTAAGTACAGGGTCTGGGCCCCTCTTGGGCAGTTGCTACTGAGTTTTCATCCTGTGAATGGGCCACACTTACAAGTTTATTTGAATGTCTTATAACCTTTTATTGAAAATTGGCACACCTGCAAATGAGATTCTCTCCCCTCACCAGGCCAATAAGTTCCCTAAAGTGCAGGAACTATTTTGTTATTACTCTAAGCCTAAGCATCTTATCACAAGGAGTACCATTTGTTATTTTTGGAACAATCTAATAACTCTAATTCTGAAGGTAAAAAATTATCATCATTAAAATACATACTTAAGAATTTACTCTGATGAAAGTTAAGTGACCTTTGTAAAGCAGATGGTCAGGATACTGGTCATCTAAACCAGTGTTATATAGATTCAGGGATGTTAGCTACAAATGAACATTCGGAGTATGAAATCAGTCTGACACACTGAGAAACCAGAAATTCAAAAAAAGCACTAAATCATAAAAAGATTTTTTTAAAGGTGGTTTAAAAGAAAAAAAATTAGGCAGCTTAATTCAGAGTTTATCCTATTGATTAATATGAAAACCTCAATGAGTGTAATAATGGAAGAAAAAGATACTTTAAACAGCTACTATATTAATATTTTTGGAAAAAATGCATTCAAACAATATGGCTACTAGTTGCTGCCTTTCCTTTTCTTATACATTTCTTTATATTTCTTAGAATATATCAAATTTCATAAAACTTATTCACAGAATAAATTTTACTGAAATTATTATTGGGATAAAGATGAAAAGCTAGCTCTGTAAGTAGAAATTCAAACCTATTCAAACCAAAGAATCAAGATCTAAATAAACATAATGCATTTTCAATGTCCATTAACTATAATACACAGAGAGAATTTTTTTACTGAAAAATCATGAAACGTCTTCAAAAAACTTATTTTTCCAATTTGCACCAATTTCATTACTTTAAAATTTTTACTTAACTAATAAACCTCTCTAAATCACCTTTAAATCTTTTTTCTTTGAAACAAGGCTGAACAAGTATACACAAATATTCTTCCATCACCTACAGAAAATTGCCTTACACAGATTGGCTCACTTGGGTTTTTAATAATAATTTTTGAACTATGAAAATTAATCATTTAAAATTTTGTTATGAATGTAGTGGTAGTGTTGATTTAGTTTCAGTTCCAAAATCAAGGATTTTACTATCCTATAAAACATATCCTGAGTTCAAAGTATTTAAGGGGGGTTAAACAAAATGCAAACATTTAATGCAACATTAAGCATATGAAATAAAAACTTGATTGCCAAAAGAAAGCATGCTACGCTGTTACCCTGGTGACAGGTTAAAAAAGGGATTGTGAGCTGAATAGCTGTATGATATGAAATTAAAATGTTTCACATTGAACAATCCAAAATGAATTGGGAAAGGTTAGAGTAGAGGAGAGAGAAATCAATTCTCCAATGGCAATGGGTGAATGGGAGAGAAGAATGAATAGGATTTGCCAGTGGGGTGCAACAGCTGCCAAATATTCCTGCAGCCAAAGAATCACAATAATACTGATGAAGTGTGCAAGAGCTTTTGGAATCATTGCAGGGAACAGAGACATTCTCCTGCAATAATGAGGCTATTCTGTCTTCCATTCAGCTCTTGTAGTACAACGAAAAACAAAAAAAGAAAAATATTTTAAAATGTAACATTTAACAAAAAGCATATAAATATGATATACTTTCCACTTAATATTTTGTGCCTAAATTCACATAGGTTTCTAAATCATCCAAGACACAGTCTTATTAAGAAACTGAAAATATTAGAGAGATATCAAAAAGTAAGGCAAGCTTAAAGGATGAAGACTGAATTAACATTTTCTTTCCTCTTGGTGCTTTTTCTTAATTAAAGAGATATTTCCAAAGGCACAATATAGCTGGGTATGCTTGTGAGTGTATACCCAAAGTACTATTTTTAATTATATAGTTATCAGACTATCAACTCCCTTGTCATAATGAAATGGCCTGAGAACAAAAATGAAAGAAGTATGATATAAGTTTTAATTTGTTGTCACAGATGGTGTAAATTTTAATAATTTGATATATCCTTTTCAATTCAGAAATAACTGAGTCAATATGCAGTGACCAACAATATTGCTCTTCCTTGGGAATTGTTTACAAATGGCTACTTTTTTCTGTTTCCTTTCCCAGTTTTACTTCATTGATTATGGTATTTCAAAACCTTAAACTTTTATTATCTAATTGAAAACTTAATGAGTGAATGAATTACAAATCTAAAATGAGGCAAGCACATTCTTATTTAATAGCAAGAAAAAAACAGTTAATTGCATCTGTGAGGTAAAAAAAAAAAAAATCACTAAAAAATTGATTCTCCATTTTATCAGGAAACCAGATGAGGAAAGAAAATACTGTAGAAATGTAGACACAATGACTGCACTTCAAGTGAAAGTCCTTTCCCATTATGCTGCTGAGACTAAAAGTGAAACTGACGACAGGCTGTGCAGCCAGCCAAGACACTTGATACACATGTTCTGCTAAGCTGGAGCTCAAAGTGGCGGTTCTACTCTGACTCCGTACACCCAAAGTAATCCTCTACAAAAGTGAACACTACATTTTTAAAAACCTGTCTGATTGGAGTCTTTTCATCAGTATTTTCACAGGCCAAAGTGAAAGTGTTCCTTTTCCCACATCTTTAACTTCTGCTCAAATATCAAGAGAGAAAATAGAGAGCTTAAGTAGAAACCATAAAGAGGAGGATCTGCCCCAGATTCAGTTAGGATCAGAACTGCAAAAGATTTCAGGAGGAGGACTCATCCAATCTACCACCACCATCTCTCAGAGGAGGAAACTGAAGTCAAAAGTTGAAACATTTTACACAAAGAGTTGTACCACCTTGATACACAATAGTGGTGCTGAGACCACACTTCTGACTCCGGACACCTGACCCAGTGCCGGTCCCACCATACCAAGAGCTGTGACATTTCACTGCCAGATGAAGGAGCCAAAAGAACCAAAGATGGAACAATTTTCCTAGCCTGAATGACTCAATAGAATAAGCAAGTTACATGAAACTGTGTACATGACTACAGGGTTAACAGATGTCGGCTGCACCATCGCACTCTGTACTGCCAGGGACCACCAATACCACATAACCTATTTAATTCCCAGATTTATCAATCCTATCCGAGCAAGATTTTCTATTGCCGGGAGCCAGCGTGAGGAACTCCACCCATGGCAAAGGTCATGAGGAAGGAGGCTTCGGCATACACAAAGGCGTGATGATCAAGCCTCAGGAAACCCCCTGTTCCCGAGCATCTACCCCAAAACCAGAGTCTACCTACTTTACTGTTTCATGCTCTCACCTATACCTCTGACTTTACGGGGGGCTGACCCCCCATTACCTCTCTCGGAGAAGGAGTTAACTTACAGCTCCAAGTCAATAAAAATTCCTGGGAGTGACAAGAGTGTTTCAACTTAGAAATTCCTCTGAAGGTTATCTAGCCTGCCTGTACAGGTTCGTCCGGCCACATGTGATTGTTTACAGCCTCCCAACCATGAGAGGCACGAGATGTTTTAGACTTACTAAAGGCAAACTCTTTTGGGAAGTTAGAAATATTTGGTATAGTGGGTTGGTTAGGAATTATATTGGTGAAGGGTTTTTCATTTGTTGTGCCAATAATTGCTGCTAATTCCCTGCCCGGGCTGTAACAAGGGTGTCTCACTCAGGTCAAACCTCTCTGCTGGCAGACTAGCCGTGTCACAAGATCATCCATACTCCTGCCAAGCACATGATTGTTTGCTAAGTTGCTCAGTTGCTCAGTCGTGTCCAACTCTGCAACCCCAGTCCACCAAGCCTCCCTGTTCTTCATACCCTGAACTGCAGCACACCAAGCTTCACTGTCCTTCACTATCTCCCTCAGTTTGCTCAAACTCATGTTGATTCAGTCAGTGATGCCATCCAACCATCTCATCCTCTGTTGCCCCCTTCTCCTCTTACCCTCAAACTTTCCCAGCATCAGGGTCTTTTCCAGTGAATCAGTTCCTCCCATCATTGGCCAAAGTATCAGAGATTCAGCTTCTGCATAAGTCCTTCCAATGAACAACCAGGACTGATCTCCTTTAGGATGCACTGGTTTGATCTCCTTGCAGTCCAAGGGACTCTCAAGAGTCTTCTCCATCACCACAGTTCAAAAGCATCAATTCTTCGAAGCTCAGCTTTCTTTATGGTCCCACTGTCACAACCATACATGACTACTGGAAAAACCACAGCTTTGACTATATGGACCTTGGTCGGCAAAGTGATGGCTCTCTTTTCTTGAACCCTCATCAGTTTAACTTTTAACCACTACTTCCCACTCAACATTCCTGAAAACTACCTTTCAAGGTCTCCTATGACCTCCACATTGTGAAACTCAGCAGTCGACAGTCTTTCTCATAAGTGATGTAATTCAGTTGAACACTCCGACCTTCCCTTGGCTCTCTGAACGCCATGCCTGCCTACTTTCCCACCCTTGTCCTCTGCTCTTCCTTCTCAGTCTCCTTCGCTGGATCCATCTGATCTTCCTGACTCATCAACATGGAGTGTCCCAGGGTAGGCCTGGGACCTCTGCTCCCAGCTGGTCTCCCAGCTTCCACTCTTATCCCTCTTGAGGCGTTTATGATACTGTGGGCCCAATGATCTTGTGGCATATCAAGCTCTGCTTTGTCAAAACCCCGCAAGGTCTCCCCATTGCTCAAAGGTTCAACGTCTAAGGCCTGTGACTACCTAACAAGACTCCTTCTCTACTACTCTACGGCTTGCTTCCTCCTCTCAAGCAAGACTATCTGCCTTCTTGCTCTTTCTCAAACAGGCTTGACTTCGGGTGCTTTGCATTTGCTGTCTCCTCTCATCAGAGGATCTTGCCTCCAGATAATCACATGACTCACTCCTTTCTGCCTTTAGGGCTTTGCTCTAATATTAATCTTCCCATCCTGCTAATCCATCCTGCCATCTACTTCTCTGCAACCAAATTAAAACTGCCAACTACCCCACCATCCACCCCTAGGATGCTCTATAACCCCTCCTCTCTGTTTTGCTTTTCACCAAAATATTTATCATCATTTCATGCCCTACATCTGTTTTGTCTGCCTACCTTCCACTTAAATGTAAGCTCAGTGGAGGCAGAATTTTTTTTTATCATTTTGTTCCCTGCTAAATTCTCTAAATTTTCAAACTCAATTCTCATAATGATCAATAGGTAATTTTCAAAGACATATGGTTGTATTTAATATCCATATCTGATTTTATTATTCAATAAGGAATGGAAGAGTACATCTTTAACAAAAAAAATTTCAAATCAATAGCTAACATACCTGTTGATGTTGAAAAACTAAAGGTATTTGAGTTACTCAGGAATCAAACAAGTATACATCATTTCCACTACCCTTGAAACAGAATTTGTGTCATTAGAGATTTAAAAAAAAGAAAATCGGGAAGGATAGCTGAAAGTTAATGGTCATCATGTTAAGTAGTTTGTATCTCACTTGACATTGACAAACACTTTAAGTACCACTATTATCCTCACATTATAGGTGAGGAAATACAGTCCAGGGGAGGCAAACTGATTTATCCTACAATAGCAGCTGGAGATAGCAAAACCAGGGAGAAATCCAGCTCTCTGGCACAAAAGCCTGTGCTCTTAAACTTGAAACTAACTGGCAGTGCTAGCCAGGAGAACATGACAAGAAAAACAAGTAGTATAACCCATACAAAGGCAGGCAGGGAGTTATTATTAGAAAATGGAAAGTGGCTACTTTAGCTAATTCAGTTCAGTTCAGTCGCTCAGTCGTGTCCGACTCTTTGCGACCCCATGAATCGCAGCACGCCAGGCCTCCCTGTCCATCACCATCTCCCGGAGTTCACTCAGGCTCACGTCCATCAAGTCCGTGATGCCATCCAGTCATCTCATCCTCTGTCGACCCCTTCTCCTCCTGCCCCCAATTCCTCCCAGCATCAGAGTCTTTTCCAATGAGGCAACTCTTCACATGAGGTAGCCAGAGTACTGGAGTTTCAGCTTCAGCATCAGTCCTTCCAATGAATATCCAGGACTGATCTCCTTTAGGATGGACTGGCTGGATCTCCTTGCAGTCCAAGGGACTCTCAAGAGTCTTCTCCAACACCATAATTCAAAAGCATCAATTCTTCTGCACTCAGATTTCTTCACAGTCCAACTCTCACATCCATACATGACTACTGGAAAAACCATAGCCTTGACTAGATGGACATTTGTTGGCAAAGTAATGTCTCTGCTTTTGAATATGCTATATAGGTTGGTCATAACTTTTCTTCCAAGGAGTAAGTGTCTTTTAATTTCATGGCTGCAGTCACTATCTGCAGTGATTTTGGAGGCCCCCAAAATAAAGTTTGACACTGTTTCCACTGTTTCTCCATCTATTTTCCATGAAGTGATGGGACCGGATGCCATGATCTTCGTTTTCTGAATGTTGAGCTTTAGGCCAACTTTTTCATTCTCTTCTTTCACTTTCATCAAGAGGGTTTTCAGTTCCTCTTCACTTTCTGCCATAAGGGTGGTGTCATCTGCATATCTAAGTTATTGATATTTCTCCTGGCAATCTTGATTCCAGCTTATGTTTCTTCCAGTCCAGTGTTTCTCATGATGTACTCTGCATAGAAGTTAAATAAGCAGGGTGACAATATACAGCCTTGACATACTCCTTTTCCTATTTGGAACCAGTCTGTAGTTCCATGTCCAGTTCTAACGGTTGCTTCCTGACCTGCATACAGGTTTCTCAAGAGGCAGGTCAGGTGGTCTGGTATTCCTCTTTCAAAATTTTCCACAGTTTATTGTGATCCACACAGTCAAAGGCTTTGGCATAGTCAATAAAGCAGAAATAGATGTTTTTCTGGAACTCTCTTGCTTTTTCCATGATCCAGCAGATGTTGTCAATTTGATCTCTGGTTCCTCTGCCTTTTCTAAAACCAGCTTGAACATCAGGAAGTTCACGGTTCACATATTGCTGAAGCCTGGCTTGGAGAATTTTGAGCATTACTTTACTAGCATGTGAGATGAGTGCAACTGTGCGGTAGTTTGAGCATTCTTTGGCATTGCCTTTCTTTGGGATTGGAATGAAAACTGACCTTTTCTAGTCCTGTGGCCACTGCTGAGTTTTCCAAATTTGCTGGCATATTGAGTGCAGTACTTTCACAGCATCATCTTTCAGGATTTGAAATAGCTCTACTGGAATTCCATCACCTCCACTAGCTTTGTTCGTAGTGATGCTTCCTAAGGCCCACTTGACTTCACATTCCAGGTTGTCTGGCTCTAGGGGAGTGATCACACCATCATGATTATCTGGGTCGTGAAGATCTTTTTTGTACAGTTCTTCTGTATATTCTTGCCACCTCTTCTTAGTATCTTCTGCTTCTGTTAGGTCCATACCATTTCTGTCCTTTATCGAGCCGCTCTTTGCATGAAATGTTCCCTTGGTATTTCTAATTTTCTTGAAGAGATCTCTAGTCTTTCCCATTCTGTTGTTTTCCTCTATTTCTTTGCATTGATCGCTGAGGAAGGCTTTCTTATCGCTTCTTGCTATTCTTTGGAACTCTGCATTCAGATGCTTATATCTTTCCTTTTTCTCCTTTGCTTTTCACCTCTCTTCTTTTCACAGCTATTTGCAAGGCCTCCCCAGACAGACATTTTGCTTTTTTGCATTTCTTTTCCTTGGGGATGGTCTTGATCCCTGTCTCCTGTACAATGTCACGAACCTCATTCCATAGTTCATCAGGCACTCAATCTATCAGATCTAGTCCCTTAAATCTATTTCTCACTTCCACTGTATAATCAAAAGGGATTTGATTTAGGTCATACCTGAATGGTCTAGTGGTTTTCCCTACTTTCTTCGAATTAAGTCTGAATTTGGTAATAAGGAGTTCATGATCTGAGCCACAGTCAGCTCCTGGTCTTGTTTTTGTTGACTGTATAGAGCTTCTCCATCTTTGGCTGCATAGAATATAATCAATCTGATTTCGGTTGATTACCCAACATCTATTTCACATCAAGCCCCAGGCAATCATGATAATCCATTTCCCTTTGCAGTGATAGGTTCAGGAACAGGATGAGTTCTCCCTGGTCAATGAGAATCGAGACGCAGCTGCTTGGGTAACATCCAGGAGAGGTTTCCTCACATCCTAGAGACAGACATGATCTAGATTTGACTCCTGGAACTTCTACAACTGCCCTGCCATCACAGCCACCTGACCAAGCCCAGGCACAGAGGAAAGCAGGGCTAAGGAACTACCAACAAGCAGCACCAGCAGATGTGTGTACCGAGCCTCGTCCTTTCCATTCTCGGAGCCTCCTGCTCAATGTGAGATGTGTCCGTTTGAATCAGGCTTTATTACTTAAATCCAAAAGCATCTCAGTGATTCAGAGGTTCTATGACTGTTCCTTTTGAAATCACGTAAAAAGTGACTGCAATGGTGGAGCTGGACCTGAACCAGTGTAAAGTGAGAGGAGCGTCAAAGTGCAGAAAGGGGAACTCTGCCCTGTGAACAACATCTGAATCTCACTGACTCAATGGACATCAGTTTGAGCAAACTCTGGGAGACAGTGAAGGACAAGAAAGCCTGGTGTGCTGCCGTGCACTGGGGTCACAAACAGTCGGACACAACTGAGCAACTGAACAACAAGGAAAACAGGCATTCTGATCAAAACTAAATGAAAGATTTCTGAAAGAAACTATTTTCTGTACTAGTTTCTCCTCCAATCATTAGCAGATAGTGAAACCAATTACCATACTAAACCACAATGCCAACAAGATCATTTCATCTTCGAATAACATGAAGCGATTGTTCAACCCAACTTTTAATGATTCACTTCTGTCAAGACAAATGTTTAGGAAAAGAGGATTACAAAGCAAAATAATTCCATATTAAGACAGTAAGTTTATGCAAAAACTTCATTTGCTTTATTACGCAAAGCAAAACTGTTATATGTCTCTGACATTAACTTTACTCTCTTGCTAAAATGCACTATCTTTTTACTATCCAAATAGTAGGGGCAAATATTATTAAATTTTTTTCCAGGTCATAATGATGAAAGAATACCATCCATGGAGAAACTGGGAAAATAAGATCAGCAGCCAAAACAAGCAACACAAAGGAAGTGCTGCAGGCTACTAGGTTTGGAGGCAAAACAGCTCCATGACGGAGCCACACGCAGCCACACCTGGAGGCCAACTCTGGTCTCCAGTCCCCAGGCCACAGTGAAAACAAGACTGTGAAGCCTAAATGGGAACAGCCAACCAGTTTACATCAACTCTCGTGTCGGGGACCTCTTCAGCAAATAAGCCAACACAGTTTCATTTCACTTTGCCTAACCAAGATTATGCTTTGTCTAAAAGACTGGTACAAACGTTATAGGTCTTTGCTGCTAGGGTGGAAGCAACTTTACAATAAACGGGTCTATTTAATAAATGGCAAGCTCAATAGAAACTCAGCAAAAATAATGTTATTTCGGTAGTTTGTCCACAATTATCTACAAAACCGAAATTTTGGCTTAAATATTTCATAAACATAATTTTTTTTCCAACTTCTAAAGGGTAGTGAGAGAGTTACTCACTCAGTCATATTTAACTCTTTGAGACCCTATGGACTGTAGTGCACCAGGCTCCTCTGTCCATGGGATTCTCCAGACAGGAATCCTGGAGTGGGCTGCCATGCCTTCCTCCAGGGGATCTTCCTGACCCAGGGATTGAACCTGGATCTCCTGCATTACAGGCAGATTCTTTACCATCTGAGCCACCAGGGAAGTTCAAAGGGTAGTGAACTCAATAGCAATATAATAGGAGGAGGAGTCTAGGAAGATGACAGAACAGGTAGAAAGCACCAAGAGTCTGTCTCCCCACCTAGACAACAATCACACTGGCAGAATCTGTCTAACAGAACTGAGAGTTCCCAACTTTGTAACTTTCAGAAGGCGGCTCAGGTAGTAAATCGTGATAACTTCTGGTCAACTTCAGCTTTACAGTAGCAGCTCCCCATCCCCCTACCCTCAAGCTGCCCGGCAGGCAACTGTGGGTTTGTTCACTGAAGTAGCTTGCACACAGCTTGTGGAAGCCGGGGTGGGCAAAAATGGACCCTGTCCTTGAAATATTGAGGATCTGAGCTCTGAACTCATAACTGCTGCTTCTGACCACAGAGGAGCAGACAGAGAAGCAAGTAGCCATTGTTACTATACCTCCAGTATTGCTGCAAGCCCCTCCCCCTCTGGCTGGAATGACTTCCAGGAGATTTGAAGGTATAGTGTATCCCTAACCGCCACGCCCGTTCATTTTTTTCCCTTTTTCAAGAGCTAGGCCTTAAAGGCTAAGATGTTCCAAAACAACTGTATATACAAAGAAAACTGGCAAGTGACTGCACATGCCTAGGGAAAGTCTAAGAAAAGACCTGAGAAGAACTTAAGTTTACATCTTGGCCTGATCCTTGGCACAGAGACAGTCTGCAACAATCAAAACAACAAAATGAAAAAGACAATAATGAAAACCACTAAACCTTGGGGAAGAAGGAGAATCTGATTTTCAAAGTCATCACATTATTAGATTAAAATACTCAATGCTCAACCAAAAAATCGTAAGTCATACAAATGAACAGGCAAGTATGGCCAACTCAAAGGGGGAAAAAAAATCAACAGATTTATCCCTGAAAAAGACCTAATGGCAGATAAAACAGAAAAAAACTTTAAAACAACTGTCTTAAAGATGCCAAACAAACTAAAGGAGGAAAAAGTCAAGAAAACAATGAGTAAGCAAAATAAAAGTATCAATAAAAAGACAGAAAACCTAAAAAGAAATGAAAAAGAAATTCTGGAGCTGAGAAGTACCATAATTGAAATGAAAAACTCACTTGAGTAATTCAAAGGTGGATCCGAGCAGTCAGAAGGAAAAAAAAAATCAGTCAGTATGAAGATAGGACAACAGAATTATCAAGTCTGAAGAACAGAAAGAAAAAAGATGGTTTAAGAAAAGTGAACAGAACCTAAGGGTCCTGTGGAGACACCACCAAGTAGACCAAGATACACACCGTGAGAGTCCCAGCAGGAGAGAGAGAGACAAAGAGAATATCTGAAGAAACAGCGACCAAGAACACCCCAGCCTTGATGACAGACATGAACGTACACATTCAAAAAGCTCAACAAACTCCAAAGATGAACTCAGACCCACAGTCAAACTTTCAAACGCTGACAACAAAATCGTGAAAGAGAGGGACGAATCTTCAAGTGAAAATAAGATTATCAGCAGATTTCTCATCAGAAACTCTGGAGGCCAAAGAGAGTAGGCTGATATATTCAAACTGCTAAAAGAAAAAAAAAAAAAATTGTCAACCAGGAATCCTAAATCCAGGAAAAATATCCTTCAAAGGTGAGGGAGCAGTTAATATCTTCCCAGATAAAACAAAAGCTGAGGGAGTCTATGACAACTAGACCTGCCCTGCAAAAAAAAATGCTAAAAGAAGTCTAGCAGAGTGGAATGAAGACACTAGACAGTACCAAAAAGCCACCTGAAGAAATAAATATCCCAGTAAAGGGAAATACATGGACAATCATAAAAGCTAGTATTAGTGCAACAATGCTTGTAACTTCACTTTTTTGTTCTCTACATGATTTAAGGACCTAATACATTTAAAAATTACTAGAGTGAAAGATAATATCACTTTAGCTTTTCCCATGAGCCGACTCATTAGAAAAGACCCTGATGCTAGGAAAGAAGGCAGAAGGAGAAGGGGATGACAGAGGACAAGATGATTGGAAGGCATCACTGACTCAACAGACTTGAGTCTGAGCAAGCTCTGTGAGATGGTGAAAGACAGGGAAGCCTGGCATGCTCCAGTCCAATGGGTCACAAAGAGTCGAACACAAATGAGCGACTAAACAACATCATTTAAAAATCACTAGAGTGGAAAAAAAAAAATCACTGAAGTGAAAGCTACTATCATTTTATCTTTGTTTTGCAACTCCATGCTTTGTGTTCTATATAATTTAAGAGGCTAATGCATTTAAAATAATTATTGGTTTATAGTTTCAGACCTAGACTGTATAAGGGTGTAATTCATTGATGTTAACACCTGTGCCCAGGCAATCACCTGACCTTTATTCTGTCTTTTATACTTCTGTTCTTTCTATAAATTTCCAATAAAGGAAATTATACATTGTATTGTCTTCTTTAACTGATTTCTTTCTCTTAGTATGATTTTCTTTTTAGGTTTATGCATGTAGATACATGTATCAATACTGCATTTCTTTTTATTGCTAAGTAGTCCAACTACAATCAGGTACCACACCTCACTCCAGTCAGAATGACCATCACTAAAAAAAAAATCTATAAGTAACAATACTGAAAAGGAAGTGATGAAAACGTAACCCTTCCACATTCTTGTTGGGAATGCGCAAGTTGGTACAGCTACTTGGAACACAGTGTGGAAGTCCCAGAAAAAACTAAAAACAGAACTACCATGTGATCCAGCAATCCCACTCCTGGCATATATCCAGACAAAACTATAATTCAAAAAGATGCATGCACCCCTGAGTTCACAGTAGCACTGTTCACAATCAACAGCATGGGGAAGCATAATGGATCAAGATGTGGTACACACACAGACACACAGACACACAGACACACACACACACACACTGGACTATTACTCAGCCATAAAAAAGAATGAAATAATGCCATCTGCAGCAACATAAATGCAACTAGAGATTATTATACTAAGTAAATCAGAATGAGAACCACAAATACCATATAATATCACTTATATATGAACCTATCTAATGAAACAGAAACAGATTCAAACACAGAGCCCCCTTGTGGCTGCCAAGGGGGAAGGGATGGGGGAGGGAAGGAGTGGGAGGCTGGGGTTAGGTTAGTAGGTGTCAGCTTTTATACATAGGATGGATAAACAACAAGGTCCTACTGTATAGCACATGGAAATATATTCAATATTCTATAATGGAAAAGAATAGTTAAAAAGAATGATATATATGTGTATAATATATATAACTAAATCACTCTGTATACCACAGAAATTATCACAACATTGTAGATCAACTAAACTTCAATAAAAAAATTACAAAAGAAAAGAGATTTTCTCAGTAAAACAACATTAGCCATAAATATACACCCTAAGCCAAATTTTGTTTTCCTTCTACCTAATTCTTCAGGGGTAACCTGAATTTCTGTTCTGTGCCCTTCCGATCTGCTCAGTCACCTGTCATCTTTTTTCTTTTATGTTAATCATTATTCTTCCACTTGAAAGTGAAAGTGAAGCTGCTCAGTCGTGTCCGACTCTTTGCAATCCCATGGACTATATACATTTCATGGAATTCTCCAAGCTAGTATACTGGAGTGGGTAGCCTTTCCCTTCTCCAAGGGACCTTCCCAACCTAGGGATCAAACCCAGGTCTCCTGCATTACAGGTGGATTCTTTACCAGCTGAGCCACAAGAGAAGCCCAAGAATACTGGAGTGGGTATCCTATCCCTTCTCCAACAGATCTTCCTGACCCAAGAATCTAACCGGGGTCTCCTGCATTGCAAGCAGCTTCGTTACCAACTGAACTACCAGGGAAGCGCCTTCCTCTTGAGGAAAAGCAAAAAGAAAAGGAGTTGATAGAACACAATTTTATTACTTGTCTCACTCCAACAAGTAATGGATAGTACTTGCTAGTGCAGGATTACTCTAGTAGGTACACAGACATTCATAATAAATAATCCTGTCACTCAGAAGCATGAATGGCACCACGATTTTGTTTTATTTGCCCTGGTATAAAGCAGGTTTTCCCTTTTGCTTATTAGGTTATTAGGAAGCAAAAAGGTACACTTAGGGTTCACAAATAACTAACTCAATCTGCTGTTAATTCTTTCTTGTTTCTTATAAACATATTTTTAACTGTTCAGATTATTTCCTATATTTTAGTACTATCCCCCTTCTCAATACATTTTTCAAGATTAACAGAGTAAGAAAACAGAAGTAATAAATACAAACTATTTGAACGGATTTCCTATAAGATTTCCGAGTACCTTCCTCAATGTTGTCCAAGTTTTTCTGCTCATTTACTCTGTTTTAAATGGTTTCACAAACCTTGAATTTCCATGGTCTTGAAAATGCTGTGCTCTTAATTGCGATGCCACAAACAAGGATGACGCTACTGCCAGGAACTGGTTTCTCTCAGTCTCTGTTAACTGGTGTCCTGAGGGAAATCATAATGTTAACATCTTTCCTTCTGTATCACAGAACTGGTAGTCATTCAAACAAGCATTTTATCAAATGTCTATTATGGAGCTAGTGCTGTACCAGGGACTGGGCTGTGCCAGGGGTAAGGAGGGAACAAGATTATTTAAATACAACAAAAACCCCTGCTCACCGCAAGCTTGTAGTCTAATTTGAGAAAGAAGATGTTAAACAGATGCACAGAACAAAACAATTATCAAAAAAAAAAAAAAACTATCGACACAGATCTCTAGGAAAACCTGCGGGCTCCTCACAGGTGCTTCTGTTTATCAACCCCTACCCCAATTTTACTTCTAAGGAGAGAGAAGATAAAAGTGAGGAAAAGGCGTGTTGTCAGTCAAGGACAGTGACTGGGCCATGTTTTCTAATGTGAGGAATGAAAAGAAAATAAGTATGCAACTGTCTTGGCTCTAAAATCCCAGTCATGGTTTGAATCCCAGTTAACCAACCAACTGACCAACTAACCAACCAATTTCTCTCTCCCTCTCGAATTCACTCTTCTTACCATCATACAGCTGGACCTGGGGGCAGAGGCCTCACCTGACAACCGGGGGAAGACGCCCTGGTCTGGCTGGGTGTGGCTCATGGGGGAATCTGCTCTATGCGCAGAAATTCCTCACAAAGTGTGACAGTCAAGGCAGGATTGGCTGCTCCAGGGTCTCCCGGGGCCAACATACCCCTGTGAACGCCCTGTAACCTCACCACAGTGTCTAACACCATTTAATTACCACAGTGCTGTACAAAGATGATACAGAGAGTCCATCAGATGCTACAGCACAGGCAATCTGCGTGCTGGGCCATTTGCACTAAGATGCTACTTGTATAATTAAAAACAGAAAAAAAACAATCAGGTAGTTATTTAAATTTATTAGAAAGAAATGAAGCAATTTCAACATTAAGTCTTAAAAAAGTATTCAAAATATAAACGAGACTAAAACTATTCACAATTAGAATATAAAAACCCAACAATCCATTTCTCTTTGAGACAAACCTAGAAGCTCCATAATATGAGATCGATCAGAACCCTCGATGGCTTAATAAACCGCATTCCTACAGGCTTTGAAAAGTTCCTAATCATACCCAACCCTTCAGCAGTGATGGAAACATTCTACTTTTATTCTATTAAACTACCCTACATGAGGATTACAGAAATTTGGCTTGGTCTTCTCAAACACATACCATCTACAAGAGCAATTCTTAAAGTATGGCCTGGGGACGACAGGGAGTCCCCAAGAACCCGTTGGGAGTCTGCAAGGTCAAAACTATTTTCATAATAATGCTAGGATTTCTGTTTTTTTCCCCTTCTTGTTTTCTCAGGAGTATATGGTGGGGGTTCCCTGACCTAGGACATACAATGTGTGATGGTATCATTCCTCTGATGTCAACATATAATGGATTTATTATTGTTACTTTGAAAACAAATTAATAATTAATTTTAAAGCTCCTCAGTTTTAATTTATAATATGGAACTCTCCAGGCAAGAATACTGGATTGGGTTGCCATTTCCTTCTCCAAGGGGATCTTCCCGACCCAGGGATCAAACCCATGTCTCTTGCATCTCCTGCATTGGCAGGTCGGTTCCCTACCACCAGTGCCACTGGGGAAGCCCAATTTACAATACAGCAAATATATTACCACAAAGGCTCTTTTGAGTATGAAGAGGACCAGTGCTTCTCAAACCTCACTGTGCATCAGAATCACCTGGATTAAAGCTCAGATTCCCATGCTCTACCTGCGGAGCATGATTGGTAGTTAGCCTGAGGTGGGGCCCAGTAATCTTTATTTCTATTAATAACAAGCTCCAGAGTGATACTGAAGTTACATGTCTCCTGATCTCATTTGAATAGAAGCTGTTTTCAACTCATCTTTATCAAACTGTGTAACACAAACCACTTAGTAGTAGCTCATGAAACCAGTTTGTGGGTCAGACCAGCAATAAAACTTTTGAGAGCACTTTGCTCACACTATTATGCAGTGTGTGTATCCTAAGTCATGATGTAAAATACATTTATTACAGTGGTTAACAAAGTAGTCTCTTCTCTAGACACATCTGCACATCATATATCACCAACAAAGGGGGTGAAAAGGCAAAACAAGGTATCATGAAGCTTTTAAACCACTTGGGTAGTAAGCCTCGTGAATCTAACTGGAATTACACAAAATCTGTGTACTAATCTGAGAAAGACCAGCATTCATAAATGCCGAATCTCCCAAACAGTAACTGATTTTTCCTCATGTGTTCAGATTGTTTTTTGTTTTTTGACAAGATTTTACAGTTGTCTTCATAAATGTTCTGTCTTCACTACTGCATTTTCTCTATAATCTTTCAAGATACTATAGTGAATATGGAAAGATTGGAGTTTTTTTTTTTCCATTTTTCTTTCAAGCTAGCTTCCTGCAGTAACCTGCAGGATACTGAATCAGTGTTTCATTTGGTCTAATAAATTACCAGCTGCACCAACTCAGGCAATATTGAGAAAGGAGGTTCCCAAGTAAAAATCTAATTCCATCACATCTCATAGGCAAACTGATACGATGCATAACAACTTTAACCCTTTTATTGATAGCAGAAGAGATTCTCAAATTTTGCCCGTGATAAATATGCAATAAATTTGGTATAAGAGTGCTAAATACTTCTTGACTTCTGCTACTCAACTGAATTTGTTTCTACAGTTTTTTAAAGAATCTCAAGTAATTTTAATAGAAAAGGGCTACGAAGATCATCAACTCCATCCTCAGTGCAGTGTGGATGTCTCTTCTGCAGTGTGGGACACATGGTTATGTATGACCCACAGAACTCCTCCAGGATAGGAAAATGAAAACTTCTTACAAGGATTTCTGAATCATTAGCCAGTTACTTCTCATACTGAGACTGCTTCTTTGTGACTTCCACCCACAGATCTGGACTTTTCCAATCTAAAGTAACATTGAATAATTCTATTCCCTCCTCCGCTTGTACATCACCAATCTAGACTGCAGTTAGACATCCTGTACTGCACTTAGTCGCTCAGTGATGTCCAACTCTGCAACTCCACAGACAGCAGCCCACCAGGGTCCTCTGTCTATGGGGATTCTAAAGGCAAAAGTACTGGAGTGGGTTGCCATGCCCTCCTCCACGGGGTCGTCCAAACCCAAGGATCGAACTCAGGTCTCCAGCACTGCAGGCAGATTCTTTACTATATGAGCCACCCAGGAAGCCCTTCAGTTCAGTTCAGTTGCTCAGTCATGTCCAACTCCTTGCGACCCAATGAATCACAGCACACCAGGCCTCCCTGTCCATCACCAACTCCCAGAGTTCACTCAGACTCACATCCATTGAGTCCGTGATGCCATCCAGGCATCTCATCCTCGGTCATCCCCTTCTTCTCCTGCCCTCAATCTCTCCCAGCATCAGAGTCTTTTCCAATGAGTCAACTCTTCGCACGAGGTGGCCAAAGTACAGGAGTTTCAGCTTTAGCATCATTCCTTCCAAAGAAATTCCAGGACTGATCTCCTTCAGAATGGACTGGTTGGATCTCCTTGCAGTCCAAGGAACTCTCAAGAGTCTTCTCCAACACCACAGTTCAAAAGCATCAACTCTTTGGTGCTCAGCGGTCTTCACAGTCCAACTCTCACATCCATACATGATGACCACAGGAAAACCATAGCCTTGACTAGATGGACCTTTGTTGGCAAAGTAATATCTCTGCTTTTTAATATGCTATCTAGGTTAGTCATAACTTTTCTTCCAAGGAGTAAGCGTCTTTGAATTTCATGGCTGCAGTCACCATCTGCAGTGATTTTGGAGCCCCAAAAAATAAAGTCTGACACTGTTTCCACTGTTTCCCCATCTATTTCCCATGAAGTGATGGGACCAGATGCCATGATCTTCGTTTTCTGAATGTTGAGCTTTAAGCCAACTTTTTCACTCTCCTCTTTCACTTTCATCAAGAGGCTCTTTAGTTCCTCTTCACTTTCTGCCATAAGGGTGGTGTCATCTGCATATCTGAGGTTATTGATATTTCTCCTGGTAATCTTGATTCCAGCTTGTGTTTCTTCCAGCCCAGCGTTTCTCATGATGTACTCTGCATAGAAGTTAAATAAGCAGGGTGACAATACACAGCCTTGACATACTCCTTTTCCAATTTGGAACCAGTCTGTAGCTCCATGTCCAGTTCTAACGGTTGCTTCCTGACCTGCATACAGATTTCTCAAGAGGCAGGTTAGGTGGTCTGTTATTTCCATCTCTTTCAGAATTTTCCACAGTTTATTGTGATCCACACAGTCAAAGGCTTTGGCATAGTCAATAAAGCAGAAATAGATGTTTTTCTGGAACTCTCTTGCTTTTTCCATGATCCCATGGATGTTGGCAATTTGATCTCTGGTTCCTCTGCCTTTTCTAAAACCAGCTTGAACATCAGGAAGTTCACGGTTCACATATTGCTGAAGCCTGGCTTGGAGAATTTTGAGCATTATTTTACTAGCATGTGAGATGAGTGCGATTGCGCGGTAGTTTGAGCATTCTTTGGCATTGCCTTTCTTTGGGACTGGAATGAAAACTGACCTTTTCTAGTCCTGTGGCCACTGCTGAGTTTTCCAAATTTGCTGGCATATTGAGTGCAGCACTTTCACAGCATCACAGACATCCTAAAACTTATTAAATAAATGTCCTGACCACTCTTGGGGTACTCTAGCCTTGTCAAAAGAGGGGTATTCAGGTCCAGAAAGACAGTGTATCAGAGATACTATCATAACAGGAATACTTTATCCTTTATATTATACTCCTTCGATATAGAGGCACTGCAATATGTTTTAAAATATGGAAGCCAATTTCGCTCTTTACTTTTCACATAATCTTCTTGGCTAGTCTCAGAAATCTAAGATTACATATAAGCTTTAAAATGATTTATGTAGTAAGCCTTGTGAATCTAACTGGAACTACAGAAAATCTGTGTATTAATCTGAGAAAGACCAGTTTCCAAAAATGCAGTCTCCCAAGCAATAACTGATTTTTTTTACCCATGTGTTCAGATTCTGTTTCTTGTTCCTTGACAAGATTTTACAGTTACAACTGTCTTCACAAAGGTTCTATGTCTTCCCCATTGCATCTTCTCTCCAGTCTTACAAGATACTACGGTTAATATGAAAAGGTTTGTTTTTTTCTATTTTTGTTTCAAGCTAGCTTCCACACAAAAGAGTCACTGACTTGGCATATTTTTCTTGTTGTACTCAGCCACCTTGCCAAATTCGCTTATTAAGTCTACAAGTTTTTATTAATAAAACTAGGATCTCCTGGGTTTTCTAGGAATATAATAATACCTGGGGAAAAAAGTCTCTTTCAAAAAATATTTATACCAACTACTTCCTTTTTTCCATTTTTATCCTTTATAACAGTGTTTAATAACAATAGTTATTTTATAGTTAACCTCATTTCATTCCTGATTCTACGGGAAATGATTTCAGCATTTCATCATGTAAAATTATACTTTTTATTAGCTTTCAGTAAGGAGCCTTTTAATCAAATTTAATTGGCTTACTTTTACTTTTATTAGAAATGTGTTATTAGGAAAGAGTTTCTTTACCAAGTGGCTACTGAATATATTAAGTATCTTTCTAACATCTATTTTTTGGTAAGCAATCAGGAGTTTGCAAAGAGTCAGACACAACTGAGCAACGAACTTCCTTAACCTTCTGGGGGGATAATTTCAAAGCTATAAGCCCTCAACAGTGTCAATGCTCTCCATTCCAGTGGTTACTGCAGGTCAAGCCCCTGTTGCAGCACCTCTGAGGGCCTCTGTGAAGCCCCTGCTATTACCCACCCACCTAGCTTTAAGAAGCTTCATCTGTGTTCTCCTAAGTGGTTTTCTTCTAACCATCTGTGGTTGACACTCTCCTGGGGGTTTCATTTAAAGGCAGTGTGTATGAGACAGTGCTAACAGGGGTCCTGACCCTGAGCCATGCGTGCTCTATGTGTGGGCTGCGGCTTGGCCGACCCTTGGCCTCATGGGTAGGGTAGCCTGGGGGTCATTTTGTTTGGGGGGAATCTTTGGGTAATCCCTTTAAGGGTTGGTAAGATTTCTCAGGGGTTTCCCTAGTGGCTCAGCAGTAAAGAATCCTCCTGCCAAGAGGGAGACTTGGGTCTCCTGGGTTCCATCTCTGGGTGGGGAAGATCCCCTGGAGTAGGCACGACAACCCACTCCAGTAGTCTTGCCTGGAGAATCCCATGGACAGAGGAGCCTGGTGGGCTGCAGTCCATGAGACAGCAAAGAATCGGACATGATTTAGCAACTAAACAGCAGTAAGCAGTAAGATTTCTCTGGGATAGATATTCTACTATTGTGCCTGTAGCTATTTGCCTGCCAGCACTCTGGGAACCAAGTGGAGAACAGGGCTGGGGAGAGAAGGAATCACCATATTATGCCCACTTTCACTTGACCCTCTACCTTCTCTGCCTGACGTCCCTCAGGGCATGTCCGTCAGAGACATGTCTGACTCTTTGCAACACTATGGACTGTAGCCCACAAGGATCCTCTGTCCATGGGATGCTCCAGGCAAGAATACTGGAGTGGGTTGCCATCTCCTTCTCCAGGGGATCTTCCTGATCCAGGGATCAAACCCATGTCTTTAGGTCTCCTGCACTGGGAGACGGGTTCTTTATCACTAGCGCCACCTAGGAAGCCCTCATTGTTCTCCACTGGGAAGAACCTCAAAGCCTTTGCCAGGGCGGAGAAGACAGTCACCCTGTAAGAGTGAGAGAGCCGATGCCTGCAGGTCTAAAACTGAGGACTGCCTGTCCTCGGGGATTCTTCTAGGTTGAGCCGATGCCTGCAGGTCTAAAACTGAGGACTGCCTGTCCTCGGGGATTCTTCTAGGTTCTTCCTCCCTCGCTGGGAAATCCTCTTCCTTTGGATGCAGATGGCTCTGTTTGCGTGTGATCATCAGGTCCAAGTGTAGGCAGTGGTTTGCCCCTGAAAGGTTAATAACCAGTCGGGACGCGGGAAGGAAAAGAGACCCAGTGAAGAGCACGTGCTAATTCCCTGACTGTAAACACCTTCTCCAAGGCTTATTTCAAACCACCACCATCACATCAAAGAAGGAGGATCAGGAAGAGATACATGCAGAGTCTCCTGAGGCAGTACTGTGGCCCCAGCACCTGCAGAAGAGAGTCCTCAGAGAGAGTATTTAACGTTCTACACTCCCTCACCCTTGCAGACATCCTGGATTCCCCAGATCACAACTGGTTTCCTTTTTCTCTGCTCTAAGACACTCAGTTTATATCTTGACCTTAGTGTTCTTTTTGTTCCGTCCTGTAGCGTAGTTAGTTCTTTACAGGTCTATTTCCCTAATGATATAACCACACTAAGGATGAGGAAAATATACTATTTCTCTTTGATTTCCTTCTACTGCATATACCAATTATTTGTTGAATGATTTTAATGACTGAATTTTTAAAGGCAACACTTCAGTCATGTATTTAACACTTTTAAAGGTACAGAAATACATGATTAAATTCAGAGGGAAAAAAAGGGAAGTATAATTTAATGGCAGACTTGTGTTAAATCAAAGTTTTCTAAACATTCTGCAATTTTTCAGAAGAGAAAGATAATTCTAATAATTTCTAATAGAAATTAGGTATCTAATAATTTGATAGGGCTGGTGGTTCAAGTGCAGCAAGGCAGGAGAGAAATAAGAACAAAATTTCCATTTTAGGCAAAATGAAATGATATTTCTTAAAGTATCGTCTTCATTTTCCCTTTATTTCAAAGTCAAAATATCTACT
The DNA here is from genome assembly GCF_001704415.2 of Capra hircus. NCBI lineage: Eukaryota > Metazoa > Chordata > Mammalia > Artiodactyla > Bovidae > Capra > Capra hircus. The sequence goes on from NC_030819.1 coordinate 9,286,613, forward strand.
CCTCCATTTTCCATTTACTTTTCAGAATCTAAGGAAAATACCTTTTCAACATCAGCATCTAATAAGTTGATGTGACAAACAAATTCTGTGAATTCTATTTTTAAATTTTAGACACAATCTTTTCAAAGTTCAGCCTAAGAGTCTTTAGTAAGTAACACTGTCCTAGTCTACAAATAAACCTGGGATAATAAACATATATAATAGAAAATTTTAATGCAGTCATAAAACAGACACTAGCCTATGAACAGTGTCTGGGGTAGCTGGACAGATGGGAAGCAGATGGGTAATCCCAAAGGGGCAAAATGACCCAGCCTCAAACATATGGATAAGATCCTGGGTTAACTTCAGTTGCCACTTCCTGCTGTCTCTTTCAGGCACATATATCAAACAATCAAAGATGATACAGTTTAATATATTTAAGACCTCCTATGGAGAAAAATTGGGAAGAAGAGGTAGAATGATCTGAAGAAGGAGGAGGAGATATAGTAGCCACTCAGAGAAGAAAGAACCGACATGAAAACAATACAAAGGAACATAATAAGCGGCAGGCGTTCAGAATGGCAAACACAGGTGTGTACTTTTAAAGTCCTTACGTGACAACACACAGCATACTCCGAAAACGTCTGTGATTTATGAATTTCAATTCTAGCACAACAGAATGACTATTAAAACAGAACTTGAAAACTCTAAGTTTAATTTCCAGCTTTATTATGTCACTGATCATTTCGCTTTATCAGGCTTTCTGTGCTTTCGTTTCCTTATACGTAAAATGAAGGCTGAATTAAAAACTGCTAAGGCCCTCTAACAATGTACAACAATTTAAAAACTATTATGCATAAGAAACAGAATTACAGTATCTATGCTAATAATCCCATCCCAAAAAAGAAGTGTAATATATTAAGCTTATTATAACAAACTACAGTGTTTGTTTGACTTTAAGAAAACTTCTGAGTTCTCTTGAGAATTTGGAACATTTTCAATTGCTGCTAAATATATATCACAGAGTAACCAACTCCAATTAGAAATTTTAAATGTTCCATGGTAATGGGATATAACACCAAATATGCATAAACACATATATAAATGTGTAAATGTATACATAAATATCCATGTACACACACAATATTTTGATCTGTCATCTCCTCCTGCCTACTGTTTCATGTAAGCCAGGAGGACGCAAAAGCACATGGAAATCCAAGTCCACTTCACAACTGACAACAACTTTTAACTAAAACTTTAGACAGGACAAGAAGCCAAAACTTTAGGATCAAAACAAATTTGTAATCTGAATACACGTACAGTTAATTCAAAATAGTCAAGGGGACACCTTCTCACCTACATTATGAGCACCATTCCTTTCATTAATTCAACAAATATTTATTTAGGGTCTGCTTTAGTTCTAGGGATACAATAAAAAGCAAAAACATAGGTGGCATTTGACTTCATGAAAACAAGAGATATTAATGAAATAATCACATAAGTAGAAAAGTGCAATCATGTTAAGGTTGTAATTTATGCTTCTAAAAATTCAAAAGTTCAGGAAAAAGAACATGATGACTTATTGGTCTTTGTTTCAAGTTCCAAAATAAAACACTTTATTTTTCTTGGTACTAATGATAAAGGCCTATAACACTAGAGTTTTGAAATAACAATCAAATCAGTAATCCCGTTAGTCTTACAAACACTCCATAATAAATTCCTTGGTAAGAAATTGCTTTGTAAATGTATTTAATGTCTCTACATGAAGCTGACCTGAATCTACATACAGCTCCTAAAATGAATGAGTCATTTTATATATTAAAACACTTTAAATGGATATGAAGAACACTTAAAAATTGTGAGAGAAGATCTAATCTTCATATGTACCCAAGTTGATTAGAAACATATGGACAGCTTTCTGGCCTTCACTTGAACATTTCTAGTAAGTCGCAAGTAAGTGCTGTCAGCATCTCAATACCGTGTTAACCATGTTTTTGATGCTCACTCAAGGGTTTTCTCTGACTCTCACTTGATGAGTAACTTTTGCTACCTGGAAACACTCATGGGTAACCCTGCAGTGCTAAGTTTCACAGTCCATTCATTACTTTACTCAAAACTCAATTTTCAGAATAAAACCTTCATCTTCTTGACCATCTCCATTTTCATTAATAGGAATAGCAACTGGTAGTCTGAAATGTTCAGTGCTCATTTTCATAAATATGCAGTGTTAACATTAAGAAGAAATCCCATATATATTCTTTTCAGCAGGGAATACAAATCTGTATTGGCTTTCAGAAACACAACATTCCACAAACTAGCTGAATTTCTCACTCAAAAAAATTATAGACCATTACACATTCATGAGTCACTCATGAATACTGAAAATCATGAATGTCAATAGCCTAGAATACTCTAAGTATTAATATATTAGTATCAAGCACAACATAGGCGAAAAGCCCTAATTTCAGAAGAGAAGAAAGCATCCATTGTAATAAAGTATAAAAATAATAACTTTAATACACTAAAATATTTCAATATATACAAACCTTTAAAGCCATCAGGATATACATCAGAAAGAAATTTAGTGTTGATGTCTCCTTCTATAAAGCGTGAGTTGATTATCACCTCTCGAAGCAATGCAATATTATGTGTAACACCTAAAAATAAAATAATAGATGGAATTGAAAATCAATGAGTCAGTTAAAAATATAATTCCTAATCCCATTCACCATTGCAATGGAAAGAATAAAATACTTAGGAATATATCTACCTAAAGAAACTAAAGACCTATATATAGAAAACTATACAACACTGGTGAAAGAAATCAAAGAGGACACTAATAGATGGAGAAATATACCATGTTCATGGATTGGAAGAATCAATATAGTGAAAATGAGTATACTACCCAAAGCAATCTATAGATTCAATGCAATCCCTAACAAGCTACCAATGGTATTTTTCACAGGGCTAGAACAGCAGCAGCAGCAGCAGAACAAATAATTTCACAATTTGTATGGAAATACAAAAAACTCAAATAGCCAAAGCAATCTTGACAAATAAGAATGGAACTGGAGGAAATCAACCTGCCTGACTTCAGGCTCTACTACAAAGCTACAGTCATCAAGACAGTATGGTACTGGCACAAAGACAGAAATATAGATCAATGGAACAAAATAGAAACCCCAGAGATAAATCCACACACCTATGGACACCTTATCTTTGACAAAGGAGGCAAGAATATACAATGGATTAAAGATAATCTCTTTAACAACTGGTGCTAGGAAAACTGGTCAACCACTTGTAAAAGAATGAAACTAGAACACTTTCTAACATCATACACAAAAATAAACTCAAAATGGATTAAAGATCTAAATGTAAGACCAGAAACTATAAAACTCCCAGAGGAAAACATAGGCAAAACACTCTCTGACATAAATCACAGCAGGATCCTCTATGACCCACCTCCCAGAATACTGGAAATAAAAGCAAAAAATAAACAAATGGGATCTAATTAAACTTAAAAGCTTCTGCACAACAAAGAAAACTATAAGCAAGGTGAAAAGACAGCCTTCAGAATGGGAGAGAATAATAGCAAATGAAGCAAGTGACAAACAACTAATCTCAAAAATATACAAGCAACTCCTGCAGCTCAATTCCAGAAAAATAAACGACCCAATAAAAATATGGGCCAAAGAACTAAACAGACATTTCTCCAAAGAAGACATACAGATGGCTAACAAACACATGAAAAGATGCTCAACATCACTCATTATCAGAGAAATGCAAATCAAAACCACAATGAGGTACCACTTCATGCCAGTCAGAATGGCTGCGATCCAAAAGTCTACAAGCAATTAATGCTGGAGAGGGTGTGGAGAAAAGGGAACCCTCTTACACTGTTGGTGGGAATGCAAACTAGTACAGCCACTATGGAGAATAGTGTGGAGATTCCTTAAAAAACTGGAAATAGAACTGCCTTATGACCCAGCAATCCCACTGCTGGGCATAAACACTGAGGAAACCAGAATTAAAAGAGACACGTGTACCCCAGTGTTCATCACAGCACTGTTTATAATAGCCAGGACATGGAAGCAACCTAGATGTCCGTCAGCAGATGAATGGATAAGAAAGCTGTGGTACATATACAAAATGGAGTATTACTCAGCCATTAAAAAGAATACACTTGAATCAGTTCTAATGAGGTGGATGAAACTGGAGCCTATTATACAGAGTGAAGTAAGCCAGAAAGAAAAACACCAATACAGTATACTAACACATATATATGGAATTTAGAAAGATGGCAATGATGACCCTGTATGCAAGACAGCAAAAGAGACACAGATGTATCGAACAGTTTTGGACTCTGTGGGAGAGGGAGAGGGTGGGATGATTTGGGAGAATGGCATTGAAACATGTATAATATCATATAAGAAACAAATCGCCAGTCCAGGTTCGATGCAGGATACAGGATGCTTGGGGCTGGTGCACTGGGATGACCCAGAGGGATGGTACGGGGAGGGAGGTGGGAGGGGGGTTCACAATTGGGAACACATGTACACCCATGGCGGATTCATGTTGATGTATGGCAAAACCAATACAATATTGTTAAGTAATTAGCCTCCAATTAAAGTAAATAAATTTAAATTAAATATATATATATAATTCTTATGATATGCATAAATGTATTATTAATGTCCTATGACCTAGCAAAAACCATGCAAAATTACTTATCTCCTTGATTTGAAGTGATAACAAAAAATCTGAACTTGAGGCAGCAATAAAACACGAAATGTATACTCAAGAACCCTATGATGGCCATGTCAATTTAATGGGGACATCAATGTCTTTTCAATAAATGGTAGAACCACTAGATATGCATTTGGGAAAAACAGAAGATGAACCTCAACCCTAACTCACAGGATACATAAAAATTAACTCAAATTGGGTCACAAGCCTAAAACTGTAAGACTTACAAAAGGAAATAAAGGAGAAAAATCTTGAGGTAGGGAACAGATTCTTAGACAGTATACAAAACCCATGAACCATAAAAAAAAAAGTATACCAACAAATCATACTCCATCAAAATTTAAAAGTCTGCTCTTCCAAGGATTTAGTTAAGAAAATGAAACAGCAAACTACAGACAGAGAAAATATTCACAACACATATTTCAAATAAGAAACTTGTAACTGGACTATATAAAGAACAATTACAACAATATGATGATAAACAAACCAGGCTTTAAAAAAAGAGGCAAGGTCACATACACCAGCTATACTGAAAATGGATAACCAACACAAACCTATCCTATAGCACATGGAACTCTGCTCAATGTCATGTGCCAGTCTGGATGGGAGTGGGGAGAATGGATACAATGTATATATATGGCTGGGTCCCTTCACTATACACCTGAAACTACCACAACATTGTTAATTGGTTATACCTCAATACAAAGTGTTTTTGGTGTTAAAAAACAATGTTTTATTTAAATAAGCAAAAGATATAAGCAGGCATTTCAAAAAATATATACAAATGGCCAGCAAGCACAAGATGTTCAACACTGTCAAAAAAATATATGGAAATATACCCAAATACCAATTTAAGTGGTTAAAAGTTAAAATATAATACTATGTCAATAGATATGTGGTACAAGTGGAACACCACAACCTGTGATGGTGGGCATGGGGAAAGAAATTGGTATATTTTGGTTTACTTCCACTTTGGACTGTATGAAGGTTTCTTTAAAAGTTAAACATATACTCATCATATAATTCAGATAATTCACTCCTAATTATTTACACAAGTTAAAATAAAAACATATGCCTATACAAACAGTGACACACAGATGTTAACAGCTTTATTTGCAAAGTGAAAAACTGGAAACAGTCTAAATACCCATCAATAAAGAATGAATTAACAAAATGTGGTTTGTTCATACAATGAAATTCCGCTTGACTATAAAAAGAATCCAAAATCACTGCAGACGGTGACTGCAGCCATGAAATTAAAAGACATTTGCTCCTTGGAAGAAAAGCTATGACCAACCTAGACAGCATATTAAAACACAAACATTACTTAGCCAACAAAAGTCCGACTAGTCAAAGCTATGGTTTTTCCAGTAGTCATGTATGCATGTGAGAGTTGGACTATGAAGAAAGCTGAGCACCAAAGAATTGATGCTTTTGAATTGTGTTGTTGGAGAAGCTCCTGAGAGTCCCTTGGACTGCAGGGAGATCCATCCCAAAGGAAATCAGTTTTGAATGTTAATTGGAAGGACTGATGCTGCAGCTGAAACTCGAATATTTTGGCCACCAGATGTGAAGAGCTGGCTAATTTGAAAAGACCCTGATGCTGGGAAAGACGGAAGGCAGGAGGAGAAGGAGACCACAGAGGAACAGATGGTTGGATGGTATCACTGACTCGATGGACATGAGTTTCAGCAAGCTCTAGGAGTTGGTGATAGACAGGGAGGCCTGGTGTGGTGCAGTCCATGGGGTCACAAAGGGTCGGACAAAACTGAACTGATAAGAAGAAGTCAATCTCCTCATATGCACAACAAGGATGAATCTCAATATTATTATGCTGAGTTAAAGAAAGAAGCAAGACCAAAAATAATGCATATTAAATGCAACCTACAGGAAGCATTAGGACAGGGTCAGAGAGAGGGTGGACTGCAAAGGCCAAACTTTGGGAGATGATAGAAATGCTCAGTCTTTTGCTTATGATGATGGTTTCACAGGTCTATACATATGTCAAAATTCACCAAATTGAATGCTTTAAATATGAGTAGTTGATTATATGTCAACTATCCTTCAAAATAAGTAAGAGAAGAAAGAAGAGAGTTGGAGGGATGGGAAAGGTGGAGGACAGAGAGGACAAAGAGAAGAAAAAAGCTGATGATCAAGAAGGAAAAATTGAGCCCAGGACACAATGACTGCTTCAAAGTGGAGGAAACGGCAACTCACTCCAGCATTCTTGCCTGGGAACTGCCATCAACAGAGGAGCCTGGCAGGCTGCAGTCCATGGGTTTTCAAAAGAGCTGGACACAACTTGGCGACTAAACAAAAAACAACACAATGACTACTCCAAAGTGAAGTTAAAATAGGGTAACCCCTACGGAGGGGCATGAATGGCACAAGGAGGAATACATGATACAGAAGAGTTGATGAAGGAGGTTTATTACAAAAATATTACGCAGGAATAAAAGGCAGAGCGAAGAGGCATCTTAAAACCAGCTATTAGGGAAAGCAGGTATTAGATCCGGGGTCCACTAGAAGGGCAATTGGAGTATCTTATAGAGTTGAAGTAAACAAAGAGGTTTCTTAATTCCTTTCAATTCTTTAACCCACTGAATAGTTACAATTTCTACTACTATGCTTCTAACAAACCTAGAAAGCCTGATTCTGTTCTGGCTCTTCAAGCCTTACAGAATCGTTCCCTATACAATAAATACAAAGTAGGCAAAGAATAGCTCAGGTTCAAGTACTTAATTGACCTCTCACTTTGAGTAAGCTATTTAAACTCTCAAAGTTTTAATGTCCTCATTTGTGAAATGGTGATAAATAACAAAGCCTATTTAGGAATCAAGATTGCCGGGAGAAATATCAATAACCTCAGATATGCAGATGACACCACCCTTATGGCAGAAAGTGAAGAGGAACTGAAAACCCTCTTGATGAAAGTGAAAGAGGAGAGTGAAAAAGTTGGCTTAAAGCTCACCATTCAGAAAACAGAGATCATGGCATCTGGTCCCATCACTTCATGGGAAATAGATGGGGAAACAGTGTCAGATTTTATTTCTTTGGGCTCCAAAATCACAGCAGATGGTGATTGCAGCCATGAAATTAAAAGACGCTTACTCCTTGGAAGGAAAGTTATGACCAACCCAGACAACATATTAAAAAGCAGAGACTTTGCCAACAAAGGTCCGTCTAGTCAAGGCTATGGTTTTTCCACTGGTCATGTATGGATGTGAGAGTTGGACTGTGAAGAAAGCTGAGCACTGAAGAATTGATGCTTTTGAACTGTGGTGTTGGAGAAGACTCTTGAGAGTCCCTTGGACTGCAAGGAGATCCAACCAGTCCATTCTAAAGGAGATCAGTCCTGGGTGTTCATTCGAAGGAATGATGCTAAAGCTGAAACTCCAGTACTTTGGCCACCTCATGAGAAGAGCTAACTCATTGGAAAAGACCCTGATGCTGGGAGGGATTGGGGGCAGGAGGAGAAGGGGACAACAGAGGATGAGATGGCTGGATGGTATCACTGACTCAATGGACGTGAATCTGAGTGAACTCCGGCAATTGGTGATGGACAGGGAGGCCTGGCATGCTGCATTTCATGGGGTCGCAAAGAGTAGGAAACGACTGAGTGAGTAAACTGAACTGAACTGTATGACTGTCAAGAGGTACAAATGAAATAATGTTTACCACAATGTAGGGCACTCAAAAAAGACTATTATTGTGCTCATTATTATCCTTCTATATGAGAATAAATATAGAGCAGAAGACAACATGTAATTAATAAACAACAGACAGAAGCTTAACAACACTGACCTACCTATCTTCTAGTTCATTTTCTGTAAGAATGTAAGCTCCACAAACTTAAGCTTACATCTAATTCTACCTGGAGGGTGTGCTCATCCTATAAGCAAGATCAGCAAACTACAGCCTGCGATTCAGATTGTAAATAAGGTTTTACTGAAACACAGCAGTGTTTATACAAGGTTGTCTTCATCCTTCAACAGTAGAGCCGAGTGGTTGCAATGGAGACCATGAGACCCACAAAGTCTAACATATTTCTTCTCTGGCCCTTTACCAAAAATTTGCCCATATCTGCTACCAAGTGTTAACAATGTTGTTCCAAGCAAATTAATCTATACCTATCAGTAATTTCTCCACACCTAATACTTATGCAGGAGTCAGATATCACAGGAAGGCAAGTGAAAGTAAACTGTATTCTATATGAATTGGGGGAACTTATACTAACCAGTGATAGAATAAGAAAATGAGCACGAAAAAGAAGACACGAATAAGAAAACTGTGATCCAAAGAGACTGAACCATTCACTGAATCTTTAGTACACTATAAATTATAATAGTTCAGTTCAGTTGCTCAGTCATGTATGACCCTTTGCAACTCCATGAACTGCAGCACACCAGGCCTCCCTGTCCATCACCATCTCCCGGAGTTCACTCAGACTCATGTCCATCGAGGCAGTGATGCCATTCAGCCATCTCATCCTCTGTCACCCCCTTCTCCTCCAGCCCCCAATCCCTCCCAGCATCAGTCTTTTCCAATGAGTCAACTCTTCGCATGAGGTGGCCAAACTATTGGAGTTTCAGCTTTAGCATCATTCCTTCAAATGAACACCCAGGACTGGTCTCCTTAGGTTGGGCTGGTTGGATCTCCTTGCAGTCCAAGGGACTCTCAAGAGTCTTCTCCAACACCACAGTTCAAAAGCATCAATTCTTCGGCCCTCAGCTTTCTTCACAGTCCAACTCTCACATCCATACATGACCAGTGGAAAAACCATAGCCTTCACTAGATGGACCTTTGTTGGCAAAGTAATGTCTCTGCTTTTGAATATTATATCTAGGTTGGTCATAACTTTCCTTCCAAGGAGTAAGTGTCTTTTAATTTCATGACTGCAATCACCATCTGCAGTGATTTTGGAGCCCCAAAAAATAAAGTCTGACACTTTTCCCACTGTTTCCCCATCTATTTCTCATGAAGTGATGGGACCAGATGCCATGATCTTCATTTTCTGAATGTTGAGCTTTAAGCCAACTTTTTCGTTCTCCTCTTTCACTTTCATCAAGAGTATTTTTAGTTCCTCTTCACTTTCTGCCCTAAGGGTGGTTCCATCTGCATATCTGAGATTACTGATTTTTCTCCCGGCAATCTTGATTCCAGCTTGTGTTTCTTCCAGTCCAGCGTTTCTCATGATGTACTCTGCATAGAAGTTAAATAAGCAGGGTGACAATATACAGCCTTGACGTACTCCTTTTCCTATTTCGAACCAGTCTGTAGTTCCACACCCAGTTCTAACTGTTACTTCCTGACCTACATATCGGTTTCTCAAGAGGCAGGTCAAGTGGTCTGGTATTCCCATCTCTTTCAGAATTTTCCATAGTTCAGTTGTGGATGTGACTGGTGATAGAAGCAAGGTCTGATGCTATAAAGAGCAATATTGCATAGGAACCTGGAATGTTAGGTCCATGAATCAAGGCAAACTGGAAGTGGTCAAACAGGAGATGGCAAGAGTGAACATTGACATTCTAGGAATCAGTGAACTAAAATGGACTGGAATGGGTCAATTTAACTCAGATGACTATTATAGCTACTACTGTGGGCAGGAATCCCTTAGAAGAAATGGAGTAGCCATCATGGTCAACAAAAGAGTCTGAAATGCAGTACTTGGATGCAATCTCAAAAACAACAGAATGATCTCTGTTTGTTTCCAAAGCAAACCATTCAATATCACGGTAATCCAAGCCTATGCCCCAACCAGTAACGCTGAAGAAGCTGAAGTTGCAGGGTTCTATGAAGACCTACAAGACCTTTTAGAACTTAACACCCAAAAAAGATGTCCTTTTCATTACAGGAGACTGGAATGCAAAAGTAGGAGGTCAAGAAACACCTGGAGTAACAGGCAAATTTGGCCTTGGAATACGGAATGAAGCAGGGGAAGGCTAATAGAGTTTTGCCAAGAGAACGCACTGGTCATAGCAAACACCCTCTTCTAACAACATAAGAGAAGACTCTACACATGGACATCACCAGACGGTCAACACCCAAATCAGACTGATTATACTCTTTGCAGCCAAAGATGGAGAAGCTCTATACAGTCGGCAAAAACAAGACTGGGAACTGACTGTGGCTCAGATCATGAACTCCTTAAAGTGTGGAAACCACTAGCCTTTGAATGTGTGGATCACAATAAACTGTGGAAAATTATAATAGTAATACATATCAAATAAAATTTTAAATACAGAAGTATGTTGTGACAGACTGCAGGATTTCCCTAAATTTTACATTTTATCTTTCCACAATAGAATCCTAACTAAATAAAAGACCACCCAGACAGACTCCATTTTCTCATCTGTGTTGCATCTAGACAGGACCCACTAATTCCAAGGAAAAAAGAGTCTAAGTTAAAGAAATGTATCCAAGTGCAGTCTCACTTACATGAAAAAAAGAACTGCTTGATCTTCCTTTCGTCCCTTCTTCCCATGGGTTCCCTGATAACTGCAGGCACTGGGCTTTGGCAATGCGGATGAAGGGGAGAAACAAGGCAGGTGTAGGGGGTGCGTGGGGGCGGAAAGAGACAGGTCTGTGTTTCTCCTGGAACAATGGCCACAGGATACTCACTTGCTCCATCAGTGCAGACCAGCCCGACAATTAAATGAGAAGTAGATGAATTTCAATCTTATTTATACCACTGGATTTAAGACTCTTTGTTACAGCAGGTTACCTTGTACCCTAATGGGTACATATGGGGGAGAAAAGTCATTCTTCTCAATATGACTTGCTATCTCTGAGCCAACAAACATGAACAACTTAACACATCTTTCCAGGCATTCTTCTATCCATCTCTTTATATTAGACTAGCAACAATATGAAAACTTCTGAGCATCTCTCTTCCTGACTCAGAAGATATCACGTGTATAATTTTATAAAATCCAATTTTCAGCCTATTCCAACTATTTCAGAACGTTTAGAGAAAGTTCCAAAATTCAAATTTTAATGCTACTCCTTTATTTATTCCATGGGAGAAGTTTTCACATACAGACAGTAATCTAATAAATATCTTTCACAGTACGTGCCCAGGAGAAATGCATAGTTATCTCAACCTTGCTTTGTAGATAATGACTTGGTCCATACTGAATAACTAATGTTTTGAAGGGCTTTTGTAATTATGTATATCTCTATGAGGAATTATCAAAAAGTATAACAACTTCTGATTACACCAATACAGCTAACAAATCATTGCAAAAGTTGACATTTGCCTATATTATAGGTGATTTTTTTTTTTTTCACTTCCATGGGGTCTTAGTTCCCTGATCAGGGATCAAACCCGTGCCCCCTGCAATGGAAGCGCAGAGTCTTAATCAATGGACTACCATCAAAGTCCCTAAGTGATGGTTTGCTACACAAAAACAAAGAGCAATTTATTAAAAAGCAAAGCATTAGGATGCTTAGAAAGACAAACTGCGTAGGCAAGAATTTAAAACAGAAGATACCATGAAAGAGTTCAAGCTATACAGAGGAAAGCAATCCCTCTGTCCTATGTTTCACAAACAGACAAAACTAAATCACTCTGGAAGAAGAAAAGAGTTACGACTTGCCAGCGAGATTTCTATGTACAGGAAATGACAGATGCAGTGTCCTAGGAAGAGTAAAGAGAACTGGCTGGGAAAGAAAACAGAAAAAGGTGCAGAAGGACACAAAGATGGGTAATATTAGAGAGGAGCTTGAGAGTATTTAAGGATTTTCATTTTGGTAGAAAGCGAATACCACCAGGCGTTTCTATGAAGAGGACTAAAAGAAGGGCGAGTCTGTGCGACCCTCTGGTCTGCAGCCCGCCAGGCTCCTCTGTCCATGGGATTCTCCAGGCAAGAGCACTGGAGTGGGCTGCCGTGCCCTCCTCCGGGGATCTTCCTGACTCAGGGATAGGACCCACGTCTTTTACATCTCCTGCGCTGGCAGGTTGGTTCTTTACCACTGGCGCCATCTGGGAAATCCAAAAGAAGGACACCAAGGCCAAAGGGTATGGACAGAGGATTGGTGCACCAGAGAAGTCAGACAGGAACATTCAGGGTCTAACAGCGCAGCAAAGACTTCACTTTACCTTGAGAGCAACCAGAATGGCTGAAACAGGGCAGACATGAGTAGATTTGTGCATTCCGGGAATCACTCTGGTGCTGCTGCTACTTTTGGGATTGGGAAGGTTCAAGAGTGAAGATGGGGAAAAGCAAGCTGTCAACTGCAGGAGATGTGCTAGAAAATTGTAAGGCCTCAGCCCACAGTTAGGGAGTAGATGAGACAGGAGACAGGAGAAATAAATCTCTCAGCCACACTTGAGAGATGTCTGGGAGGCAGATGGAGCTTGGTGATTTAGGGGATGAAGGATGGGGAAGGCGAATCAAGCACCAACACCCCAACTTCTGCGTCTGCAACATCACAGACAATAACATTTACAGGAAAGGAGTAGGCTGAAAGGAAAAAACTAGATGCATATTTTGCAAGTTAAATGAGAGATGCCTGTGAGATGGATAGATAATGTCTAAATCATTAGAATTCAGCGTGGCAGGCAGATTAGAATGCACACACATCAGAATACAGAGATGGTGGAGGTGGACATTCACATGAAGGAATCCAGAAGAGAAACTGAAGCACAGACAGGCAAGACCAATCCAGCAAGTTTTGGAAAAAACAAGATCTTAAAGGAGGGACTGGAAAGGATGAATGTGAGAAGATCAAGCTGCAGTCGTAACTTCATTTCTAAAATACAGTGTTCTTATATATACAGTGGGCTTCCCAGGTGGCGCTAGTGGTAAAGAACCCATCTGCCAGTGCAGGAGATGCAAGAGACATGGGATCGATCCCTGGAAAGATCCCCTGAAGAAGGAAATGGCAACCCACTTCAGTATTCTTGCCTGGACAAGAATCTCATGGACAGAGGAGCCTGGAAAGCTACCGTCCTTGGGGTCGCAGAGTCCAACGCGACTGAAGCGACTTAGCACAGGCACATAAACACTTTAACAATTCAGAATGTTTTGATTGATAAGTTATTTTATGTAAATAGCAAATAACCTAGAAAGGCAGTCTCTCAGCAAATTTGTCCTTTCTTCCTCCAGTTAAATAAAAATAATACTGTCTACTTTATATGCACCATATTCTGTATTTAAGCTTTACTGGCTTTTCTGTAATAGTCTCACGCTAGTATAAATTTTCTTGCCCTCTGTGAGGCCAATGCCAGTAAAACACTGTTTTAGAAACAGTCAATGATAATCTGAACAAAAACAAGATGATTTACTGATGCCAGTCATCAATTCAAGACCATGACACCTCCAAATTTAAATTGCATGCAACTTTACAGGATAAATGATGTAGTACTTCAATCCCATATTCAAAGTTGAAAAAGAGGTGATTTTTAAAAATGTAAGTCAAAGGAAACATCAGCAAATATTAATTTATGTGTTGGACATCAAAGAACAGAGCCATTCAACCACACAAATGAAGCATGGACTTTCAAAAATTTTTCTACTTGCTTAGTAAATAGAGCATGAAAACACAGACTTTTACCCTGCTAATAGTGTTTTAGGGATAAAATTAATATACAAGAGCACTTTCCCTTTAATGTTCTCTGAAGAAAATATCACACATTACTATGTAATATTACATATTACTAGTAATTATCTATTATCTTTTCCTAAGGGCCAAGGCAAGACAAGGGTTAATGGCAGACAACCAAAATCCAGATCCCACAACTGATTGCTCCAAAAATTACTCTATACTAATTAATTCTAAAGTCAATTAAGGGACTAATAAACAATTAAATCTAAAAGCTCAAGAGACCAGATAAAGGACAGAAAGCACTCAACCGCTAAAGGATACCCTACATATTTGAAAGTTACCATTTTGTACTTTGTTTACTTTCCATGTTCCAGTTAAGACAATGCCGTTATATAAGCTGGTCCTATTCAAACAATAAGCGGATAGTTGAGGTGCCCTCAGGCTTAGTTTTATAACTTTAATGATATTATTAATCACATACTCATAAAAATTATGACTGTGAGACGTGGACTGGGAATTGAGGATAACCTCTGCCAAAGTTCATGGGGTCCCATCTGTATGGGAAATCATGACCAGTTCACAGAAGAGAGGACCCCCAGGAGCAGCCTTCTCCTGACTACCTGCTGCTTCCAAAACATGGGCCAGACATGAGCTACACGCACTGCCAGGATCAAACAGAGGCCAAAAGCCATCGCTTATTTCATGGGGGCTCAGAAATTAACTTTAACCAAATTACATCTTTGTTCTAAAGAAGCTTTATCTTAACAAAAGCTCACAATCGGCTTCAGGAAAAAAAAATTTTCTGAACAACTAAATAGTTATCAAACTAAACAGCAAACTACCTACTGTTCTTCATAAAACAATTTTCTAAGCCGTCAATCCTTTAGAATTAGTCAGATGAATGAGATATAGTACGTATTGCAAATGCGTCTCCATGTTTATCCCTTAAAGGTAAGCTTGGGGAGGAGGGCAGCATATGCTCTCATTTTTTTTTAATCTTTCATTTTGGAATATTTTCAGAATTACAGAAAATTCACAAAAATAGTACAAAGAGCATATACATCCTTTACCCACATTCTCCAACGTTAACATCTGACCACCTTGATTTTGCTTTGTCATTCACGGTTTCTCTCTTTATGTATACACACACAATTTCTTTTTTCTTAAACATTTGAGGCTAAGCTTCAGGTAAATACCTCTAAGTATCTCAGGGCGCATCTCCTAAAACCAAGCCGAGTCTCTTCTGTAATCACAGTACAGTGACCAAATCTAAAAATTAACACTGACAATAGTATCATCATTTCATCTACAGACTTGATTCAAATTCCACCAGTTGTCCTATTTATGACCTTTTCTACAAAAGGAAAACGTTTTTTTTCTGGTTCAGGAACTAATCCAGGATCACATGTTGCATTTAATTGTCATGTGTCCTTAGTTTCCTTTGATGTAGATAAGTTGATCCGTTTTTGTGTTTCTTGACCTTGACACTTTGGAAGAGTACAAGCCATTTATACCGTACACTTTCTTTCAGTTTGGTCTGCCTGATGTTTCCTCATGATTATATTCATGTTACACATTTTTGGCCAGAACTGCACAGAAAGAATGTGGACTTTTCGGTGCATCAAACCAAGAGGCGCAGGCTCCTGATTTGTTCCATTACCAGTGATATTAATTTTCACCATCTGGGCAAGTTTCAAGGTTTATCCATTTTAAAGGGACTATTTTCCGCACTTTGATTAGTTATCATCTGAAGAGATATTATAAATTAAGCAAATACCTATGTCTCATCATATTTTCATCCACTAATTTTAACGTCAATCACTGATGATGCATGCAAGCAATCTGGTGTTTGCTGAGGACTGATTTTTCTACACTTATTAGTTAAAAACCTACCGTAAGGAAGAGCTGTGAGCCCTACCCTCATTCACCTCTTCTACCTGTATCAGTATAAACTCATGCACTCTTCATTTCATGGATTTTAATCTATTCCTAGCATTATTCATTTTCTTGCTGAGGTTTTCCCAGAACTGCCAGCAGAAGCCCCTGAAAGCTGGTTCCTGGGTCTTTTTCTTTTTCGGCATATCCTCATTTCTTCAGCCACTTGATTATGTATTCTTATATAAGATCTCTCATGCTCATCTTCGACTCTTTCTGAAAGCAGCCATTTTTTAAGGAGTGCAGGTTCATTTATGGGAGGACAGTCTTCACAGAACAAGATCCGGGTGCTTGGTGTGCTCCTTGCTATGGGTGTCCGTGCTTCTGTGACCTCTCAGCAGGACAGTAGTTCTCAATCACTGGGCAAGGTTTTCCCCTCAGGGGACATATGGCAATGTCTGGAAGTCCATGATTGTCACAACTGAGGAGATGGTTCTGAGATTTAGTGGGGAGAGGCCAAGGATGTTGATAAATATCCTACAATGCACAGACAGGACAGCCCCACTCCACAACAAATATGTGTCTACCCCAGACATCAGTGACGCTCAAGTTAAGAAATCCTGAGCTAGAGAGTGTGTGTATATATATATATGTACACACTCACACACAATTACAAATGTAGTAACATGTATTTATTTATTTTTCAATCTATGTTAAAAACTATGAAGTCACGCTGAACTTCCAACTCAGCACTGCAGGGTTCATTCCATGCTTCTCCATTCCCACATCTGTAACTCCTTTCTCTGACAATGAGAAACTTGGCTCCTCTTATCCACAATATATATATTTATTTCCTCTATCCCAGAATATACATCAACTGGTTTCAGAGCTGCTAACCCACGAACTAAGAAAAATAAACCTTCTAACTAGAGCTTAGTGTTTGTTTAGACGTATTTTATCTCTACCTTGAGGGTATCCAGTAAAAAATACTATTAAAAGTTATTTAGATTCACTTTCCCTCCCCACCTCCTTCAGCAAGATTGTATTATTCATATAGTCCTGTCCATCTGTTTGCTTGGATTTCACTCTGAGTTTTTCCCCCAGAACGTTAATGATTTTATGTATTCATTTTTAAATATTAAGATGGATTTACAGGTCAGAATTATGCAAAAATGTATAATCAAAGAAGTCTTTCCCTTTCATCCCATGTACTAATACTATTTCCTGTCCCCTAATCATTTCCACCAGACCATCCCGCCACCTCCTATAAAAATGTCATCTTACTAGTCCTGGCCTTACATGTGTGTGTGTGTTTCCAAAACAGAGCAGATACATTTACATATTCTTATTTCTTCTAGCTGTCTGCCAATATCTATTTTCCCTTCCTTCCTTTAATAAGAGAAATGTTATGCTTTAGCTGAGGATATGGCCACCTTGCTATCAACTACATCTCCCATCTTCCTAGCACCTAGGTATGACCACCTAGACTCACCCCCAATAGGACAGGAGAAGAAATAGAGGGTACTCTCTGGGTTAGGCCCTGAAAATCAGTGAGTGTGAACTCCCCTGCTCCTGCTATCTTCCTGCTGAGCCTGGATGAGAGGCATGAAAAGCAGCTGCTCTGGGCCCTAAAATGAGAACCATCTGCTGTGATCCTGGAGTCACCCTACTGACCCTTGACACCTCCCTTCTCGACTGTTACCTGGGAGAGAAACTGAACTGTATCTTACTCTGTATTTTTGATTCTGTTACAACTGCTTAGACTGGCTTAACTATGAAAGGCCGTCAGCTGGGGAGAAGATGGTGCAAACCAGGAAACGGAGAAGACTGAAGCATGAGAAAAGGGGGCCTGAAAGACAGTGGTGCAAATGAGGCCACGGAGTCCATGAAGAGGCAACAGGAAGACATAAAGCAGGGGAGTGCTCTCTGGGTTTGTACTTTGTACACCAACCCACTAAAGAGTTGACTGGTGCGGTAAGGAGGACATATGGAAAACCCACTCAGGAAGCGAGAGCTCTCGTCCGTGACATCAAGTGTTGGCTTGGGGCTCAAGGGCCAGGGGACAGAAAGTGAAATCAAAACGTAATCAGACGAAGGGTACAGACCCTCAGAATGCATTTGAGACCACGTTTCTGAGCCCAAGTGCTCACCACCATTTACTCTCGGAACTCTGCATCCACCACCCAGAAGGTAAATTTCTCTGCACATCCCTCATCCTCGGAACCTCAGAGGACTCAACCCCACCCTCCCTAGACACCTACTCCCTCTTTTCCAGGCTGGTCCATACCCAGTGAGACCAATGCTCTGGGACTGGTTCGTCTACCACAGATCCGGCACCTTCACGGGACGTTCCACTCACCTCCTTAGTGGCCAGTTGCTTAGTTGTGTCCAACTCTGCGACCCCATGGACTGTAGCCTGCCAGGTTCTTCTATCCATAGAATTTTCCAGGCAAGAATACTGGAGTGGATTGCCATTTCCTTCTCCAACTCACCTCCTTGCATTACCTGAAATCCCCAATGCCCTCAGGGACCTCACTTCTCCAGCGACCCTCACTGCCGCTTCCAAAACATCACCTCTTCTAATCCTCGGAGAAACTTCCATTTCCTTGAGGTTCATTTTATCTGGTCAGAGAAGCTTCTCAATTATCTATCATCTCTCAGCATCCCTGGCACAATGCAATATTCACTAAAGAATTTACATTACCCAACTCTTGACCTTTCCTCTGATCCCAAGTCGTACCACCCATGCAGGTGATCCATTCAACATTATCTCAACTCAGTTCTTAGGATCACCTCTCAAATAACCTGTTCTCCCACTTTAGCCACCTAGTCCCATAATCACACTCTGAAATCACCTAATGTTTAGTAACTGAGCCACTTTCAAAGTCACCAATTCAAAATACATAGACATCACTGGCCAACTGTAACCCCCAACTTTCCAGCTTATTTCCCAAGTATGTTCTCTGGGCCAGTACTGAAACCTCCAATCTAGAATGTGAAATGTTCTATGCCAATTGCCCCTGGCTCTTCTGAGGAGTTAATGTTATGACATAGAAAGAGGGCGAGAAAATAGAGATATAACCATAAAAACTTTGAATGGACCATATTAGGGCTAAAAAAAAAAAAAAAAGGTAAAAAACACAATGCAGGGAACAACTGGGGAAATTCCCACATGGACAGTACATTAGATGATATTATGAACTGATGCCAGTTTTCTTTGATGAGATAATGGTATCCTTGTGGTTTTGCAGACATATAGTCTTACCCTTAAGGTGCATTCTGAAGTATTTAGGAGTGACGTGTCAGGATGCCTGCAACTTTCTGTCAAATAGTTCAGGAAACAGAGAAGGGGAAGGAGGAGGGAAAAGACGAATAAAGGGAGAGATGAAGAAAAAAGCAAACATAGAAAGGCTTAACAATTAATCTAAATGAAGAGCGTACCAGTGTGCAAAGTACTATCCATTCACCTTTCCTCTGAGTTTAAAAAATACCTAGAATTAAAACATCTGGAGCAATACCTAAAATTAAAAGAAAACTCGTCTTTTGAGCTAAAATAAGTTTAATATATATATAATATATATATTTCAACATGATGTATAATTATTCTCTATGCTCATTTAAACATAACTGAAGGGCGGGAAGATCTTAACTAAATGTTTGCGCTATGCATTACTCTCCAAACTGCTTGTCTATTTTAGTAATATATACAGCTATCACAATTGCCCAGTATTTTACTGTGAAGATTTGTCCACTGAGTAGACACTGAAGCTGCTCAGAATTCTGGCTACTACAAACAAGACTGCTGTAAGTGACTTTATAAACAGCATCTCACAATTCCGTCTTTTAACACTGCAGGGCAGATTCCCCAAAATGTGTGCCCAGAGCCTTTACTTCTCCAGCATGGTGAGTTCCCAGTCTTTTTAAAAATGTTGCTATTCTGAGGAGTCATTTTAAGGAAGCACAAGGAAAATATTCTCAAGAGAGGCACCTAGGAGTCCTGAAGTACCCACATTACTTTCAAAGGACAAAAAGGGAGACGTGTGAAAAGACAGATACCCTCTCCTCCTCTAATTTCCCATTGTTTCGGCACCTATGAATTTACATTACACTTATCTTATGTATTTTCCATCCAAGTATACTAAAAACTCTTTGAAATACAGACAGTCTCTCTCTCTCTCTCTCATTCCTTCCTCGAGTAAACAAATATTTATTAATCACCTAACATGTGTCAGGAACTAGCAATGGTAATACACAAGTAAACAAGATAAAAACACCACCAGTGCCCTCAAGTACTGAATACTCTTATGGGAAAATCCAACAGCAATTAACTGCAGAACCAATACTTTAATTACAGCTATAATAAATGCTTTGAAAAAGAAGAGGAACATGGTGCAATGAAAGCATTTGACTCAGCACACAGTACTAGGAATGGCCTAAAATGGGCTTTCAATATGGCTTACTAATGGTTTAATACAGTTTACAGAACACCAATGCACTGATAATGATTGACAGCATACAGTCTTTAAACCTGTAGTTTTACAATTATAAGGAGAAGAGGAAGAAAAGAAGATGGGAACTAAAGTTCCTGAACTCCGCAAGCCAGCACCGTGCCAATACCGTCTACGTACCTAATGCCACTGAGTCCTCATCACTAGTTCATAAGGCAGAGACTTACACCCTATTCCTTAAATGTAGACTGTGAGATTTAGAGACACAAAACTCACATAGTTACTAAACAGTATCGAGGATACAGTAGGAATCCAGGCCGGTCTGATTTCTTTCTATTTGATCACAGTGAATCAAAGGTAGAAATTTCAGATGAAGCCTGGAAAAATGTATCTGCATAATAAAATATATTTTGCTTTACATGCGGTACATTTATAAACTTCCAAGAATAGCAGTAAGCCTACTTTGTATTTAAGTCACTTAGTTTAAAAATATAGTAACGCCTGCATATAAAGTATAGGAAGCAAATTAGTGGAAAACATGTTCATTTAAAAATAAAACATGAAGGACTTCCCTGGTGGTTCAGTGGCCAAGAATCTGGCTGCCAATGCAGTGGACAGGAGTTCAATCTGGCCTGGAAAGATTCCACATGCCATGGGACAACTAAGCCCGTGCACCACAACTATGGAAGCCCACATGGTCTAGAGCTTGTGCCCTGAAACAAGGAAAAACCAGCAAAATGAGAAGCCCCTGCGCCACAACTAGAGTAGGCCCTGCTCACTGGCAACTAGAAAAAGCCCATACACAGCAGTGCAAACTCAGCTCAGTCAAACAATAAATTAATTGAAAAATTAAACATGAAAATGTATTCTGTAAATATAAAAGAATATTCCTTTCAGAAGCCAGCCGTAGTGGAAAAAAAAACTTCCGTGCGACCAATACTAATTTAATGTTTTGACAAACTGCCCATGTACCATGCCACTGTTTTACAGTATCAAACTTCAACAGAGATGTGATATGACAAAATATACTTACTCAGACTATTTCGACTTCATGAATCTACCATTCAAGCTCATTATAATGAAACCTAAATTACTTTGCCAACAAAGACAAAGGTCTGTCTAGTCAAGGCCATGGTTTTTCCAGTAGTCATGAATGGATGTGAGAGTTAGCCGAGCACCGAAGAATTGATGCTTTTGAACTGTGGTGTTGGAGAAGACTCTTCAGAGTCCCTTGGACTGCAACAAGATCCAACCAGTCCATTCTAAAGGAGATCAGTCCTGGGTGTTCACTGGCAAGACTGATGTTAAAGCTGAAACTCCAATACTTTGCCCACCTGATGCAAAGAGCTGACTCTCCAGAAAAGACCCTGATGCTGGGAAAGATTGAGGACAGGAGAAGAAGGGGACAACAGAAGATGAGATAGTTGGATGGCATCACCAACTAAATGGAAATGAGTTTGGGTAAACTCCAGGAGTTGGTGATGGACAGGGAGGCCTGGAGTGCTGCAGTCCATGGGGTCACAAAGAGCCAGACATGACCCCATGAGTGACTGAACTGAACTGAAGTGAAATTAACCTCTATCTTAAAGAATCCACCAGCCAATGCAGGAGATACAGGTTCAATCCCTGGGTCAGGAAGATCCCTTGGAGAAGGAAATGGCAACCCACTCCAGTATTCTTGCTTGGGAAATTCCATGGAGCCTGGCAGGCAACAGGCCATGGTGTCACAAAGTCCCCATGGGGTCTCATGACTTAGCAACTAAAACAACAATAATTTAACAACCATAATAAAACTGCAGTGATGGAGCAGGAATGCAGGTGTCAGGGGAAATATATAGAAAACCCATACAAATACTTTAAAGTCCTCTGGTAGTAATCTTGCCAAGTACCTTGATTATGTCTATGTATCATTTCCCTTGTGATTCAGCTGGTAAAGAATCCACCTGCAACATGGGAGACCTGGGCTTGATCCCTGGGTTGGGAAGATCCCCTGGAGAAGGGAATGGCTACCCACTCCAGTATTCTGGCCTGGAAAATTCCATGGACTGTATAGTCCATAGAGTCGCAAAGAACTGGACATGACTGAGGGACTTTCACTTCCTTATGTATAGTTAAACACATACAAATACATGCACACACCCAAATTGGATGTGTGTCTCAAACATGCACTAGAATAATTTTGTAGCAATATTATTTCTGTGGCACAACAGACCTCTCAAGGCTGATTTAACCGACGTACAGAGAAAATATGCATTTGCTGCTTACAGTAGAACACAGCAGAGTTATAAAACCAGCAAACACTACACCATTAGGGCTAAAAAGGAGCTAGGGAAATAGCTAGAAAGAATGTGAAGGGAATTTTTCAAATTCTTAGCAGCTCTGAATATTGATGGCACTGTTAGCAATCATATCTAGGTTCACTGGAGAGCTTTCCTTCTACAGATGGAGGTGAATCACCAGCACATGAGATTAGATACAATCACTGTCACTTACTAGCTAACAAATGGGAAGAAAAGAGGGTGACAGTAAAAGAGAAGGGGGAGAAGACAGTCCTGCTTTAGCAAGAGAAAAGCTGGAAGAGAAAACACAAGCGTGAGTGATGGCTGCACGACTTATCTGCCAACAGATGGAAGTTAGCAGGGCAGAGTAAATGTGTAAAAACAGACCCACTAAATTGTCCTGGGCTGCTACTGGACAGCTGTCCAGACTGTTCATGGCACAAAGGCACTTGGTCAAGGGGCAAAGTAAGGGTTTGACCTGCTCCACTGCTAAGCTGGGCTCCATGTCTCAGGGCTGGAGACACCCAGAGAACCAGAGCACTTTCTCTAATTCACAAGAAGTTGCAGTCACTTGTCAAGACTTATGACCAACAGGCTGTGTCCACTCTGATGGAGGTTTTTTGAAATTGTATGAAAGCTACACATGAGCTTGAGGGAGACTGTGTACTCCACCATCATCATACTCCATCACCATCCCACCACTTCCGCCTCCAAAATTCAGCCTCCCAGCCTCACTGCTATATGTAGTGAATCACCAGAAAAGAACCAAACTGTTCAGCCAGTCTTTCTCATAGATGTTCTTATGGCCATGAAATAAACTCAGTCGTGTCCGGCTCTTTGTGGCCCCATGGACAGCAGCCCACCAGGCCCCTCTATCCATGGAATTCTCCACGTAAGAATACTGGAGTGGGTTGCCATTTCCTTCTGCAGGGAATCTTCCCAACCCAGGGATTGAATCTGGGTCACCCACATTGCAGGCAGACTCTACTGACTGAGCCACTAGCGAAGACCAGTGTTACTAACGCAGAATGAAGATTAAGCAGAATGCTGGAGAAGATGAAGGATGTTCTTAGACCCAGACAATTTAGTCCTAATTCAAAGTGAACTCATATTTCACACTTTAAATTTGATATGAAAGTCCATTATTCTGAAGCTGATGATAATTTATGTTAGGCTAAACTAAAATGATCTTTTCATTACTAATGAAAGTTGCTAATAAAATTTATACTGTAATTTACTCCTTAAGGGGAATAAGTATAACTTTAATTATTTAAATTTAATGGCTGCTCCTAATACTATTATCACCACACACCCTGAAGGCTTGCAGGATCACACTTGGTTATGCATTCTGTATATACGTGAGGTAAGAGAATGGCATTTGCTAGAAAATATTTTATAATTTGCTCTAATTCAGAGAAGCAAAGAGCTAGTCCCTCTACTCTTATCGTTTTAATCTCCATACATTTTTAAGTTTCCTACTTCAAAACAATGCAAACAAAACAACAAAAACAGACGAAACTGGCTGTTGAACTGCACTCAACAGTAAGAAACTCCAGAATGAAGAGCGCTAGATGTCCATCCAGGAGCGGTCATCAACGACAAGTTCAATTAAATAAGTTCATTTCAGATACAGATGTAAAGTACAGGATTGCTACAGAAAATGAAATACCTATTCTTAATTAGCGTGTCAGCTTAATCCAAGCTTTTCTTATTTCTACTTAAACACGTAGTAAGCAAGTGTTCTGCTGAATTCTCTACTTAATAAACTTTCCTGCTATTTTCTAGTACGAGACTCCAGGTATAATAACATAACCTCGAGTGTTTGTTTTTACCTCGAATAACATAATTATCCAGGGCATCTTCCATTCTCTTTAGTGCTTCCGTTCTATCAGAACCATACGTGATGAGCTAAAAGCAAGCATACAAACGTTTATATAGACAGGTAGAGATCAATCTATCCATAAGTCAAACATCCCATCCTAGTAAAAGTTAAAGTATTTCATAACACATTTCCAGAATACATTTTGAAATTTCATTCATTCAGTTGTTAGTACAAACTATGTCAATTAAGATTTTTTTCAACTAAGCAAAATATCAGAAATCAGCTATTTCAGACTTTTCTCCTAGATTTCACTATCACAGAAAAGAGTTACTTGAGGTAAACCAAAATGTAACAAAAACAAGTATAAAAAAATCTGAAAGGAAAGCTATCAAAATTGTCAACATTTTTGATAGGATGAATATAAACATCTGGAATAGCAGAGCATTAGGCAAGATTTGTTTTTTCTCTCCCTTCAAGTTTGATACCCTGAATAGCTAATTTAATGCATAATAGAGCACAGAGGCAAAGGGTTCCTGTGTTAGAAAAACAGAAAATCTTACTGTTCTGTATGATTCGGGGCCTGTTTATGTGCTCTAGACCATAAACAAATTGGCAACAGGAACTTAACTATTCATAAAATAATTTTCTGGTTATTATATGAGACAATCTGTAATTTGCAAGTTTTTGGTACATTTAATTAGCTCTTCAATATCAAGCCAGGTTGAAAATTAATTTTCAGGTCATTTTTCTGAATAGCAATGTAATTTATCTAAAAATGAAACCATATATCTATAATACTTTATGTACTTTTTATTTTAATTAAACAATGTTTCTCTAATACCTAAAGTTCATTTTAACAATATCAGTGTAAAAAGTTAAGTGAAAAAAGAAAAATGAAATAATGGGTCGGTTACTACAACTTCATGAAAAAGCACACTTGGAAGAAAAAAAAAACCATCTTAAGAAACAGCGTTGGGAATTCCCTCATGGTCCAGTGGGTGGAACTCAGTGCGCTCACTGCCAGGGCTTAGGTTCAATCCCTGGTTGGAGAACTAAGATCCCACAAACTGAGCAGCAAGGTCAAATAAAAAAAAAAGAAAGAAAGAAAGAAACAGGGGTTTCAACACAGGTCTATCACTTTAGAAAAAAAAAAAATATATATATATATATGTTCTAAATAAAATCCAGCTTCAACCACTAGCATCAGAATTTTACATTCTGTAAGATTCAAAAATGTTAAAAGATCTAAAATTTTAAGTGGATTGGTTAATTTATTCTGGAAAGTCAAATTTCAAAAAGACATCTCATAGCCTTACATAAAATTTAAGTATGTTAAATCTACGTAAGTAATTACTGATTCATAAAAACCGAAGCGACAAGGTGAAAAGTCCTCTTAACACACACAGCCTATTACCTCAACTTCTTGATATCACCCCGTCATTCACACTTTCATCTCGGCAATGCTCACGACTGGTCAAGAAACAATGTAATTCCTTCTCTCTGTACTGAGCTAGCTTGCTGCCACTGGTTAGTGAAGTTTGTTACTGTGGGACTTGGGGTGACGGTGTGATTAGACTGGGGAGCAGGGAGTGCTGGCAACTAACAAGATGATGAAATTTCTCTTAAGAGAAAGAAAAGCTGCCCAGCTTTCACTTTTCCATCGGTGGCCCTAACTATGTGTTTAATTACGGCACATGATTCAGGTAAAGGCCCCGTTCCAGACTTTTTAATTATATATGTCCATTGTCATTTCAGAAGAAAACTGAAAGGAACCGTTAAGAGTGGAACTAACTTTCGAGATCATCGGATCATAATAAATGCTAATATCACTTCCTGGTTGAATGCCGCTGTCAACTCGGACCTGGGAGAAAGAGAAGAGAAAAGAGAGTTCACAGTGTGAAGCTATTTTTTCTAACAACAAATTTAATTTCCATGAGGCAGGTGGGTAATTTTAATCTCAAATAATATTTCTGCTTCCAGGAAGGAGAAAAACAATCTAAAAATAAAGAGAGATCAAATTATCTTTATCTGTTATTACACAGTTCAATGTATATATTTTTGTTAATGCACTAAAGGAACTAAGGAAGAGCAAAAAAAAAAAAAAACTTTCTAGATCATTATAGTGGGATGTGTTTGGAGCAATTTGAGGGTGTCTTCCAGCTGAAACAGAGCATGAGTCTGCCGGGCATTCCAGTGCGGTCCCCAGCCAGGCCACGCATCAGTCCTCGGAGCTCTGCTTATCAGCTCCATAGGAACGCTGGTCCTGTGGCTTTCATCTCTGTAACACTTTCCTTTTCTGTCTCACCCTCTCAACTGTAAAATGCTTTTTATTTTTCTGTTACTGTCAGTCCCCTGAGAATTTAATGTTTACACAGCTTTTCTCACGGCTTTGCTTTGTAAGGACACAGCCCCAATTAGAGTTCTGATTTTGCCATTTTCATGGGAGGGGGGAAAAAAAGCTCAAGTTCAAAATATTCTTTTGAAGAAGCTGATTGCTGTTAACCAGCCAACAAGTTAGTTAGTACATCGCTGAGTCTTGTTTTCATCTCCCTGTTTGATAACAGCAGTAAGGCACAAAGGTTAGCCATGTAAAACTTTCAAATGAGCAGTTGCTGAGGATGAAATATTTATTAAATTATTGTGCTGAAGTTTTGGAATCTGAAGTATTTAAAAGCTAATCAAAACAGTCGAGACAGTCAAACATGTCCTAGGGGTCTTGAGGATAGAAGGATTTAATGGAAGCTGCTAGAACAGCAGGACTTTGATGGCCAACATGGTAAAGGGGTGGGAAGAGAAGAGGCAAATTCATGGAGCTCTTCACCTGTGGGAAGAAGCCTGCCTAATAAACAGCCGCTCATCTGTCTGCAGCAAGGCAGAAAAAGGTCAACACAGCGGCTGTTAGGCCTTTAATATTTTAATTTAGGCAATTATCAAGGGACCACATGTAGACCCTCTTGTCTAGGATATCCACATGAGAGTTCGATGATGGCTTTATTAAACAGTGACATCAAAAGATAAGCCATGGTTTCATTCTCTTAAAAAAAAAATCATACTACTGTTATCTTCTTTGTAAGGTTTAAGAAGATAACATTAGCACGTACCCAGAGTGCTTTTATGTATATACTTGTAAAAGTGTCATGCAAAAATATAGATATTTATGTTTGCATGCACATTCATATAGAAAAAACTTCATTCTAAAGGAAAGTCATTCAGTATACTTAAAACATATATTTGGCTTTCTTATTTTCTGAAAACACACTTCAGGGCATAAGTTGAAGCTCTATGAAATTCACAGTGTTTATAAAAACTAGGAAAGAATTAATAGGGCAGCTGTAAAAGCAATAATATCATAATCTGCCTACTGGCCACATTTAAATGGCTCCAAAGTGACAACTGGTGGATCAAGTTACATAATAGAAAAGACATCTCGGAACTTGCATTTTTTAAATTTTAGTAGCAAAATGTTAAGGAGCTGATTTTACCAGTATGCATTATTTAAAATTATAGCATGCTTGCTAAAGCTGTGTTTAAAATTGAGACTGGTACAAGTATTAAAACTTTGGACTTTAAACATATGCTACCATTTACTACATAAACTGCTACAAAACTAGTGTGGAACTTTGATGATCAATCCACTGGTAAAATAATGGACAATAAATAACGTTTATTACGTTCTCCTATAGTTCACAACCTAAAATTTTAGTCACCTTGAATAACACCATGCTAGGGCTCTTAGATACAACTGTGTCTTTGTTATTTACTAAAATTATTATCACAGAAGTTATATCATTTCCATTTAAAAATATATATGGTAAAATAAAGATGCATTACATATAATCAACAAATATCTTTGTAAAGCAAATCGGCGTTTCCAATTTAAAACCGTAACAAAACATGATAACTCTGATTTATAATTTACTGCTTATGCAGCCTTTTTCCAAGTGATAGTCAGCTTTTTAAAAAAGTGTTCCAATAATGAATTAAAATTCAAATTAAGTCTCCATTAAACAAAGCTTATACCAAAAATACATTTTAGCTTTTGCACTAAAAGCTTTAGGAACAGAGTCAAGTGGAACTGAAACCAAATTTCTGAGCAGAACAAAACTGTGGTCTGAAAATAACACTTTTACAAAATATAGTGATCAAAGATAAGAAGAAACTCTTCACCTTTGCCACATAAGCAAACAGGAGACTTACAGAATGTGAAAAGTACAAACCATAAGTTAACTCTGAAGTAGATATTCCTGTGACCAAAAAAGTTAAGTGCTGCAAAGGATCTCCTGAGTTAAAACTGATGGGGTTTAAGGCAGAAAGGAAGAAAACCCACCATCACCACCAATGCCCAAGCACCTATGTGTGAGTCTCAAACCCTTGTTCGGAAACCTCAGGCATAATTTAAACATCTCTCTTCACACGGTGGACCCTGTGAAACTGCCAGCCGAGTCCCACCCTTCATTCTCGATTCACCTCTCCCCCTCAGCACAACTCCCAGCCCGCCATGTCTACCTGACAAGTGACAGCCCAATCTGATTAAATGCTTCCAAGGGAGGGGACTCGTGGGCCTCCATGACAGGCCAAAAGTGATCACCATGGAGATACATAATTACAGCTGTCAACGCATCTACTGTCCTGCTGGCATCAAGTTGATTGCTCCCAGCAATAATGATAGACAAAGCTAGTGTGCACACTCCCGAACCCAGTCACTTTATCTATTCCTTGGTCCATTTAGCTGACATGCAACATTCACACAAGCAAATAACAGCAGTAAGCAGAACATTTAAGGCATTTTAATTGTTTTTTCTTTCTATGGATGGCTCACAACTGCAAATGTTATTACATAAAACTCCTGCTGCAGCATTAATTGAAGAAAGATTTGGTGGGACAAAGACCGTAGGGGGTAGAGTTTGTCCATTATCACTTGTACTTTCAACAGGTCTCACGTTTGAAAATTGCAAATTGCAAAAACTTGCGAGGGCAAAATGTTTGACATCCTGTTAGCTGTTACAACATGGTGAAAACTTCTAACAACTCGAGTAATCATTATGAATTCTTATTTAATACTTTTTTTCTTTGATTAAAAAAATGCTTAGATATGTCCCTATGATACTTGTTTTCTCATCTGCTATTTAACGTCACACAATGCCTGTTAAATCTTTACAATTTTTTTTTTCTGCCTTCAGGCTTTGAACACAGCATGGAGTCTCCAAGCCTGGAAAGGGTCAAGTCCCTTTAGAAAGCACATGGGCAAAAACAATTTAAAAAGTGAAATAAATCATATATCCAATAACATCTTCAAATTCAGAATTCTTCCTGTAATCTTTCACCATCTTCATACCAGTAATCAAACGGAATAATCATATTCACAGATGGTATAGCCTTGTCAGCCACTAGCTAACATAATGTCACATATATACACACTTATTACCTTGATTAACAGAAAGGGTACATCCTTGTTCTTTTTATGCAAGAAAAATGATTTAAATGACAGCCATTAAATACAGAAGTATAAATAAAGTGAACATTGATCACTTTTAAGTGGTATACATACTATGTACTTCTTAAAGTCCTTGACACGTAATAGAATGAGGCACATTTTGTTTTCCTTAATCCATTTCAATTAATGAGCTGATTTTGTGCTGGAATTTCTTGACATCTGACTATATAGGGGAAGCTGGACTAGATTTATTGAAAAGATTACACTGTAATACAGGAAAGTCATTCACCATTCTTAAGATGCCACAAACTTCTTCATTACAATTTTCAGAAGAACTGGGAACATTGGGAACTATCATTTATTTAGAAGCCAGTTGTCTCCAGACTTCCCTATTAGGTGAGTTCTGACTTTCCTGTACACCTTAAAGTACAAAATATTAAAAACAAAAAACTGTGATTCCCCATGAATTTCACTTGTCATTCAATTTACACCCTTTGGTGTTGACAAGCTTCAACATAAAAGTGTGACATAAATCAAGATTTTAACCTCTCACTTGGTATTACAGCTTAATGACTTACACCAGGTAGACGTATTGGTTCTTCATACTGAGACAATCTCCCAACAGACGGCAAACCAAAAGACTTGTAGGGGTCCTGAAAGTTCAAAGAACAGGAAGCACAGCCTTTGAAATATAAATCAGCATAAGTAAGGTTAAATATTTATACAATGAAGCAGCATTTTGGGGCCTATTTACCAAATCACAGATTTCGGAATATTATTGTCTTCTCCTCACTCTAGACAACTTGGAAGTGTACTTAAAAAATCAAACAGAACTAAAAGCAGAATTTAGCCTGACCTTGATCATACTTTATTGAAACTGGTAAAATTCCAACTTTTTATAAATCTTCTTAGAATGCCTTGGGCAAAAATAAAATAACCTAGGCGCTACATCAAAACATACTCAAGTTCAGAACAACAAATGGAGTGCACTGAAGATATTTGTTTTTCTTACTCTCAAAACAGCTCACATATGGTAAGATCTGGGCGTTCAGATTCTCCAAATAAAGACCTGAAAAGTAACTCTGCATGTGCTTCTAGACACAGGCTCCGTTTGTAAATATCTTAGATCATCAGAATAAATATTAAATAAGTTCAGTGTCATAACAATAGGGAAGAAGAATACCACTCAAGATATAACACAAAGAAAAATAACTAAGCCAAGACCTGTTTCTCAAGATCCTTGAAAAGCATTCCAAAACAAGGTCCAGGATTCTTAAAACACAGATACTACTAATTGGCTTTTTATTTTACAGACAGGCTTAAAAGAGTAAAAGATGCCATAATATTTCCTTGCATTTTTGTTTCAGTCATTTGAGAGAAGCATTTTCAGATGCTGACTGCTTAATTATGTGGTTAATATAGTTATAAAATAATATTAAAGCACTGAACTAAGAGTTTATGAGTAAAATCCATAATTAAAATTATTAATTAAGAGCTTTGCAATTTAAATTTTAGTTGTCATTATTCATGTAAGAAATAAAATTATTAGGGGGAAAACTGTTAAAAAAAATTAAACACTGAATTAACAACTGATGTGTAACTAGGGTAGCGCTTTAACATACACACAGAAATAAATGCTCCTGTTTATTTTCAATGTGGTTTGAAAATGAGCAAACAAAACCAAACCCACAGTCCATTCAAGCACAAGAATATTGAACTAATGCTTTCTCGCTCCTTAAACTGATTAGAAGCTATTCTTTCATCCAGAAACAACACATGAAAATTAATTAAACTCAATCCTTTAAAACTATTTTGAGTTATGTCAAAATGATCTAACCTTTCGTTTTCTAGTTCAGCTCTGAATTACATAACCAAATATTTGACCCCAAGTTACAGGACGCTAACTTTACCTTGTTGTTGAGTTATACGTGGTCCCATGACTCAGGACACAAACACCACCCTTCCTCCCAATGTTCGCTTTACCTCGGCATAAACTCGACATTCGACCGCCCAGCCGTTGATGGGAATATCGGCTTGTTTGTGCCTAAGAGGGTAACCCTTGGCAACACGTATCATTTCTTGGACCAGGTCCAGGCCAGTGATGCATTCTGTGACGGGATGCTCAACCTGCAAGGCCAAGATCTGCCCGTCAGTAGGTGTGGTGGTGGTGGTCCAGTCACTAAATCGTGTCCGACTCTTCTGCAACCCTATGGACTGTGGCCCACCAGGCTCCTCTGTTCATGGGACTTCCCAGGCAAGAATACTAGAGTGAGCTGCCATTTCCTTCTCCAGTGGATTTTCCAGACTCGGGGATCAAACCCATGTCTCCTGCATTGAAGGCAGATGCTTTACTGCTGAGCCACCAGGGAAGCTCCAACAGATATAGGAAAAAGTAAATAAACAGAAATAAGCAGGGACAATGTCAACAATTTCTGGGTAAAATGAGGTTAATTATATTTAATCATAGTTGACCTGAAAACTATCTAAGAGAATACAATTAAAGCATTAATACCATACAGTACAAAGCTGGGTGAGAAAAACAGACATCCCAAAAGTGTTTGTAAACTGTCTGTACTACTTTTCCCAGTGTTTATTTTGATGGCGTCCAACCAGGTTCAACACTTTTAATTTTATACTAATTCTTCACTAACAATTACATATTTATAGCTACCGTCCTCAGTGTGGCTGATCATCAGCCTGTTCTGCTACACTTAGCACGGCATCCACAGAGGCAGCTTACGATTTTCCACAGCACTGGTCCAGCCTGAGTCTCACCCACTTGCATGCTTTCACTAACCTGTCCTGACAAGCAACCAGATTAGCGTACTCTTGCATCAATGCAGTGTAGCAGAAAGGAGCAGATGGATCCTGCAGGTTGCTCTCCCTCCAGACCGGCGTGGGGAGTGCTTAGTATGCACAATGGCAACACTGAGCCGGTGAGATCACTGCTCTCTCAGCAAATTGCTGATAACTGTTTTGGACGATGCTGCCGTGGGGATCCCTGGCCTTCCACCCCAGCGCATGGGATGCACATGTACAGAAACATGCGCAAACATACAGGGATACCAGCAGACACGTTATCAATCTGATCGACTGCTGACGAGGTCCTAAAATTAACTGAGCTAAAATAAAGCCACAGAGGGCACTGGTAAAGGGCAGGTCATCTGCCTTCCTTCTAAAGCCCTGAGTAAGTTTTGAGAATTTCAACTTTGGCCACATCAGCTGCTTTGATACCAGTTTCCTTTCTCATAAAAATTAAACATGTTTTAAAAGCACTTCGCTATAGTTTCTTTATCATGACATGTTATATTTCATACACTCTGACATGGGAAAAGGTCAATGAACAGACCAATTGTCTTTCCATCTTCAACTACACTAATTGAAGGACAGGACTTAGTCATTATAATAATCTTGAAGCTTATCATAAGCAGACAATGCCATGGTCTTAAAAAAAAAAAGCTTTGTAAAAATAAACAGATGGCATCCATAATTAGCTCTGTGTGTGTTATGAGTTTGTTTACAGTTTCAACAACATTTTAAGACATTTTGACATAATTTTAATGACAAATCATCACTAAAATAAGCATCTACCCTTTGTAAAATATATGCGACACTTAAGTAAAGATTTTATTAGATAGTTTAGAATCTATATTCTTGAAACAAAACATGGTTTTGAGAGAATCAAGGTTCTGTATGATAAATATAATAAGAAAGGAACAAATGTAAAGCCATTCTATTATTTGCTGGAAATAAATTTCACGTGAGAATGCGTCTTACCACCCTAACTATTCAACCTACTATGTGACCAAGGGCTTTTTATATCAATACCATCCACTACCTTTGTTAAGTAAGAAAACATTTTTAAAAGCTCACAAAATGATTTAATTTCATCCTTCTATATCTATCGCTCAGAAAAGCATATACTATATACTAGACAAAGAAATATACATTGAATGAATGAATGAGAGTGTAGCAAATTCAGAGTCATGTCTCTAGTAAGCGGTAGAGGCAGGGTTGGAATCTACATCCCTCCAGAGGTGATATTAGCTGCCTGTTCTTCCTCAAGGAAAAATGGATATGAAAGCATGTAGTAAAGATAAACAGCTAAACACTTCTGTGCTGTTATCTTTTATAAAATACATCATTATGAAAGTCTAAAGACCCAAATTCATTGTAAGGCTCTGTTACGCCTTAGAAGACCTCCTTATAACCGTATAGGAAAAAAGTTTATTACAGTTCTATTGAATAGAATCTAAAATTGGACCCACTTTAACCCAATTTAGAGTTATATAACAGTAACACAACATTTTATAATCTCAGTGAGCAGCAATTATTACAAAATAAAATCAGCAGACAAGTAAAATAACAACTACCTACTAAAGACAGAATCATTAAAGAATTTAAAAAAAATATCCACTGAGGTTCAAATACTGTTAAAGTACACAAGATAGTCTGATGTACCTAAATTTTTCAGATAACAGAATTAAGTCTTTTTAAAGGAAAACATAAATTTAAACATTTTTAAAAGAAATCCTTCTAAATACATTTTAACAGAATTCCAAAGTTATTCAACAGGATATGTGAAGCATTTCCTTTAGACCCTGTATTATTATTATCATCAGCCATCTTATGACACTGACTAAATAACCATGTCTACCCTCCATCCCCGAAAACTTAAAAATAGTTTCCCTGTGCAAGTTAAACTCAATGCTTAAGAAGAACAGAGGTTACAAAGAGAAAAAATCATTCCCACGCCAAAACATAATTCATTAAATGTTTTAAAAATATCATTAAAAAAAACAAAAATGAAAGAAAAGGAAGGGAAGGGGATAAAATCAATGGACAGTAAAGGTTAACTGAAACAAATATAAGAAAAAAAGACTCAAACACTGGCTTCCGGTAAACCAAGAAATTCATCATGTCCAACCTACAAAACTATGTCCAATCTAGAATAAAAAACAACCTCTGAAAGTATGATGTTAATAAACATCTATTCTGAGGACTACTGTGTCGGGGGAGGACAAGGTTTCTGAGTAACTTCTATTTGGGAAACACTGAGTTAATCTAAGTTAAACAGGTTTTTGCTTTTTTCTGAAAGACTCCTCAAACACATTAACCTGTAAATACGCCTCAGGACTCTGAAAGGAGACTGTACAGCATTTATCTAACCATACACCTCTTCCTTTTGCAGACCATCTTTATGGACTGAGAATCCCAAAGAACACACATTTAGAAACAATGCCTTAAACATTCAAAATATTGGGTTGGCCAAAATGGTTGTTCGGGTTTTTCTGGAACATTGTACAGAAAAAAACAAAATAAAATTTCTAGCTGACACATTACAAAACCCAATTCCCTTATGTGACTCTATCCTCACCAAACAAACTGTTGGTCTTCACACATCAATTTCCTGTCCCAAAGAAATATGTGCTAGTTCCAAGAAACATATGAATAAAGGATCTTCCAGATACTACGACTGTGCCTTAGAGATTAATATACTGACATTCTAGTACATGAACCTTGGGGTTTGGTCAGCAAAATTAATACCTAGCCAAAAAAGCGAGCAAGATGGAGAGAGGGAAAACATACACATATACACACACACACACAAGCCCCAAAAAAGAGTGAAAGTCACTCAGTCGTGTCCAACTCTTTGCGACCCCATGGACTATACAGTCCATGGCATTCTCCAGGCCAGAATACTGGAGTGGGCAGCCTTTCCCTTCTCCAGGGGATCTTCCCAACCCAGGGATCAAACCCACGTCTCCTGCATTGTGGGTGGACTCTTTACCAGCTGAGCCACAAGGGAAGCCCAAGAATACTGGAGTGGGTAGCCTACCCCTTCACCAGCAGATCTTCCTGACCCTGGAACTGAACCAGGATCTCATGTATTGCAGGCAGATTCTTTACCAACTGAGCTATGAGAGAAGCCCATCCAAATCAGAATTTATTAATTCTCAAAGGCAAATTATTGACTGGGATGTATTTATCAGGTCAATGCCACCTTGCAGGTTCTGCTGCTGTTGTTGTTAGTTGCTAGTTGCTAAATCATGTCTGACTCTTTGCAACTCGATGGACCGTAGCC